>NC_139969.1:11260486-11650486 GCF_963993115.1 Abramis brama
ACTCTTCACTGGGCAGAAAACGGTGTCGCAGGACCTGCTGCAGGTTTCCCATCATGCTGAACGTGAGCAGGTCGAGAGCAGGCCCCTGCAGCAGGGTGTAGCTCCTCTGGAGGCTGTCACTCATTCCAGGAAAGTGGCCACTCCGTACCGCTGGGAAACCGAACGTCCTGGATGCTGCGCTGTCTGAAAATGTGTGGAAATCCAACTGTTTCCCGTGTTTGATCACAGACGAGTACAGGAGAGGGTTCATTATGAATGTTATGTACCTCCCTAAAGAAACACACAAACATAGGTAGATGTCATTATATCACGACTGATTTGGATCAGAAAACATCTACCCAGAGCAAAGAAAAAATAAAAAAATTTAATCACCTAGTTCACCCAAAAATGAAAATTCTGTCATTAATTACTCACCCTCATGTCGTTCCATAGACTGCAACGTAATTGTGTAATTTCAAGGCCCAGAAAGGTAGTAAAGACATTGTAAAAAAAAATTCCTGTGACTACAGTGGTTCAACCTTAATTTTTTTTTAAAGCAACGAGAATACTTTTTTCTCAGCTCTCAGATTTCATCAAAAATATCTTAAAGGGGACATAACACACGCAGTTTTTGCCAATCTCATGTTAATCTTGAGTACCTATAGAGTAGTATTGTATCCTTCATATCGCCAAAGAGTCTATAGTTTTATCAGATTTATAAAAGACAGATACGCTGTACAGAGTCTTCCCGAAAACAGCCGAGCTCCTGGAGGTCAAGTCAAGTCAAGTCAAGTGTATTTATATAGCGCTTTTCACAATACAAGTGGAGGTGTGCCGTGTAGTGCTGCCGACAGCTTCCGTAACCGGAACAAAGCACGTTGATGGGCGTTGCTCTTCCGTGAGAAGTGCCTCATACAAGGAATTCAGCCCTTTATGATGTCATATAAGGCCATACTCGAAAAAAACTTTCCGAAACTTATAGGAATCTTGAAGGAGTGTATTTGGCACAGAAATACTCCATCATATACGTCCAACTCGTTTTTTTGAAACTTTGGCCATGTTTAGCATGACAATCCAACTCTTTAACAGTGTAAATAAGTCAGAATGCATGAAATAGCATTAGACATCTCCTTTAATCTGAGTTCTAAAAGATAAACGTTGGTCTTATGTATTTGGAACGACATGAGGGTGAGTAATTAATAACCGCATTTTCATTTTGGGGTGAACTATCCCTTTAATTGAGAAACTACTGGACCACTGAAATGAAAAACAAACAAAAAAACAGTAATTAAAAAACTAAAATAGGTGATGAATTGCAGAATCTAAAATATACACTTTGCCTTTCACATTTATAAAAACTATAACCTAAAAATGTTTATTTTAAATAAGTCCATGTTATTTGCCAGCTATCCAAATGCTATTCTGTCAACATCTTTAATGACCATATCTTTTTTATTACCATAATGTGCAAGCATGTGTTGCGCAATGACAGTGTGTCTGAGAGAAAGAGCAAAAGGAAAACTGTAACTAAAAGTTAGCAAAATATGACAAAATCTTCATTTTGTTAACATCAGAAAACGTTGTCATTTGAAAAAATGACCTAATTTGTATAAGTAATGTTAGGTAAACGTGTGTGTGTCAACTATACCTGCAATAAGTACAGTGAAAACATCTCCATGTTCCTGTTGTAGTTGTGTAAGAAACTGTAGGGAGTTTTTTCTGAATTCTAGAGCTTTCCCAAGGAATGGAATCCAGCCTTTAATCAGTGGGGGCTCACCGTCCTTCCTGTAACATGCAATGTAACAGTTGAGTTCTTTCAACAATGCCTGAAAGACTGCCATTCAACATAAAATACTATCTTAGACAAACATACAAGCTCAAACAAACTCTTCAACCCTGTTTCTCTTGATAATGTCTCTGTGGTAAAGCGGACATAATTGTGCTGAACAAAATCTTATCAGTTTATCAGTTTGTTTTTCTGCTAGTATTCTTTAAATAACAATTCCATTATTAGGATGAGAATTAAGGATTAATCAAGGATTCATTAACTGAGAATACTGTTGAATCACCACAGGGATCTACTGCTGATGTATATCTCCCCTGGCCTACTTTTCAGGGCTGACCAGAAAAGGATGGGGAGGGGCCCTTTGGGAATTCATTCTCCAAACTTCCTCCTGAGGTTGCAACTGACAAACTGAACAAGAAGCCACATTGCAGCCCATAAAGGAGTAATTTTCCACAGAGTTCAGGTTCAAAGGGTTTTAAAATGCCCCCATTATTGTTTATATTCCCTTTCATTAGTGTGTAAAATAGCTGTTTGCGAATGTAAACATTCTGCAAAGTTGTAAAGTCAAAAGTGCAGAATAATGTTATTGTCTCCCAAAAGAATTAATCGACTCAGGATGGCCTAAACAAGTCGTCTGTAATTCGAATTCCACTGCGTTACGGTTCTATGTCACTAGATAATACATTTGCATAATGCCCGTCCGCCCGCGAACAACTTGTCCTGCCTTCAAACACGTCATTTTACTGACGACTGTATAGGTTTTCTACAGAGTGTTCCAAATACATATTTTTGTGTTTTATATGGTGTAAGTTTCTGGCAAACCAGCTAACTCACATTACAGTATTACTGTTTTACTGAAATAGTTCTGCAAATCAGTTGTGGGCTCACTATCTAAAATTATGTCTATTAATGCAGACTGTCTGTTGTTCTAACTACTCTGAGTACAGATAAAGGATGGAACAAGATTTGTTTTGCAAACTTTAATGTTACATCAGTCATTCGCGTTAGTGCTCGGCTAATGTATGCACTGTTTCATACAGTTTATACAGTTCCCGCATGTGCACCGCAATTAGTTAGAAATATACACATCGGCCAAACCAACGAAAATATTCATTTTTCTCACCGGTCCATCACTACTATTCTAAAATAGATTATTTTTTAATAGATTATAAACTTTTGCCAGCCGTCTTACATTGTGATTATGAAGCAATGGTATTATCGGACCATAGCCCCTTAGTTCTTCAGATATTATTTGAAACTAAATATGACACTTTTAAATGAAGATTTGATAATAGTTTATTGGCAAATAAGACATTTGTAGAACAAACCAAAGCTCAGATAGGATTGTATTTAGAGACAGACAAAGGATAATGTTGACAGTGTTGAATGTTGAATGTTGATAACAATGACAGATGTTTCCAAATCCACAATTTGGGAGGCATTTAAAGCGTATATGCGCGGACAAATTATCTCTCATAGTGTCTCGATTAAGGAACAGTAATGAACAAAAAAGAAATTAACTGACCGAATACTAGAAATAGATCATGTGTATGCAGTCTCCCCCTCACCAGAACTGTACGAGAAGAGACTCTATCTCCAGTCAGAATTTCAATTACTCTCCACCTCAGAAACTACTGATCGTTTAATGTGGGCGAAAGCCACATTTTATGAACATGGAGAGAGAGCAGGTAAATTCCTTGCTCGGCAAATTAAAGAGACGGCAGCATCAAGACTGATAACTGAAATTAGGAAAGAAACAGGACAAACTACATCTGACCCACAAGAAATAAACAATTTTTTTTTTTTTAAATTACATCAAATTATATTCCTCAGAATCTATTAATGATCCATCGTGTATAGAGCAGTTTTCTGAATCACTTAACATTCCGTCCTTGAATATGGAAGACAGGATGTCTTGGAACAGCCACTAACTATCAATGAAATGAACCAAGCGATATCCAACATGCAATGTTCAAATCCCCAGGTCCGGACGGTTTCACAACTGAGTTTTATAAATCTTTTACAGATCAAATCTCACCATTGCTTTTAGAGGTTTTTAATGAATCACTTAGAAAGGCTGTTCTCCCATCTGTGATCTCCATGGATCAAACAGGATGGAATATTGAGAGGGGGAAAAGAACACAAAGTATCATTATACGCTGATGACCTGTTAGTTTACATCTCCAACCCCTTACAATCATTGCCAACCATCATGTCAATCTTAGATAAATTTGGGAAAATCTCAGGATACAAGATTAACTTTTCTAAGAGTGTTATACAGTATTTCCAATCAACCCCAAGGCCCAATTTGAAACACTTTCCTCTTTTCCTTTTAAAGTAGCAAACTCATTTAAATACCTAGGGATCACCATAACTAAATGTTTTTCTACCCTTTTTAAAGAAAATATTCTGAAACTGTATGCATATACCCAACACATTTTTAAGAAGTGGTCCAATCTTTTTATTTCCTTAGCAGGTCGTATTAATATGGTGAAAATGAGTATTTTGCCCAAATATTTATTTATTTTCCAGTGTATCCCAGCTTACATTAATAAGTCATTTTTTAGAAATCTTGATAGGATAGTTACCAAATTTATTTTGAATAATAAGACCCCCAGAATCAAGAAGATATATCTACAGAGGACTAAACCGGAAAGTGGGATGGGTCTGCCTCATTTCCAGTTGTATTACTGGGCATGTAAGAGCGCTCAAATTTGGCATACAGGAGGGTTCAAAAAAGGGGTTTGTCTTTCCAAAATTTGTTTATTAATAAATGCTTTCCAACATTTCAGCAGTTACAGCAGATATTTGATCTACCTAGCTCCCTTTTCTTTCTTTTTTCTACAAGCTCGCAGCTATGTTCAAAATAATTTTTCATCATTCCCTAATGAACCGTCAACCTCTCAGATGGACACACTATTTTTAAAGAATTCATTTATCAAAGGAGGAATATCCATTATATATAATAAATTATCACAGTTGGAATGTGATGTTTCATTAGAGCATGTAGGAGCAGAATGGCAGGAAGACCTGGGAATAGATATTGCAGACTGGCAATGGGAAGAAGCACAAGAATCGGTTCACTCTTCTTCTTTGTGTATTAGACATGGTTTAATACAATTCAAGATCTTACATAGACTTCATCTGTCTAAACTAAAGCTCTCTAGGATGTTCTCTTCTGTGGACCCATTATGCGATAGATGCAGTCCAAACGCCAGCATCACTAGGACATGTTTTGGAAGTGTCCTAATATTCGTAGTTATTGCATTTCAGTTTTTCAATTACTGTCAAAGGTTTTGGGAAAACCACTAGATCCAGACTATTTTTGGTGTCAGTAGTGACAATGTGGAACTGTCTAAAAAACAGTGCATTGTGCGTGGAGTTGTCACACTCTTAGCACGTAGATTGATTTATCTCAACTGGAAACAAAAAATCCACCTCACTGCTCCGCCCTGATTAGAGAAGTGATGCACCACCTTCAACTCGAAAATATTAGATTTTCCTTAAAAACGATGACTGATCATTTTTATGTAGTATGGTAGTATGGAAATATATCTTATATCATCACCTGTGTTAAAATATAAATTGTTTAAATATGTAAGAATATTACTGCACACTGTATCCGCAAAGTGAATTTTGTTGGAGTTTTTCTTTGTGCCAATGTAGAAAATTTTATAAAGAGAATGTTCCACAAAAAAAAAAAAAAAAAGAAATATACAAATCGGTTTGTTGATGAACAATTGAGCATACATACATGCATACATACATGTGCAAAGTATATTATGAGAAAATTAAAGTGTTTTTTGACCTTTAATGCATGTAAACCTGATGTAGGAGACCTCCTAAACAAAGTTAGTAACCTTTGAAATAGCATAATAGGGGCTCTTTAACATTAGAAAAGGGGGTTTAACCCCATGGTTTGGGTTACAAAATAGCAATTTCCAAATCAAGAATGAATCGTTCATCGAGTCGAATCTTTTCAATGAATCATTTAAACCAGTTCACAAAACAGGTGTTTTTCATTACTTCATGTTTTTATAAACTGAATCATGGCCATGTAGAGAATGTATGTACATATGCTACACCTACAGGTCTAAAAACAGTGGCCTTTTTT
This sequence comes from Abramis brama, assembly GCF_963993115.1. Classification (NCBI taxonomy): domain Eukaryota; kingdom Metazoa; phylum Chordata; class Actinopteri; order Cypriniformes; family Leuciscidae; genus Abramis; species Abramis brama. The sequence continues at coordinate 11,266,366 of NC_139969.1, forward strand.
TATTTCAATAAAAGAAAACAGCACTGAAAACAACAGGTGCTGATGCCCTCAACCGACCAGTGGCCATATCGGCACGCCAGGAACAGCGCGATGACGAAATAGAATCACTGAATCGTTCGAAAGAACCGATTCTCGACGATGAGTAGAACATAACCCATTACTGGAAGGTTCAATTTCAAACTGAGGTGAACGGAGTAAACAAGAGACCAGCCTGTTGTTAATTATGCATATGGTCTTAGCAGACATTTCTTTGCCAAATTGACTTGAATTAATGACGATTGTAACGTTCAGTTTAATCTGCCTTCAGTCCAGACTAATCAGGGATGTGCTGATTTATTAAATAAGTCACTTTGATCAAAAGAAGTCTGCCTAATGATAAATACACACTCCAAATATGCAACATAATCACAACTGAACACAACGATCCATTTAAACAACGTATGTATCTGTATTACAATGAATTAAAATCGGATACATGTTACATTCTCAACCAGCAGCAAAATAGCCTAGTCAGAAAACTCACCGCCTCCGTCCACAGAACGCGCAAAACAGAAGCACGGAGATAAAGCCCAGAAAGATCGTCAATAAATAATCCAACATGATCAAAGAGCCACTGAGTGAAAAAAAATACAAGAGAGGTCCGGTTTACAAAGCACTATATGCGATTTATAATACGTATCACGTATACGTCCAGGTTTTGCGACGGTCACTTTAAAAGTGAAAGAGTGCTTATCATCATCGCACAAATTAAACATCAGAGTCCAATGAGAGATATGACATGTAATGAAGAGATAACACGCGAACACGGCGAGTGTTCAAGATTTTCAGAAAGTCACGCCCAGTGGAGGTCGCTCAAAAGAAAAGAAACAGTCTGCATGCTTGCTTTACAAAGCTTGGGTCATTTAAGCCTTTAACACACACAGAGCCATGGTTATCGATACAGCAGCATTTATATAGGCCTAATATATCCATTGCATTTACATATTTTTTCAGACAAAATCAAGACATAATCTATTTGACTCAGTCCTGCTAAAACACACACACACACAACACACACAATATGAATGACTGAATTAAATAAAAACAGTGCAACAAGTTGGATAAACAAACAGTGATATGCTCAGTTTGCAAGATGACAATAAATGTGTATATTATAAACAATAAATAAAGACTAATTTATATGATACTACATGTAGTGTGTGTGCATTAATGTTGTGGTAATATACATTCTTTTAACATGGAAATAAAGTGATTTGTATGTGTATAAATAAATAGGCGAAATATTGACTTCAATGCCCTCCATTTTCCAAGACAATTTTGAAGATATTTACATGGTTAAGATGATTACTCTGGTGCTTCTGCTGCAATCATAACTAACTTGTTTTCAAACTTTCCTATCAACCGAAATCTGGAGTGATTAAAATATTTTAATGAGCTTATACCTATAATTAATTTCATGATTCAAGAAGAGCTGAACGCTCTTAAATAATAAACAAAATGTTCTTCTGGGACCAGATGAAAATATAAACTAGATTTTGAATGGCTTATTTATTTGTATATATTTAAATCATTAATAAAAAATATTGTAACAGTAAAATAATTGTTAGTCATCTTCAAAAAGTTTGCTGAGGCCCTCTAGTGGTTAGTCTGCTGGCCTCCAGGAGCAGGGATGAGAAACACTTTTACAGGCTACATTATCACAGGGACAACCCCTTTGAAACATTTTTTTCTTTGCTCATGGAAGAAAAAAGAAAAAAACACCTTTGCAGGGTTTGAACCTATAACCTTTTTATAATCGCTTCACCACACTCCAGCAGCATGTGAGAGATCACACACAGACAGTTAATATTAGCGTATGTGTGTTGGGGAGAAAAATAAATCACCAGGTGTAGTTCCAATAGTTCCTGAAAACAGATGGATTCTTCAATACAAAATAAATATTTTTCTTCTTTCAAATGTACTCTTTCTTCTCTCAGTCTGTGACTCAGTGTGTATGAATGCCAGCAGTAAGCCCTACTGCTCCACACATAAAGGTCTCTCTGTTTGCCTGTTCTGCGGTTCATTTTTCAATGCTGCCTGAAAAAACAACAAAAAACTGGCTTTCACCATTCCCAACACTCCTTGACTGTTGCTGCTGCTTGTGACCACTATGACAGCAGAATGAGCCATTAACTCACTTAAATCAAATTGAAAAATTTCCTTCAGTTTATAATATTGAGGGCAGATCATCTATTTTAGTTATCCAGGACTTGATGGCTTTATATTTTCTTCCAGTACAGACGTCACACTCCACATCTCCAGATCCAGTGTAACACTGAGCAGGACGAGCTTGTAGTTTTGTCTTCTTGAGTTTCTCCACCACTTCAGCCAGCATGGTGTTTTTACCTAAAACAGGGGCCAGTTGCATAAACCTCTAAGACTAGTCTTACAAGTTAGACATCAATTTATTTTCTTTAAGATGGTTCATAGCTTTTTTAAATCAGTTACATAAAAACGTAGATAAGCCTACTTTGATAACGTAAACTAAGACTGACTGCCCCTGACTAACTACTGCTAGTAGGTCATACTAGAACTTAAGACACTGTCTTAACATTATGGCTATGTTTATGCAACCGGCTGCAGGTGTTGTAGTGAAGGTCTGTCTGCACTGAGGGCAGCTGTAGACTCCTAATCCTGATCCCAGCAGCCTGTAATACAGATCATACAGTAACTGTGTCCACAGGGAATGCCCACTGGATCCTTCAGTAGATCCGATCCAGACAGAACTGATCCTGAGCCAAAGAAACACTATCCTGCCAAAATTCATATTTGTCTACAAAAACAATAAAATTAAGCATAAGGGTTTGTGAGACCATAAGAACAGAAAGTCAGTCAAGTCTCCCCATAGATTTAAATTATGGTGTTCCAATTATTATCATATTTATGTAGACTAGCCTACTATGGTATTTACATGCCACTTCAATGTAACATGGTATAAGAACATGGAAGTGCCAGGGTACTTTATGTCAGTGGATCTTCTTCACATCATCATAGTAGACTTAACTCCAATTTTAACAAGAAAATCTAAAGAAAGACTATAAGAGTTTTTCTTGTTAAAATTTGACTTAACATTTAAACTTTTAAGGGAAAATATGAAAGTAGTCTGGATGACCATAGTGTGGTGGTATTCCCACGTCGCAGGCTGGTTTCCAGGGATGCGAGTGTGATAAGGGAGGTTTGCGAGCTTGTGGTCAGTGGTGGGGGTAGACAGCTGCCCGGTCTCGCGCAGTGCCGTTTTCATATATGGTCACGTAATCATGGCAACCTTTACGTACCCATGCTAAAAACAGACCAGACAAGCGCGTGGAAGAAGGTGACGGAGCGGCCTACGAGTGCCACACGGAGAGACAGTATAACAACTGGATTTCTTTTGAAAGGAAATTAAAAAAAAGAAACAGAACAACACACACCGGAGTGTGTTCGCCAAGCGCGTGCGTTCCGCGTGATGAGCGTGGGTTTGGATTATTGGTGCCCTAGAACGCGCGAGACCATGGAGAGTTTGGAGAGGCAGCTGATATGCCCCATTTGCCTTGAGATCTTCACCAAGCCGGTGGTAATCTTACCGTGCCAACACAACCTCTGCCGCAAATGTGCCAATGACATCTTTCAGGTACCACCAATACGCAAAATTAAACTTAGTTTACAATGTTTAAAAGTGTTTTGGAACATGTTATTTCATAACACAATTCAAAAACCATCTTGAGTGTGTCCAGCTGGTAGGCCTACTGGTCATAGATTGTCTTGAAACAGCTAGAAAGACTAGCTAATAGAATCCTCCCTAACATTTTCCAAAACTACCAAGCTAGATTTAAGCTAGATTTCTAGACTATAAGTTATGGGCAAAATGGGTCGATTTTATTTTTATAATACATACATTTCTAAATAACTACAAAAGAGAGCGGGAAATTTTGTTCAAGAATTAGGGTTATGACAAGAAAATTGGGATTGGGAACAAATGTAACATCCTCAAAAAGTTTAATTATAGTTAAGAGTGTAATAAGAAACAAGCTGGATTTGGTACTAAGCTATACAAAATACTTTTGAGTAAGTGCACAACTGAAATTATTATTGAATCACAAAAGAAAAAAGATTTTATTATTGTTACAGCTATTATTATTTGCTTTTTTAATCATTACCATCATAATATTTCTTCTGTCAACGTATTTAGATGTAATCCCCTGTAAGGAAAAATTTCAATAATATAAGTAAAATTTTATATATATAGAACAAAAATATTTGTGTGTATGTTTCAGGCCTCAAACCCCTACTTGCCCACACGAGGAGGTTCTTCATTGGGCTCAGGCGGCCGGTTCCGCTGCCCATCCTGTAGGCATGAAGTGGTTCTGGATAGACACGGGGTGTATGGCCTGCAGAGGAACCTGCTGGTGGAGAACATCATAGATATGTACAAACAGGAATCCAGCAGGTACACTTGCAGCTTCATTTCACCTTCTCTAATCATTTATGCTGTCTAATCATTTGGAATCCTGTTGCAACTCAGACTTTCCTCTCTGTTCTGTTCTGTTCTGTTCTATTCTATTCCAGCACATGGTCAATTGTGTGTGTGCTGGACTATATTTATAAGTAGGCCAATGTGACAGGAGCTATTTCAGACACACCTTCTGTGTTTATCAGTCCCCTCCAACCCCCAACACAGACACACACACACACACACACACACACTTTGAAACACATCAACATGAGCAACAGCAGTTAGACTTTTACTTTCTCTGTCAGTGCACTTCTCTAGCACTTCACATTTTAGTTGTACTCAGTAGGGGATGCAAACTATTAGAAATTAAACTAAACAAAAACTATATCATCACAGCTGTGATTGTGTTACTTTTATAGGGAGGGGAATATTTCATTGCTTGGAAATTTGTTTCTCTTTGTTTTTTTTGTTTTTTAATTTTCATAAGATTCTTGTTCTATACTCTATACCAGTGTTTCCCAACCCTGTTCCTGGAGGCACACCAACAGTACACATTTTGGATGTCTCCCTTATCTGACCCATATATTTCTGGTCTTGGAGTCTTTACTAACGAGCTGATGAGTTGATTCAGGTGTGTTTGATTAAGAAGAGTGCGAAAATGTTTAGTATTGGTGTGCCTCCCAGAACAGTGTTGGGGAAACACTGCTCTATACAGTCATTTATATACATTTAAACAGGTATAAAGATAGACAATTGAAGTAAAATCTCTCTGATTCTCTGTCAGCAGCAGTAAGCCTGAGCCAGATGTGAAGAATGATGAGTTGATGTGTGAGGAGCATCAAGAAGAGAAGATTAATATATACTGTGTGACCTGCTCTGTTCCCACTTGTTCATTATGTAAAGTGTTTGGGAGTCATCAGTCCTGCGAGGTTGCTCCACTCAAATCTGTCTACGAGACCCAGAAAGTGAGACTTTTTTAGTCTATTTTTCTGCTTTTCTTATTATCATCGCTCTGCACCTCTGTATTCTATATCTCATGATGATTGATGCGTTTATATTTCTGTGATTGTGTGTGCAGACAGAGTTGTCTGATGGTGTTGCTTTGTTGGTTGGCAACAATGACAGAATTCAGGGCATCATCAGTCAGCTAGAGGAAAGCTGCAGATCTGTGGAGGTCAGTGTCTGTGTGTATTATAATTATCAATGACTGATCCTTTTTTTTGTTGTGACTATGAAAACTATGATTTCTTACATTACGGTCCTAGTTATGATGCCAGTGCATATGTGTTTGTGTGTAGGAAAATGGGCGTAGGCAGAAATCTCGTGTATGTGAGTGGTTTGATCGTCTGTACGCTCTTTTGGAAGAGCGCAGAGGAGAACTCGCACTGAAGATCACTGCAGAACAGCAGGAGAAACTCAATTACATCAGTAGCCTACAGCGCAAGTACATGCACATATACACACTACACAAAAATAAAGAGTAATATAGAAGGTCACATTCGTGATGATTAATTGTTATGTACTTTATTATATAAGTATAACATTATATACCATTCAAAAGTATGGCGTGAGTAAAATAATTAATACTTTTATTCAGCAAGGATGCATAAAATTTGATCAAAAGTAACATAAAAGACCTTTATGTTACAAAAGATTTCTATTTCAAATAAATGCAGTTCTTTTGAACTTTCTGGTCATCAAAGCATCCTGACATTTTTTTTTTTTAATCAGTTTACACGAAAATGAGAGCATGATTTCTAAAGGATCATGTGACACTAGTAATAGCTACTTTGCCATTTTACCTTTTTCTGTATTTTTGATCAAATAAATGCAGCCTTGGTGAGCATAAAATACTTATTTCAAAAACAACCCCAAAATTTTGAATGGTAGATAAATAATAGATGCTCATCAAATATCCATAATTATTTTGTTGAAGTTTATCTGCTTAACTTATAATTCCTCTTTTTTCCCATACTAAGTATGTTTATGTGTGTGTGTGTTTACACAATCTGCTAATCACAGTAATCACATGTGCAGGTACAGAGAGCACTTGGATAACGCAGCCAAACTAGTGGAGACAGGAGTTCAGACAATGGAGGAATCTGAGATGGCCATCTTCCTGCAGGTCTACAAAGTTCTTTATTGCATGCTTTTTTTCTTTTTTATAATTTGGTACATATTAGAAAATAAAGCATATTTTTTCCTAAGCAATGGAGTATGAAGTCTCTAATCTAAATGTCTCTCTAACAGAATACGAAGCCTCTACTACAGAAGTAAGATTCAAATAATCACCATTATTCTGATTCTAAAAACACTTAAATTGTCAGACACTCTTGTTTTATGCCATCTAATTCATTCTGTCTCTTTCATGCCAGAATTGCAGAAGGCAGGAATGTGTCTCATTTAGAAAAGGTGGAGCGTGGATATGAGAATATGGATCATTTCACTGCAAACTTCCAGCCTGAACGAAGAGCAATACTCAGCATAGACTTTATCAGGGGTAAACTAACTCTAATCCCATCCTAAGGTGTCAGGTAAGGTTTTATTGGAATCTGTCTCTTTATAAGATATTTTTCTCTTACTTAGATGGTGACGACAATGAAGAGAATGATGATGATGAAGAATTAGCAGGTACTGCTGGTCCTGAGACCCCGCAGAGACAAACAGCTGTACCGAACCCCCCACCAATGACAACAGACTCCTCCCAAATGTCATCAAAACCCAACCAATCAGTGAAAATCAACCCGGCAGAGAACACGCCCTTATTAACGCCCACTCCAGACTCCAGTCACAACCCTTCTACAGATGCGCCAGCTCAGGTAAGGGTTTCTCCCTATTTTAATCTCATCCATATTTGTGATGCCTTGATTATTTAATAATATTATTTAGGATTGATCAGTAATGTTTGTAAGGTTAAGTCATTGTGAAAGACACAATTGGAATCTGAGGACATTATGGATCATAAAGCAGTGGCTGCTGTGTTGGGATCAGCTTACATTTTGAGATTATACCTTATGATTCAAACACATGACCCCAGACACCAAAATATGGACACTTTTCTCATTTATTCTTCATTTTTAATATATTATGGGATTTAAAATGAGTGATATTTAACTTTGTCAAATAAAGTTTCAGTGAAACATTTCTGTAAAATTCAGTGAATTATATTGTAAAATTATAATTTTGAACATGCATTGATTTCATATCTGTGTCTGAACATTAAAAAAGGCTGTATTCCAAGGAAGGAAGGCATCAATGCACGTCCGAATATAATGTTATATAAAAATCAATCAGATGAAGGTATTTCAGGAGACAGGAAGTGTCCTGTCTCCTGAAATACCTTCATCTGATTGATTTTTGAAGGCAGCATAGATGTATCCTTATATCCCACAATCCTGTGCTTTCCATTTTGTTACAGTTGAGCTAGAAAAAGAAAGATGGCATCTGAAAGTTGTGGTTGGTGGTCAGTTTGTGTGTAAGTGTACATTTTTAACCAATGTTGTCAACTTCTGATGTCATTTCTAGCAAGAAATTACTATTATAGGAATTAAATATTTGCTTAGTTATCACCAAACCTAAACTATTTTGCTGTATATCATTAGACAAGTCAGCTGCCTAAGTTTTTGGACACAGCATATGTCTTATGGCCTTATTATTTCACAATATCATTCTCATGTCCTTTGCTAAATTCAGTTACTTTTAGAATCAGAAAGAGGTTTGGCTGTAACAGTAATTGCCCTCAGAAATACAGAATTAAAGAAAACCATCCACAGCAAAATCCCCAGTGTTAAATTAACACTCCTCGGTGACATATATATATATATATATATATATATATATATATATATATGTATATGTATGTATATGTGTTAAAAATTAACACTGAAGCAGTGTTGAAGTTAATGAGATAATTAAGTGATTATTGGCCATTAGTGATGACACCTAATGTTAATAAGAATCATTGAAGGAAAGAGAAACAACAAGAACAGAAAAAAGAGAAACACAAGAACTACTGACTTCGAGCCATTACACATATATTACCAGTTGGACTTTATTTCTGTCATACATCTACACATGTTCTTATTTAGATTTAACAGAAGTTTAGATGATAATGTTTTATGGAATGTTTCGTTTCATGTCACCATTATGGTGATCAGTGTTTGCTTTAGTTGGACTCGTGACCCTTTACTATTTAATATTACTTTTTCTCTAGCTGCTCCAACTGTGTTTATAAAGCACATTTGTTGTGTACAGAATACAAACACTGTCCACTTGGGGCTGTCCATCATTAGAATGTTCCTGTGATTTAAAACATATAAGAAACAGGCTGGTATCTTCAAAATCTGAGCTGCTAGTCATCTGAGCCTTGAAGATGAAAACAGCCTGTTCCTGAGTTACGAGTGACAACTGCAAAACGCCTAAATGCCGAACTCTGACCTGCCCATTCATGACCCTTCCAGTCATTTCGAAATTATTTCATGTGACCACTGTAGATTTTTTTTTCTGACCACAAATCAATCACTATCAAACCACTTTTGTTCTGTCTGTCTCTCTTTATCTGTCTCTCCATCTCTCTTTCTCTGTCTTTCCCATACATTTAGGTAACTGCTGATTCCAGCCAGACATCTGAGGATGAACCACGCCATGTTTTCTCTTTTTCCTGGTTAAATGTGCCAAAATAAAATCAGTTGGTAACCCTGCAACATCCCAGTGACCTTCCAGAAAAACCTGTTGTTCTTCATATCTAATATTTTGTTACTTTGACAATCATAAATATAGACTACATTGAATAGCTAGATAGGAATTTGAAAAGGTAAAAACCACAACTGTTAAATATTAAATGATGACAATCTTTACTGAAGTATAACTGACTAAAATGCAAAATAAAGGATTATGAATAAGTGTATAAACATTCTCTTTTGTATATGTTAATAATGCTGTTTCTGGGGGAATACATAAAAGATAAAAAAAAGATAAAAAATGATACATTAAAAGATAGGAAAAGGCCAAACGGGATAAAAAGACACCAAACACAAAGTATTCACAAGGGTAAACCATAATCATGTGTTATATTACTTTAGAAATTGAATTAAAAACATTTTTGTGTAGTTCATTTTTTATTTTCCTAAATCGTCCATGATTTTGCGGTTGTTGCTCGCGCGCTGGGCCTGTTGTTCGGCTCGCGCCATCTGCAGCACCTCGCGCAACAGGTGAAAAGTCAGATCCAGCGAGATTGGTGGATCCTCAGACCGGCGCTCGCGTTCCACGAAGCTGTTCATGATCCCGTTACCGACACTACCGACCTTACCTCCTAACAGCCGCTGCGTGAGCTGCTGCTGAAGAGCCTCGGTTCGGGACGGGGTTCTCCGGTCGGGCGCGCGCGGGCTGTGTGCGGCGTTATCCAGTCTAGTGAAGTACTCCTCTCCCAAACGCATCAGAACCGGCAGCTGCGTGTCCGTGTGTCCGGGAGCGGACTCAGACAGCGAGACGAAGACCCAGAGAGACACCGCAGCGAGTAGTACGTGCAGCTTCATTGAGGGAAATTCCCAGGAATCTTAATAATACAGCAGGCAGTGGGCTACAATAGGCGATACAAACGTCCAGGATTTGGTTGATTATTTATATATATATATATATATATATATATATATATATATATATATATATATATATATATATATATATATATATATACATACATACATACATACATTATACACACACACATTCCTAATGTAAATAAAAAACTAATATTTTACATGGCCTACCCATGTAGCCTACATGTTCCTAAAGTAGGCTATTGCTATAGACTAGTAAAAAGTATTGTATTTCACATTTCACAAGCTTTTATTACAAGAAGTTAAGTTTGAGAATATATTTGGTATTTATTTAGTATTTTTCTTTAATGACAGCAAGCATCACTTAAGATGAAAAACTGATATGATGCATGTTCTCCAGCATAATAAATTGAGAATATTCCAAAGAGCATATTTTCAGCTTCAGTAAAAGAACATCTGACTTTCGCACACTGTAAACATGCTTTTTAATGTTTAATATAGGCTATTATTTTTCACAGTGTGATAGTTTTAAGTCATTACGTTTTCCCCCCCTCAATTCTATAGCCTTCTTTGTTTTATTTTTAGCTTTAAAACTAAAAAAAATCTCAGATTTGTAATTTTGTAAGACTTTTTGACCCCAATGTGGCTATAAGAAACTTAATTTCGATTTTTTTATTTAAAAACAATCATTTTAGTTTATTAAACAAATAGCCTATAGCACATACATAGCCTACACTTATTAGAGTTATCATGTATGTCTTTTGTAGGCGTGTGTTGAGTTCATGCTCACCTCAGGTGTTCTCCGGATGTTTGAGAGAGTTGCTGTCGGTGTAGCGCGAGCATCGCTGGGAGTTTATTTATATGACGCGAGATTATTTCAGAGATGGCAGTCACCAGAATGAGTAACGGAATAATTGGCTGCGGTTCAAGTAAGTAAAAAATTAAAATGCTCTTGGATTCCGTCCTGTGTTTACTACACTGTAGATTGACTGAAGAGGCAGTCTCCTGAATTTACCGGGGCTTTCTTAATTCGTGTTAATGAATCAATCAGATTCAACCGCAGGTAATTGAGAGACTCTGATGACGCTGAGGGATGGCAGTTTACGCTTACGTCATTCTCATAAATTTGACAAGTGTTTTTGGATTAGATTAGTGTAGTGTTTAATAACTGCTTTTTTAGTGTTTAATATATGTATATATATTTACTGACAGATTAATTATCCTATCTCAAAGTGGTTCATTTGTTAGAAAAAGTGTTCTAATAAAGTCAGTAAAACTTAAAGTAAAAAAAAAACAGCTGCTCCACACCGTACAGTTCAACAAAATGAATTAAAAGTAATTGTTGTATAAAACACTGGCAATTATAGGCTGTATAGCCTAAAGGGAGACTGACGAAAAAGTACTTCATAATAGCCTTCATAAAGTTCATAATTCATTTTGTTATTGTTGTTGTTATTTTTAATGTTTTAAAGCAAATTTAGCAGAAAAGCCTAGCCTATATTAGGCAGTAGGCACTAGGCAGTTTAAGCTCCTATTGTGACAATTTAAGTCATACAGTGACAATATGCCCTGCTATTGTGTAAAAAATATATAGGGGTTGGATGGGAGAAGATGCCCCCCTTAAGAACAATGTGGATTTACTTTTAAATTGTAACATATTTAGATATAAGTTTAGCATGTGCAGGATGATGATGCATCAGCCAGTGTGTTATTATAAGAAATAAATAGAAACATTTGCCAATTTAGTTGTAGCACAGCATATTCAAATATAGCATATATAGCAGTCAAATATTAAAAGAGGGTTAAGATGGCCCCTACTGGGGTAAGTTGTCTCCCTGGGGTAAGAAGCCCCCTGGATAAACTTTCACAGAATGTACAAATGACTTTTGGTATCATTATTATTAATATTTTTAAAGTGTAATTTATGTAAAATACTAAAACTATTGTATTTAAAATTTTATTTAGAAAATTTGGTTGATAATAATTGAATAATGGATGACAGACAAAGCATAATTCCAGTAAAAGAGATTTATCTGAAAGGTAAAATTATTCTACGAATTATATTCAGGCATATGAATATTTACTTATTTAATTGCCCATATTTTAATTGAAGATATGTCATAATAGCAACACATGCAATTTAATGATTTCACTCAACTAACCTATAGGTTTTAGTGAAAGCAAAGATGTCTGAAATGATGTAGGCTACATATAATTCATGGAAATACTGAATAATAACCCCATTATTACAATAATTATTACATTTTAAAATAACAACACTAGTAACAGCTAACCACTTGGGTCCTTCTGTGCCAATTCTGGGGGAGGGTCATCTTACCCAAGGGTCTAATTTTATCTTTTTACTTCAAAATAAAAGCTATGACTTTTATTCCACAAATACTATTTCAGACACTTGCTAACACACACAGTCATGTTTCCGCCTCATGAGCGCATACCTGTCAGCAGGTGGCGGACGTGTTTGCGGGCGCGCTAGAGGGCACGAGCCATAGACAGTATATAAACGGCACGAGCAGAAATTATGGCAGGCGGTGAGAGAGTCGCTCATCTGATGCGCCAGCTCGCGAGCGCGGCGTAAGTTTCAGTATTTCAATTCATTTCATTTCATCGTTAAAGTATTAAAGTGTGTTTTTAGTCTGTGCACTTTCATATTTCTATTTGTGTATAGGCTAAACATGTTGCCTGTAATCATTGCCCTGATAGTTGTAAACAAACCCTTAAAGTGATAGTTCACCCCCCACCATAATTAAGTCTGACACACTCAAGTTGTTACAGAGCTGCATGACTTTTTTCTTATTTGGAAAATAAGAAGATATTAGGCAGAATGACAGCATTAGTCTCCATTTAGGCCTACTTTTATTGCATTTTCTCTCTCTCGCCAGAATGGTTATTGAGTTGTCCTGGCAAGCACGTCCTTTTTGTTTTACACAGAATAAAGTAATATAGATTAGTATCTATTATCAGTAGTATTTTTTGCATGCCATATGTTTTATAGGTGCAGATGTCCCGCTCATTCTCAAGCGTATTCCCACACTTATAACCGAGGTAAGATATTTCAGAGATTTTTCTCTGAATAAATGAACAAATAATATGTGAGTGTGTTTCATGTGTAGTTTCTGCAGGTGAGGCTCATATATGTGAACGCAAAACAGACTACGCATTTGAAGTAAGCGCACAACATGCATGCATTTATTATTTATGCATTGTGGAATATAGTTTTACCACTTATTGTATAGTTTTACCACTTATTGTATAGTTTTTTTTAATACTGTTACATAATTTGCACTTATTTATAGTGAAATACTTTTCTCTTAATGAATGTCAGTCAGGCAAGTGAAGATATGTCAGATTATAATTGCGATCCTGTGACTATCCAGGAATAAAATCATAACACCATAGGTCTATAATAATAATTATTGTTATTGTGGTTATTCATTTCATTTTTTGTTGTTCTGTTTCAGATGGCTTGTTCAAATATCAGATTTGGAGCAGGAGTTACCAGAGAAATTGGCATGGTAAAGGATTTTTTTTCTGTCTTTTTTTTTTTTTTTTTTTTTTTTTTTACCCAAAAATTACAGTTGTATCATCATTTACTCACACTCAAGTTGCTAATGTATTTTTATGAACACCATTTGTAAGCATTGAACTGATTAGGTTTTATTATAGCTCATCTTATTGCTCTTTCTCTTCACTTCATGTCAGTTCTGTTTTGGATTTGTCAGTCATTGGTTGTGCTGTTTTGGCTGATTTAATCAGGATTTGCAGAACATGGGAGCACATAATGTGTGTCTGATGACAGATAAAACCCTGTCTCAGCTGCCGCCGGTTGCAGCAGTGCTGGACTCATTGACAAAACATGGAGTCAAATACAAGATCTATGAGGATGTGCGAGTAGAACCAACCGACAAAAGGTTAAAAAAAAAAAAGTGAAAGAAAATGTGCTGATTTTTGTCTGTTTTTGCTGATGACGTTATAAGTGTTTCTGATTATAAACAGAACACAGAAGTGAGTGAAAGCAACTTCTCTTTCTCTTTTCAGCTTTAAAGCAGCGATTGATTTTGCCAAAAAAGGACATTTTGATGTGTATGTTGCTGTGGGCGGGGGCTCTGTGATTGACACCTGTAAAGCAGCCAATCTCTATGCATCTCATCCAGAGGCAGAATTTCTAGACTTTGTCAATGCACCAATTGGAAAAGGAAAACCCATCACAGCCACACTGAAGCCATTCATCGCTGGTACAAAGACATACACAGAGCCAAACTTAATATTACTTTTTTTTCTTCCTTTCTGTCTCTCTCTTGTTAATGGTGACCATTTAGCATGTGCATATAACTACAGACCACAGCTGAAGAGACCAAACATTGACCACAGACCGACCTTCTATTTATTTTAAAGTAGCACTGATGTGCTGATACATTACATTGTTTTGTTTTTTTATTTACATTTTGTGTGTCTATGTTTGTGCATGTGTTAGTTCCTACTACGGCTGGAACGGGGAGTGAAACCACAGGAGTGGCGATCTTTGACTTTGAGGACATGAAGGCCAAAACTGGTTCGCAGAAACATTTTACTCATTAACATTTCGTCTCTGTTCTCGGTATACTAGATACATAATTCTGAAAGGTTGAGTATTGAGGTTTAAGATGAGATATTGGTTAAATAGGTGTAATGATAGAGGTTGAGTTCTTTGTACTGTGTTTGTTGTGTGAGTTTAACACCTTTAATGTGTGTGTCTTTTCAGGAATTGCAAATCGAGCGTTAAAGCCTACTTTAGGGATGGTGGATCCCCTACATACTCTTCACATGCCATCCAGAGTGGCAGCTAACAGTGGGTTTGACGTGCTCTGGTGTGTGTTTACATGCACACTTTATTTATTTACCATATTCATACCAAGGCAATCACTTAAAGATAAATTCCTTTAGTGTACAGCAAGAAAATGTAAGTATACTGACAAAAAGCACTGATTTGATAGTTTCTGGTTGTGCTCATTTTGTGTGATCCTGCTTTATTATATTCCCATTTGGTGCTTTTAATATTTTGAATAAAAGGAAATAACTTTTTTATACATTAACATAATTTATTCATGTGACGACAAAGCTGAATTTTCAGCATCATTACTCCAGTCTTCAGTGTCACGTGATCCTTCAGAAATCATTCTAATATGCTGATTTGGTGCTCAAGAAACATTTATTATTATCAATATAAAAAATAGTTTCTGTGGAAACAGTGCTACATTTTTTTTTTTTTTTTTAGAAATCTTTTTAACTTTAAAAAGGTCTTTACTGTCACTTGATTAGTTTAATGCATCCTTGCTGAAAAAATCTTATGTTTAGATTATGATATTCATTGTGTTTGGTTGAAATCTTTCTCTTTTTAGTCATGCATTAGAGTCATTCACTGCATTGCCGTATAACCTGAGAAGTCCCTGCCCACCCAACCCCATAAATCGCCCTGCTTACCAGGGCAGCAATCCAATCAGTGATGTCTGGGCAAGACACGCTCTCATGATCGTTGCCAAATACTTGAAACGGTATGTTGAGTGAGGTCATGTGATTATTTATGGTTTATTGAACATTTGGGTACATTTTTTTTTTTATACATTTTAAAAAGATTACATTTAAATGTAATATTGTTAAGATATGAATACGTTTGTGTGTTGTAGGGCGGTGTGTGATGCCGGAGATGTGGAGGCTCGCACCAGTATGCACCTGGCCAGTGTGTTTGCTGGAATTGGCTTTGGCAATGCAGGAGTCCATTTATGGTAATTAAATAGAACTAACATTAAATTAACATCAAAAAGTGTTGATTCTGGCAGCATCAAATCACAACACAATTAAAACACTGCTAATGGAATTGCTAGTGCTGCACTGCCATAATTTTCCATATTTGCACATATCAGAACAGAGAGCACAGGTGGACTGAATTTATTGCTGTGAGAGTTTAAAGAAAGGCATAGAGATTTTGCAGCTGTACATTGATGTGCTTCCAATAGTTCTATTTTTCTATTGATATGTATTTGTGGAAATTATCTGATAATGCCTGTTTTATTTTTATTTTTCTATGTTCAAGTCATGGAATGTCATATCCCATTGCCGGGAATGTTAAAACTCACAGGGCTAAAGGCTACAATGTGGAACATCCTATAGTGGTAAATATAAACTGCTCTACATTCAAAAGTTTGGGGTCAGTACGATTCTTTTAAATAAATTGATAAAGTGACAGTAAAGACATTTATAATGTTACAAACTATTTCTATTTCAAATAGATGTTATTCTTTTGAATTTTCTATTCTTTAAATAATGCTGAAAATATGTATGACTGTTTCCAAAATAAAAGGAAATAAGATACAATACAATACAATTAGGTAATAATAATAAATGTTTCTTTAGCACCAAATCATGATTTCTTAAGTTATGGCTGCTGAAAATTCAGTATTACCATCATAAGAATTTTTAAATATATTAAAACAGGACACTTTAATTTGTAATAACATTTTAATATTAATGTATTTTTGATAAAATAAGTGCAGCCTTGGTGAGCATAAGAGACTTAAAAAACATAAAACAAATCTTATTGACTCCAAACTTTGTAATGATAGTGTGTTTCTAGCCTAATACATGCAATATCACAATTATATATTCTGTAATACATAATAGTACTAATTCTAGAACTAACACTAGTACGTTTTTTGTTGTGATTTTGTTTGTGGCGGATTCCCATTTCACGCTATAGTTTAAATGTGCCTTTCTCTTTCAGCCTCACGGACTCTCTGTAGTTCTTACTTCACCTGCTGTTTTTGCCTTCACTGGAAAAATGTGTCCTGAGCGCCACCTGGAGGCAGCACAAATACTAGGTATCACATTTTGAAGACCAATCTTAAAATTTTCAAATATTAACACTGTAATTTGACAGTAGCTTATGAAGATTTAAAATGTAACTTTCAGAAAAGTTCAAAAGTGTATTCATTTGGGTTGCTGTATTGGAAAGTGAAATGTTTATTGTGTAAAACGGATGTGAGGTGCATTGATTATGTGTAATTCACTGTAATTTGTGGATGATTTTATAGAAAATGCTGCTTTTGAGAGCACTGTAAGATTTAATTGATGATGGATGGAGGTTTGTATTACAGATTGTGTATGTGTTTCATAAGGTACTGATTTGAGTAACATCAAAAAAGAGGATGCTGGCCGCGTGTTGGCGGACACTCTCAGGTCGTTTCTGTTTGACCTAGAAGTGGAGGACGGCTTGTCTGCAATTGGCTACACTAAAGAAGACATTCCATCTTTGGTGAAGGGCACCATCCCTCAGGTCAACAAATCATGTCACGTCCCTGTACTAAAGTGCTACAGATAATGTTTTTTGCTTAAAGCTGAAGTTCTGCTACACCCAAAATTCCCCTACACCTGAGAATAAGAGAGAAATATGGCATCTTAAAGGGCTGAGCTCCTTCAGCTAAAGCGACTGTTCATTATTATTATTATTATTATTAGGTTACACTTTATTTTAAGGTGTCCGTGTTACAGTGTAATTATACATTTAAGTACTGAGTAATAATAATTAACTACTACATGTACTTCATTAGGATTAGGAGTTGGTTTAGGGTTAATTGCATGTAATTATGCATAATTTATAGTTATTACTACAGTAACTACATGTAACGTGTAACAAGGACACTGTAAAATAGTGTGTGCACACACACACACATATATATATATATATATATAATATAATATAATATAATATATATATATATATGTGTGTGTGTATATGTATGTATGTGTGTGTATATATGTATATATGAAGACCTCCAATGCAAAAGCCTCTAAAAGCCACCTATGTCAAAAATGAGATAATAATATTGAGTGAATGCTCTCTGCACATAGTATACGTTCATCAAATACTTTCATTTTAGACTAAATCCCAGCCTTAGTTTATTCAGAAATGCTGGTACTTGGGTAGAAACTTATACATAGGAGCCTGAAAAAAATGTTAATATTAAATAAAAACGTTAGACGGACTTATAGGCTTTTGCATCTAAAGTCTTCATATACAGTACATAACATTAATATGAGATCAACAGGAAGTCCACCAATTGTCCCTCCCACATTAAATTGTATGAAGCAAAATTATGCAACGTACAGCTGCATCACTAATCCCTATTTTATTGGCCTTGCAATTTTAGCACCATAACAAAGTATTTTAAATACATTATATGGTACTTTATTCATGTTTTATAGCCCTGGCTTAAAATGCCACACTCCAAGGCATATAACATTTATGCTAGTTATTTTCATAATTATGTAAATAAAATAATTATATTATTTCATGTGTTAAAACTATCTCATGAGTAATTTACTGAGTTTGTTTTTGTGTATTTTTCACAGGAGCGGGTAACTAAACTGTCTCCTCGAGCTCACACTGAAGAAGATCTGACCGGTCTGTTTGCTGCATCCATGAAGCTCTACTGAGCTCTTGAAGGACATTTTAACACGTTGATGGTGTTCGCAGAAGCACAGCCTCAGATTAGCTGTGCTGATTTCATTATGTAAGCAGAGACACTGATCTGAACAAATTGACCTCTCTTTGAACTTTAATCCTTTCACAGAAATGTCACTGTCTTGAGCAAGAAGGATTTAAAGTGTGTTTCATATGTTGTCAACATATTTAAACATAATCATCATAGTAATCATTTTTAAACCACCCTGTATACACACACAGTACTGAGACTCTTCATTCACTGTACCTCTTAAGGCTGATTTGTTATTCAGAGTGATTTAGACGGGTTGGATTTAAATAAGTCTAATCTAAGAATCAGGATTAGACTTTCAATTGCATTTGTTTTTTTGGTTGAGTTGTTTTTTGATTGTTTTTGTTTTCCTGAATGGCCATGCAGCAAATCTGAAAGAATTCACAGAAATTCTGAAAATGAAATTCTGAAATATCAATGCATGCAATAAAATGCAAATGCAATAATACTTTTTGATGATCAGGGCTGTTTCTTGGCATATATGCAAACTAGGCAGTTGCCCAGGGGGCACCAGTTAGTGCCTCAAATGGCTTCAACACCCCATTAAGGTGCACTGTTAAAAAAAGAAAAAAAGAAAGTTTAGTCAACTTGAAATGTGAAAATTGTACTAAGTGACAACTTGGATATTTGAGTTGACTGACAGAACAAACACTTTTTTTTAAGTTAAAACGAAAAAACAACAGCTACCTTTTAGCCTAAATTCACCACGTGTTAATCGCATTTAAGCAGCTGAATATTAGCATAAAAAAGAAATAGTTTTAAAAATGTTATTAGAAAGTCAGTGATCAGATATCCAAATATTTTGTGTATATTAAGATTGTATAGGCCTATTAAAAAAATTAATGGTGGCAACAGTGTAAAAACATTGAAAAACATTTTAAACATTTTAACATTTACATTTTTCCCATCATTTTCGACTGCATCAGTCACCATTTTAAGGAAAAAGTTATTAGATTACAGCAATTAATTACTTGGTGAGGAATTGCAACTTGAAGTCTCTAAGTAAACTGGGAAATTTACAACCAGTGTGTTTAGATATGGATACTGTGCACTCGAAACCTATGAAAATGTATTGCTATCTAACAACGCTCTATATATAGGGTGAATTCCGGTTGATTGGGACACATTTTCCCAGTCATCTCAGATCTCCTTTGGGGATCCAAAATGGTCAGAAATAGCCCAGCTGATGAATGTGGGCTTAGAACTCAGTATTTCACTAATAGTATGCCACTGATCTCCATGCAACTAATTTTATTTGAAACTGAGCTAAAAAAAATCCCCAAAAACTGTATTTAATGCAGTGTACAGATTATTGCTTGAAAGATAATGAAATCAGAATACCTGTTCAAATATTTCTTACTGTATTACAGGCTAATAACATTGAAAGTTATTTGTTTTGTTGAATGACTGGGTATAGAATGTGAACTGTGGTGTCATGTGTTAAAGGTTTGAGTGAGTTACTGTAAGTGCAGAGAGCTGACTTTTAGAAGCGTGTGATTGGCTGATCAAAGCCGTGACTTGCAGCATTTAATCAACTGAAGTGGAACAGATTTAAATAGATTTAAGAGTGCTAAAGCTTCCTAGAAAAGCACCTAACCAGGATCTCCTAATGTGTGTGCGTCTTTAAGAGAGTATTTAAAGAGAGGAGAAGGTTTAGCAATAGCAGTGATTCTGAATGAAACGATAAAGTATCTCAGCTCTTCTTACACTGTAGGTACATTCAGAGTTTGTGTGTTGTCTGACTTCATCATGCAGCAAATCTACACGCAGAGCCACGAAGAGTTTGAAGTGTTCACAACTGTGCTGTCTCCTCAAGGTTAGTCATCTTTTCATGCTCTCTTTTTTATAATCTCTGTTAAATTTACAATTATAATTACAGCAAAATGATTAAATCTTACAGTTTGTCGAAAGAGAGTGATATTCAAGTACGAAGGAGAAATGGTACACTTTTCTCATCTGAGCTGCTTTTCAGTTTTCTCATGCTGATTTAATACAGCAGTTTTTAAGATGGTGAAATCAAATGATGTTTTTTTGTGTTAGATGGTTGTGGCAGCAGACTACAGTGCAGACTGTGATGAAGAGGTGTGTGTCCGTGCTGGTGAGGTCGTGTTGCTGCTGTATCAAGAGAACGCTGACTGGTGTTACATCCGACTTCAGAACGGAAAGGAGGGATACCTGCCTACAGCCTGCTTTACTCCGGTATTCACGCACACAAAACTCATTCAGTGCACAAATTATGCACTAACTGGCCTTCAGTACACCTGTGTGTGCTAGAAAACCATGGGTGTTCCTTGTGAAAAAGAAGTGCTTTTTAAAAGAGTTCACTGATTAAAAGCGCAAACTGAATGTAGTCTTTTAGGACACTTAATTGCATGTTATTTGCAATTAAATGAAAATGTATTCTAACTTACATTTATATTAATTTATATTAAATGCATTTAGTTGAATTTAAGAGTGCTTTTTTGATCCTCTTAAGTAGGACTTAAGTACATCTTTATTTGTAATTTCATAGTTATTTTATTGTCTTGGAAATATGCTTAAAGTTTACTGCCGAATATAATGACGAGCATTTATGGTAAACTAAAACATACTTTAATGTCAGTTTTGTATATCATGCATTTAAATATATTTGTGCTTTTGTAATGATGAAGTTGCAATTCAGAACATTTAAAATAAATTCATTTTTAATATGATATAGAATAATGCTACAGTGCTTTATTATGTTAGTCAACATAAGTGTGCTGAAACGTGTTGCGTAACACAAGATGGAACCTGATTGGTTCTTGCTGAAGCTGAAAGGTGATGTGAAACACGAGAATGAACCTCATTGGTTCTCCCACGTCAAGTGAACATGCTTGGCTTGAGCTTCCGTTTACCACAACTGATTTGACTGAGTTGATGAATGTTTATATGTGAATAAAAGCCTAAATTCAATCCATATAAAACGATCGAGTCTCTTCGGGAAAATTCGGACTAAACCACTCAATTCATATTGATTAGTTTTACGATCTCCTTATGAACTTTTTGAAGCATCAAAGCAGCTGTCTATGGATGGAAAGAAATCTCTCAGATTTTATTAAAAAGATCTTCATTTGTGTTCCAAAGATGATCGAAGGTCTTTTGGGTTTGGAACAACATGAGGGTAATTAATGACAGAGTTTTCATTTTTGAGTGAACTAACCCTTTAAGTGTGTTAAGAAACAGTCATTAACGTGTACGCTTAAGTGGCCTTTTACTTCATTAATATATTATATGCAAGTACATTTTAAAAACATATACTTCTAAGATTTGAAGTACACTACTTGTACATTAACAAGTGGTTAATAGGGAGATGCTCCCATTGTTGCTATAAAAGCTTCCTCTAGAAAGGCTTTCTATTTCCAGAAATTACTTTTGCAAACTGAGATGGCCTTCAAAAAAGAACTGTGATGCTTGATGCTTGAAGCAACGGTAAAAACAAACTAGTAACCTGAAACTGATATTTCCTATTGGCACACTTAAGCTATCATATAAAAGCATCTAATGTGCCTAAGATGTTTGAACAGTACTGTATGTTTGTGTGTGTTCAGAAGCAGGAGCCACTGAGGCCCATCGTGACTCAGGAGCCGCAGAGCTCCGTGCAGGAGTCGTCTAATAATCGTAATGGCTGTGCAGGGTGAGAGCTTGTGATGTTTTGTAACTCTGATTTGTTTTTGTTGTACTCTGGGGTCATTGGTGTTTGTATCCCTAGAGGGCGCTCTCTGAAACTGCTGCGGCGGGCGTCTCTGTCAGGAGTGCCGGGTTCACCTCGATTATTTCAGCGGCTGCTCTCTCGTCGACGTAGTGACGGACATGCAATTCGTTCGATCGGCTCCATAAATCCAGCATTTAATCCTGACTGATGCATCCACCCTCAGAGCTCCACTTTTCCCTTTTAAATGGGTCACAGAGCAGCAGAAACTAGGACAGCATGACACTAAAAGTTCAGTCCGTACGCAGCTCCTTCTTTGTGGAGAAGAAAAACGGAAGTTCGGTGTCCTGGTTAGGGGTTGGGGCCTCAGTAATAACTTGCCAGCTTGTGGAATTGAATCTGCTTCTGGTATCAGGAGTCTTTACTTAGGTTACTGCCCCACATGTAAATAAATACTATATGTAAATATTGTGGTTTTGATTAAAAAGACATTTGAATGTCATTACACTGCAGATTTAATGGAAAAATCACACCCTTCGCCTAAGAATATATTTGTTTGAATATATGTATTTGGTTTGTCTAATAATGCACAAAGACTACAATGATTTAGATAGGTACAGTGTTTAAATGTTAAATGTGTCTGTATGTATATACAGTATGTATATATACAGTATATTAAAATGCTACTGCAGATGTAGGCCTATCACATTATCTATAAAAATGCATCAACAGGAATCTACTTGTGACAGAGGTATTACAGGGTGAATGTACAACATTTTGATTTTTTTTTTTTTGTACGAGTCTGATTCTGACTGAGTCTGATTGTGTTCTTCATATGGATAATACAATTTATAAATAAATAAAAAACTCAAATTGATACGAGGAACTGGAAGTTTAAGTTTTGTTGTTTGTAATAATGGATTGCTGCCCTTTGCTTTAATTTTGTAGAATTCACTTGGAATAAAATAATCATCTTATAACCACTGGAGCACTATTGATTTCCCTGCAATGACATCTTAATTGAGGAACAACTAAAAGTTATGAAATAGTCACTACAGTTTTATTTTACCCTGGTATGATTATTGTTAAATGATGAAGATTACCCTTGGTGCTGTTGAATTCTTATAGGCTATTTAGTGTTTTTTTTGTGTGTAGGACGTTGGCACCCAGCTCTGATTGCTGCAAAATTTCCTGAAATGAAAAGTAATTTTGTAAGTCGCAGTCTGACTATAATCATTATCACTTCAGACATAACGAGTACAAAAGTATATCAACACTAATTAGGTAATGCGTTACACTTAGGCTCAATTTGTGAATGCATTAGTTATGAGCAAACAATTTTTTACAGCATTTATAAATCTAGGTTAATTTGACTAAATGTACTATTGTTTAATTTTGTTCACAGTACATTAATGTTAATTTTTACAACCTTAAAAATGTATTAGTATACACTACTGTTCAACGTTTGGGATCAGTAAGAAATTAATATTTTAATCCAGCAAGCAGGATTCATTAAATAATCATAACTAGCAGTAAAAACATGTTACAAAAGATTTATAATGTCAAATAAATGCTGTTATTTTGAACTTTGTTCATCAAATAAAAAAAAAGATCAGTTTCCACAAAAATGTTAACTGTTTTCTGCATTGATAAAAATAAATGTTTCTTGAGCACCAAATCAGCATATGAAGGATCATGCGACACTGAAGAGTGATGCTAAAATTTAACAATAAATAAATGACATTTTAAACTATATTTTAATTTGTAATAATATCGTAATATTATTTGAACAGCAGTGTCTAGAATTTAAAATAAACCAAGATGAAAAGTATCATTCATTGTTATTTTATGTTACAGTAAAATTCAGTGTTAACATACATAAACCTAATAGTTAAGTGTTGCCACTAATTAAAATAGATGTGGTCCATTTGTGACCTATTAGAGATAACTAAAAACACCACTAGCTTTGTGTGAGAAAGTGATTTAGAAACAGTGACCACATCGTTTCATACAGATGGAATAACTTTATTGTTGTTAAGCTGAAAAGTAATCAAGCATGCAAACAGCCGATTCAGCTGTGTAGAAACGTCCAACTGTTTTATTGAAAAACAGAGGAGAAACAATCCAGAAGGAAAAAAAAAACAAAACAGATTCAATATCTGTACAGATGAAAGTATAATACAATATATACCACTATTGTACACTGGAATACAATATATCAGGAGGGCAGCAGTCACAGAGAAACAACCTGCGCTTGAGTCTGTTACGTGAAGCAGTAAAACATCTCTTTGTGCTGCTCTTCTTTACACCAACAATATCAATTATTTTCAAGAGCTAATAAACACGCCCACACAGAAAAGTGCTCTGGTATAAATGCTGCCGACTTAAAAAAACCCAAAAAAACATCAACAGCAAAAAAAACAAAAATCTTTTAAAAAGCAAAAGCTCATCAGGGCCTCTAACAACATCATGCTTCACTTGGCCTTTGACCAAAGTCAGGCCTCGTTCCAATACTCCAGTTTATCCTTCTCGGATCCTCTGTCATACGGCACCATTGGGAGAAGTGTCACGCACAAACACTGCAGATCAGAGCTGGGGAGGGTAGAAGACTCGTTAAGGCTGTTAATAACAGGTTTGGTCACCTGTTTGTTTTTTTGGCAACATCGTGTTAAATGCAACAGCTCAGCAAAGTTTCAATAGACATAAACGGAGTTCAACAATCTCTAGGATTTTCCATCTGTTTTTATGTTCTACCCAGTGACCGAAGCACAAAGATCAAGAGCTCTAGTAATCAGTTTAACTGTAATTTATTTTTGGTTCATATGAATCAGTTGCCAAGGTGACAAGAAAAATCTGTTTATAATTTTTTTCTGAACTCAAACCGTCCTTGACGCACATTGCCCTATACTTCAGCATTTTATTATGGCCTAACACAGCTAACAATATTACCATAGCGCTGAAATCAGAATATCCTGAAAGCATCACCAACTCTGCTACTTTCCATTTGGATTTAGCCGAAATCTACATTACATTCCGATACTTAGTAAACCTGTTGGAATTGTCTTGTACTGAACAGTGTTCAAAGAAGAAAGGACATGCAAAAGGGCACAACAAAACCAAATAATAAGCCTGAACGACTCTGGGCCGCATTAAAAGCAACATTGTCAAGAGTTCAAAGGCCAATCGGAGGTTTCAGAACAGAAACTTGCTCTCAGATCTACGGATACTCCATGCTGCCCTGCTGAGAGAGGTTTCTGAGCTCTAAGTTTGTAGTGGGACGTTTAAGTGAATGTGAAATGCTGCTAGAACTCTTTTCCAGGCTTTTAACCATGTAGTGTTCTTTGGATAGACAGCAATGCATTGTGGGTAATACAGGGTAGAGAAGTGCAAAAGATGACTACATCACTGAGCTGACACCTGGTTTGTTCCACCGGCCACTACTAAGTGCACACAGGGCTGAAGTTTAGACTCAGTGAGACAGTCAAAGTTTCAAATTTGATTGTGAAGAATTAGGTTGTAATTATGTTGATAACAGAGTCGTGAATCCAGTAATGAGGGTCAAAGTGCACTTTGATTATATAAGTACTATGCATCTGCATACAAGCAAAGCTCAAGGGTGATCGGATAATTCACCCAAAAATTTAAATTCGGTCATAATTTACTCACCCTCATGCCATTCTGACATACTTTCTTCTGTGAATTTTTTTTTTTTTGTCCATACTAAGAAAGCCAATAGGGTCCAATGTTCATTATATGGACAAAAACGGTTCAAAATATCTTCTTTTGTGTTCCACAGAAGAAAGAAAGTTGTACAGGTTTGGAACGACATGAGGATGAGTAAAGGAATAACAGAATTTTCACTTTTAGATGAACTATCTCTTGCAATAAATTAGTCTGTGCACCATGTATATATTTTAAGTGGATGAAAGCCAACACTCACTACCCTAAAGAATCACTTCAAATTTCACATCTTAAGACTTTGAGAATATAAGGAATGCGTTTTGCACTAAAAAGACACTTACGTTAGTAAATCGGCTGCACCCTTATATTAGTCGGATCACAGTGTGTGTGTGTATGTGTGTTATGCCAGGAAGCTCACTCTGCTGTAAGGGTAATGAAGCATCAGGATTGGTCCATGGGCTCAAAGGTGCTGGGAGGCTCCGCCCCATGACTCTCCATCTCCTCCTGTTTGTCAGGAGTCTCTTCTTCCTCCCCATCATGCCTAGGTGTTGCATGCTGGCGCAAGTGTTTGTCCATGGACGCCTGTATGTTTGAGACCATCTCCTGCAGGCGCTGCCGCTGGGCCTCGATCACGGCGGGCTCCAGCCCCATGCCGCGGCCCTCACGTAAAGTGAGCATGCCCGGGGCCACGCGCACCAAATCCTCCCCTGACAACGTTAACCCTTCGTCGCGAACGCTGCTGCTGAGATCCACACCACTGCTGTGCTGCCGCCTGATTGGTGGGTGTTCAGGAGGGGCGGAACCCAAGGAGTGACCTTTGCCCTGGAAGGCAGTGACGTTCTGCTCTTTCTTGCGCACCGCACCACCGGCGCCCAATCGCAGGCTGTGGGCGGGGCTTCCCTCGTGGCTACGGGAGGCTGCGTCTGAGCGGAGTTGGGAAAGGGCCTCCTGGACGAGCTCCTCCACGTCAGGGCCCACTGGAAAATGACCGGCTGTGTCCACACACAGCTCCAAACGCTCCTCTGATGAATTGAACACAAACGTCTTGCCCGACAAGTGGGGCAGTGTGCAGTGCTTCCCGTCCAACAGACCTTAACACAGAAATTGAGAATATTAGTATATTCATACAAAAAAAACCCCCATACATTATGATATTACACACCTTCTAATTTATGATATTACACACCTTCTAAATTGATAGCTACTTTTGCTACATGATTGCTTCATTGATACTTGCTTTTTTTATACTATAAATATTATATTGCAATTTTTGCACAAATGTTATTTTTTTACACAATTACAAATAATTTAAGAATTTTTTTTTTGTATAGTCAGTTTAATTTGACAAATGTTTGCCATATCTTTAGATACGATAACAATATGTATCACAAAATACACATTTTTGTGGAACAATATAATAAAATAAATTATAAAATGTATTGAAATGTTTTTGACTTAGTAGCACACATTTGTACAAAATAAAAAAAATAATAATAAAAAAAAAAAAAATTATATATATATATATATATATATATATATATATATATATATATATATATATATATTTTTTTTTTTTTTTTATAAGAAATATTTCAGATTCTGAGCTATTTCTAGGTCACTAATCAAATTAAATAAATCTGTGACAATGATCATGTGAACGGTTAGATGTTCTTGATTCTGATGAAGCACAATATGCACTTTGGATCATTCTTGAATCATGCTGGAAAACATGGCTATCAGGTTTTACACACACTTGTGGCTTTCATGCAGCTCGAGTCCTGCTGTCATGAAGGTAAATATAAAAGAGACAGACCAAATACTAAGACATTCTTAAATTTATTTTAATGTCTCAATTAAACTTTTCACTTTTGTTCACAAATTGTTATGCTGATAATATAATTTGTAATACTTTTTTTATTAAATTAGAAAAATGCATTAGCTTTTCACTACTGTTCTCTGACCATAGAGTCCTAATGTATATATTATTATTATTATTATTATATATAGAAATTATGGTTTAATCAAAATTGTATTATTTTTTTTTATTCGGCTGTATTGCATCTCTCAGCCAGAGGTGGAAAAACAAGAATCTGAGTAAACAGGGGGTCAAGTTCCACATCACAAACCATGAAAATTATTCTGTATATTTAGAAAAATAGAACCAGCTTTAATAAGAACCATTTCTCAAATCCCATCCTATTGACAATATTGCTTTTGCAAATACTTGTGGTAATATTCTGTCTCATGCCAATAAAGCACAATTTGGAATTGTATAAACTGAATTGAAAGAGGAAGAGGAAAAATAACAGACTACCCATGTCTTTCTTCACAATATTGTAGAAGACTCCTCCTTGCTGGAACAGGTGAGGCAGTTTCTTAGCATAAGACCAGACATCTTCACCTGAAAGAAAGAGGAAGAGACATCAAATCAACAGATTCAGGTCTCACATACAAGGTTTAGGCAGAACTGAAGAAAGAGAGCAGAATCTCAAATTACAGAAGAAGAATTCTGCTGATATTACAGCGATAAGTTTGTCTCATAAAATCCAGAGTCAAAAAGAGCACACATACTTAAGTACATAAAAGAGCTTATGTAGACGCTGATTCTAGTATGAGACAGTCAGTCTTACTGTAATTTCATAAAGCACATCACTTACAGAAGGGTGTTTCTTACCCATGAGTGCTGCCAGGAGACAGAGTGATGACATCTCAAGGTCAATGTTGTCCTGAAGTTCCCTGCTACTGGTGCGACTGAGGTGTGTGTCAGAGTGAGTTTGAGTTTGTGGTGCGTGAGTGTGGGTCTGGGTCATGTGAGTATCGGGTGAGCTCTCTTTCAGCGCTTCCACAGAGATGCGGTCGCCATGCTGGAGTGCCACCGGCTGGTTCTGGTCCTCAGGACGGGGTGGGGGCAGCTCCCGAGGGGGGAAGCCGTGTCGGATGCACAACTGTCCGGACGACAAGTTGAAGACCTGGATGATGGAGTTCTGGAGATCACTGTAGGTGGTGTGCGGTTGCAGCGTGAGCATGGCTTGCCGGCCATCGCTGGTTGTTACACGTATCTTCTTCTCTCCGCTGGTGGGTGGCACTTTGGTGGGCGTGGGAGGCGCAGAGGATGATGAAGATGAAGGAGATGACGGACGAGGATCCTGCTGGCGCACGCGGTCTGTGCTGCGGCGCTGGGAGAGGGCGGCCTGCTCGCTGATGCTGTGCTGCAAGACCCTCTCAGTTTTGCTCATCACCAGCTCCTCTTTATGCAGGGTTTTGCCTTTCTGTCCCGTCAGGATGATTTTAGTTGGAGGGCGTGAGGCCGATTCACCCCCGTGTTCCCCGTCCTGTGCGTGAGCACCTTCGATGGCAACCGGATTGTATTCGTCTTGGCTCCGCTTGGCGGTGTGATGCAAAATGGTGTTCACAACTTTTTGGACTAGGATCTCGCTGCCAAACTCACCGGGGAAGTGCTTCGTGACGAGTCGCATTGTCACGTCGTAAACGTTGCTGTTGAGCGTCTGGTCTGTTTCGTACTGGAACCAGTAAACGGTCTCTCGCACCACACGGCCGGCCCACTCCAGAGTGATGGGGAAGGCTTCGGGAAGATTTTCATACTCCTTCCCCTCCCAGAAGTGCTTGAACCCACAGCCGCACTTCCCACCCTGCGAGCGAGTGTTGGTACGGTCTCCGTCCAAATAGACTACAGAGCCGTCGCCACGAACGCGTCGCACCGAGGTCCCGTGACACCAGGTGCAGGCCGCGAGCGAACTGAGTTTGTAGTCAGGCACGAGTACATCTTTTTCTGGGTTATAGGAACAAACCAAACTATTCAAAGGAAAGCTGTAGTTCTTGTCCGCTCGCAGAGTCCCATGAGTCGACTTGGCCAAGTTGTAGAGTTTCCCTCCCGGGATGAGCCACTCCGCTGGCACGTGGAGTTCAGAAAGGGCATTGCAGACAAGGCAGCGGTGGAGACGGCCCTCCTGAACGGATTTCTTCGCCGCTTCTGTGACCTCCTCCGGCTGCACGCCGATCACTCCAGTGCGTCGATATATGTACTGGTGGACGTCGGCGACAAGAGCGGGGTGGATACCGTGCTTGTCCATGAAGACGTCCTCCATTGCGCCTACGAGCCGCAGCAGGTACTTATCCTGCAGGCTCCGGTCTCCCCCGATCACACAGCTTCCACTAGAGTCCAAGCTCACGTATTTGCGAATCAGCTCTTGAGGAACACCCCAAGCTTTCGGGAGCAGCGCAGCGGGTAAACGGGGCAAAGCTACGCCCTTGATGCCCACTAGGGGCAGATAGTGATTTCTGCCAGAGCTGCTCCAGGCGATGCAGATGGGTTTGTTCAGAGTGCCATCTTTTCCTCTGCAATGCTCCTCTGGAACCAAGCCCGGCAAGAAGGTGGCGGAGTAATCGCCCGAGCTGCGCATGCCGCTCAGTGAGTCCAATAGGATTATGGGTCTGTGCAGTACATTTGCCAGGCCGAATATGTGGATGTTCCGCAGCCCCAAAGGAACGCCTTCTGGAGGGATAAACAACGGGTCACACTCGTTAATGATGTCTTCCCATTCTGCTGCATCTATAAAGTCCTGGAAAAGAGCTTTGTAGCGACCAAGGTACTGACTGAAATTGAGTTTTAGGTTCTCTCGAAGGGCATGCCAGAACAGCTCACGTCCAACTAACGCCCTGGACACGGCGTGGACCAGGCAGTGTCCGTCTCCATCCACATGCACGGGAATAAGACACTCTCTATTCAAGTTTGCTTTCTTGATCTCCTCCAAAGTGTCATGCAGGTAGATCAGGCTCCCTGACCGATCCCGTCCATACCCAACAGTGGACACATGCTCTTGCTCGATGAGAAATGCACGGTCCCCAAGAAGTGAGCAGTCAAAGATGTCTCCCTGGTTCATTTCCTTCAAGAGTTTGGCAGTGCCCGTCTGTTTATCCATGCCATAGCGGGTGAGGATGGGTGACAGCAGCTTGCAGTGATAGTTGGACAGTCCCATCACTTTCACCAGCTCTGAGCCCTTTTTGGGAGGGCCTGGCACACCCAGCAAAGCATTTCTCAGTAAATTATGAAGCACTACATCTGGGTCAGTCACTTCCTCCACATTCGCGAGATTCTTCTGCTCGTGTCTCTGGCCGCACTCAGTGCACTCGATGCTCATGGAGGTGTGTGCAGGGAAGAAGAGCTTCGCCTGGCACTGCGGGTCCGGGCACATCCCGCATAAAATGCGCCTGTCCTTCTGCTTTGAGCCCGGAATCAACGACATAGTCCAATCTGATATCTCTTCTGACGCAGCGGTTTACAAAAGCATCGCTGTCTAATCAGTGACGGTCAATAGAAAATTATGTCACCTCACGCAGTTTCTGTTTTCCAGTAACAAACACAACACGGAAGCAGATCTGTAACACAGCGTGACCCTGTGGGGAGCACAAAGCATGCTGGGAATTGTTGTTCACAATCGTCACAGGTCTAGAAGTCTTGCAACGACATTATTTAAAAAAATAATAAGGCATTCTAATTTTATTTAAAAATTATTGAGTTGTCTTTTATTTATTAAGTGTCCTATTTATTTACTACTGGCTGGGACGTAGCATACAATCTACGACCATAGACGGATACGACGAAGATATTGTAAAAGTGACTTTAACAAAACTACAATATCCACAATACAAAGAAGGCCAAAGATTGTGTTGTGTTTACTGAGTTCAGCAGTCTTTATATGGGCGTGAGAATAAACTGCAGTTGTTTTAGAAATAACAGGATCAATGTAATAATCATAGATTGCTTATTTCTCTTTCTCTGTAACAGACGAATGCTTAAAGTTCACTGGCTGAAGAATTAAAAATAATGTTGAGATTTATAGGCCATGTAAAATTATAATAATTTATTATGATGTGATCGAATATTTATCGATTAAATAATTTTCACAATCCGTTTTTTTTTTTTCAACAGTAATGAGAAACCAAGTTTATCATCAATTCAAAAGTTTAAAATGTAATTTTCATTAGGTTACAGAACGCCATAACATAATACATAAACATAATACAGAAATCATAATACATAAAGTGGAGGAAATGTTAATTACTTTTAGAAAAAAAAAAAAAAAAAACTCATGTGATGTATTTTAAACATTAAATGAACCATCCATGAAGAGTGAGTTTATTAGAAATCCACATAGTTAATATAAAGTATCGTGAGATTTTTTTTTTTTTTTCAGAAATGACACACACACACGAAACGATACGTGTGTGTGCAATGAACAGAGAGAGAGGGTATGAAGGAAGGAAATAAAATGTATTTTTCTCATAAATTCAAAACCTTTATTCTAATTTCAAGGCCTTTTCCGGGTTGGCCTAGAAAACGTCACGACCGAACAGCGTTTTTCCGCTTCTGCCTATCCGAGAGTTATATAAGTCAGCAGCAGCGAGAGGAAACAGGAATAGCGGAAGAGAGGAAGTGAAAGACGGGGAAACGGCGCTCTGTTATTTATGTCTTTCCAATGTGACCGGTGGCCAGAGATCAGCAATCACATACGATAAATATACCGTTTATTTAAAACATTTGATTATTTTCAATATATGAACAGATCCAAATATCAGATGACATATTTATTCCCTTTCCCCAATGAAACGAGGACAGTACATTTTCTGTTGAGATTAATAGTTCGCTAGAGTTTGCATCAGCTAATACCTTAGATTCAAGGTAAATAAACAACACACTTTAAGTCACGTTATTAACATGTCTGATATCGGTGTGATCTGATCAAATGGTTATTTTGTGGAGTGGAAGAACAGATGTATTCAGATTCAGATTCAGAGTCGTGCCAACCGAGGATTAAACTTCAGAGTTTCAGCACCAGGAGTTCTTCAGAGAGGTGTGTGTGATTGCTCTTTGTCTCTCGGTGTGTGTGATTGCACTTTGTCTCTCGGTGTGTAATATGTATGCATGCATGCAACAGAGGATATGCGAGGCATACATGGTTCCTATAGAAATAGTTTGTAAGGCTGGTTCATAAGTATTTGCACACCCATGCATTCCTAAATATGTCTCAATGTCATTGAATTAGATTCAATGAAATTCTACCCAGTATAAATCTATTATGGATTTGCAGTCATAACACCAACTATATGATCTAAACTGTGCATTTTATATGCATTTCTTTATTTAATTGTTTACTTGCTTATTGTGTTTAATTTCTTTTTTCATGGTTAATAATAATTGTATTTTCTTGTATCTACTTATTTTCATATCACGTGTATACAATATGCCTTCTGTAAAGCATTTTGTAAACAATGTTATAAATAAAGCTTTACTTACTGTTACTATAGTTATTTTTTATAGATATTGTAGTAGGCTAACACTTTATAATGTTCCATTTGTTAACATTAGTTAACATGCACTTACAATAGAAAATACTTCTAAAGCATTTATTAATCTTAGTTTATGCAGCTGAGCTAACATGAGCTAACAATGAACAGTACTTTTATTTACTAAGTAACACTGACAAAGATGAATAAATACTGTAACAGATGTATTGCTCACTGTTAGTTGATGTTTGTTAATGCATTATCATAAACTAGTGGGACCTTATTATAAATTGTTGCACATATTGTTTATGAATAATAAGCTATATGCATCTACAGGTGGCGCTGTTTATGTTTGATATGCTTTGCTTTAATATTTGTATGTATTCCAGATGGATGAGGTATTGGAGAAGTTTCTTGAAGATCAGAAGACAAAGATAGCAGAAGAGAAGGCCTGTCTGGAACAGGAGCCCCCTTACATGGAGATGAGGGTGAGAGTTGGTGATGGGGATAATGAAGTA
The DNA here is from genome assembly GCF_963993115.1 of Abramis brama. Classification (NCBI taxonomy): domain Eukaryota; kingdom Metazoa; phylum Chordata; class Actinopteri; order Cypriniformes; family Leuciscidae; genus Abramis; species Abramis brama. The sequence goes on from NC_139969.1 coordinate 11,300,115, forward strand.
TGTTTGATTGGTCATCATTGTAATGTTGTTTCATTTGTTTGATGTATCAGAGGCGGACAGGCCATGTTCTCCAGAAAGAGAACATCTCTCCATGCACAAGTCAGCAAGGTACAGCTCTGTTAATAAGGTTGTAATTTAATTTCTGTTATATACATACCTGGTTTTAAAGGTGTGTATGTGTAATTTTAACGTGTAGATGGATTGAGTCTGCCGCTCGGAGATGAATATGAGAGAAAGAAACACAAACTGCAAGAAGAGCTCAGGAAAGATTACAGGAAATACATGGCAGAGGTGAGACACACTTACAGTATACATACATGCACACTTGTGTCCTGTCCCAAATGTCTTCAATGAGGACCATTAAGATCTTAAAATATCAATATTCAAAGACAATTGAGTCTTATTCAGAAATAATTGCATGGTTATTTTCGTATTTGTTCACACAGGCGAATTTCTCTTGAAACGTATTTAAGCACATTAATTTATTCTGAACCTCGTTCTAATATTAATAGATTTGGAGTATTCTAAATGAGCAGCTCAGCTGCATGTTTGAAGTTAGTCAGTTGTATAAAACATGCCCAAACCATTTCCATATAAGGGCTTTCTGCACTTTCCTTTCCAGCCTTTCGTCACTCTCAGCAAACATATGACGCTCTCTAAATATGCGCTCCTGTCTGAGAGTACACGCAGAAAGATCCTCAAGCAGTGCCAAGCGTGGCTCAAAATCAGTTCATACACATTGAACACCTTTTATACACATTGAACACCTTTTATACAGACCCAGATTATAGATGTCTCATTAGTTAGCTGTACATACACGCATCTGCATTGTTATACAGAGAAACCTCACAGCTCAAGCTGTAACAGTTTTTTTACTTCACTGTATATGATGGAGTATATTTGAAATGAAATATCTTATCTATGTATAAAATTTAATCTTAACACGATTATGAAGCCACCTAGAGTATGTGATTTTCACGTATGTGTGGTTTCAGTTGTTCCTAAATTTTTTATAAATGTAGAATAAATATTTAGTACAAATGTTATTGGTGAATCATGATTTGTTTGTAAAAACGCTTGTACGTAGATTTTACACACACACTTGTGTGTATGCACACTTAGTGAATGAGACCCAATCTTCATTTCTCACTGTCTTTGTGTCTCTTGAAGAAAGATCACTGGGATGCTGGTGACGTTCACACAGTTCCAGAGAGAAGAAGAATACCCAGGGTACAGTACTGGATCTAAAGCCTGATTGTTTGTGTTTCCCTCCTTGTATATGCCTTATCAGTTTAGGGTTATGATCCAAAAAAGCTCTTTTAAGTTCAACTAATTACATTTAATATAAATTTAAACTATAACACATTTTCATTTAATTGCAAATAACATGCAATTAAGTTTTAGAAAGCATTACATTCAGGTTCACACTTAATAGTCTTTTTAGGGATATTATTTCCACAATAAGTACATTTTTAACAAGTATGCTAAAGTGTACTTCTTTTTCACAAGGTACTGCACAGTTACTGTTCTGTGAGGTTGAGAGTTCCCTTCTAAATCTGTTGCTCTCGCCTATCGCTGAGATCAGTGCTGTCATGCAGGACAGCTGACTATTCTGATACACAGTAAAGCAAAATGTATTTTGATTTTATTTAACACAATATTTCTCACATTTACTAAAAAGTACTATGGGATTAACATGTTTTTGTACATAAAAGGTAAATACTGTAAATTCAAAATGGTAATACTGTGTACCCAACTCCCCACTTTCTGATATCTGTCTTCCCATAAGAAAAGCCTCATCATCTGTTACTGTATCATAAATTACCATGATATTACCATCGGATATTATTACTGTACAATGATTCTCCCAGAGTTCTGTTTTGTATGGGCAAGTCTCTCACTCACAAAACGCTTGCTCGCTTTTTCAGACGGTCCGTGTGCGGAATGTGGCCACCCTTACAGAGGTGTGTGGTCTGGGATGGGGTGTGTGTAGCTCTGAGGAAGACTGCAGTGATGAAGAACTCATACTTTTACAAGGGAGACGACATCAGAAAGAGAGAGACACCAGGACAGCAAACAGGTGAGGACAGAGAGAGAGATGTTTAGAATTGGTGACTCATTTCGTGTTCTCTATGGACTGATTTTTTTGTATATTATTTATTTTGATTGTATATAGTAATGGTATTATCTTTATCTCTGTCTTTCTCATAAGAAGAGAAGAATTGTACACAGAGACAGGGCATCACACGAGCAAACTACAGCACAGAAACAGGTAAAAGACACATACACAGATTAAATTTCTTCTTTTACAGTATTGGCAAGCTGGACACTTTTATTTATTAGTATTTTGAATGGCAGAATGGTTTGGACCCACATTTATCACTGCTCTTTCACTGTTGTAGAATGTCGGCATCTGTTGCAACCCAAGCCAATGAAAGATCTGTGTCTGGGGCCAGTCAGGACACAGTTTTCACCACTGGAATCCTAATAGGTAATTCAGTATTGCGATTCTGATTGGTTAGAGGTCCTTGTTACTGTTTTGATTGGCTCAATAATTGAAGAAGTGATACTTCATTCAATTGAGATTGATTCTGACTTGATTTTAAAGGGATAGTTTGCCCAAAAAATGAATCATCACTTACTTACTCATCCTCATGTCGTTCCCAAAACTGTTTGGTTTCTAATGTTCTCCAAATATCTTCTTTTGTGTTCCGCAGAAGATAGAAAGTCATACAGGTTTGGAACGACATGAATGTGAGTAAATGATGACAGAATTTTTATTTTTGAGTGAACTATCCCTTTATCTGACATTAACTGATGCTCAGGCTTCTGACATGGCTGAATTTGATTGACAGGTGCAACAGATCTGGAGTCCGCACTGAAGAGGAGAAAGGAGCATTATAGACGTGAACTACAAGAACAAATTGCAGAGAAACAGAGTCGCAGGAGGTGTGTGTTCATGCAAAATTGTCTGACTGGTGTATTTGGTTGACGTCATTACCTCAAAAGAAATAATGTTCGATGGATAAATCGCCCGAAAATTACAGTTCTGACATCGTTTACTCACCCTCATGACGTTACAAACCTGACTTCTTTCTTCATGGATCATTAAAGAGATGGTAGGCTAAATGCAGCTTTATGCAGCTTTCATGAACAACCTGTAATTCAATTATTTTAGGGAAAAGGAACTGGACCTGAGAGTTGCGAGAGTAACAGATGCTGAGAAAAAGGTAACAAGGTGTGTGTTTGTGAATGTGCACATATTTGGTGATGTTCTTGTGTTGATTTTCTGGTTTGTTCCTTTAAAGCAGCTCTATGTGAGTGAGGCGCCCGCATACAGAAAGCAACCTAGGGATGACATCTTCCGTCTGGACACTGCCGAGCCTCCTGAGGGTCTTCTGCAATACAGGACAGACCCTCTGTCTCCATGCAGGTATGCATTGATATACACAAGTACAAACACACATATTCACACATGCTGCACTTTAAACTCACAAACATTTTTTCTTTCTACAGGATGCCGTTTATCCCCACTCACCTCCCATTCCTTGCAGATGCCTATAAGACTCCAAATAATGATTCTGAGAGTTTGCTGAGCCCCAGCAGAGCCTGTAAGACACACTTATTAGAGATGCGCGGTTGGCGGTCACAGCCGCGGACTTGGGCGGATGACGTGACGAAAAATAATATTTAAATTAAATTCGGGCGGGTGGCGGGCGGTTGAACCAATCAAATGAAAAATATATGTATACACCAATCAGTGGATGGCGGGTGGGTGCGGTTTTGAAAATTGGTCAAAAACGTTGGTGCGGATGGATGGCGGATGGATGATGAGTTTTGTGATGCGGTTGCGGATGAAATAATAGCCCATCCGCGCATCTCTAACACTTATGACCCAACAGACTACATTAAATATAAATTTACTTGCAATGAAGATGAACATGGTTTTGTGCAGTAAATTATTGGCTGATGAGAGCATGAAACCATCAACATGAATGCATTTCAGTGTACATTTTTAAGGACATTTTTGTTTACTTTGGTGCTGTAAACAATGTTGGCACTGTGTTGTGTATTCTGGATCCTGCAGCAAAACCAGTTGAATACATTCAGCATGAAAACCAGTTTTTAAACGCGTTCAGCATATGATTCCCACTGCTACATCATGAGTGTGTGTGTTTCCACAGATGGCCCAATAGCGGGAGTTTCTTTTCCAACATCATCAGGAGAGCCACACCCACTCAGTCCTCACAACGAGCACAGCAGAAGCACTCACAGACAGTAAGAGTGCAGCCGTCACACACACTCACACAAATGCAATTTTCCAGACACATTTCTGATTGTAATTTGTGGTTGTTTAGAAGCAGGCATTAACACCAGGTAAAGTTGTCCAGCATCAGTCTGAGTGTTGGATCTGCTAACTTTCCAGCTTTCTGATTGTCCTGTTTCTGACAAATATATATTTTTAAATAATTTCTTCCATCTGTCATGTACTTTAATGCCAAGTTCGCGACAAGGTCCAAGTTGAAATGTCCTACTTCTGACATCAGCGAGTTCCAGTTAGTCAAACGTCATGCTCACATGTTGACCACATGATGTCGCCATGACACAACGAGAGCATTTCATGTTTTTGCGTCAATTAAATGTCAAAAAAAGAAAATGCTGCCATTCGCTTTGACAGCTGACGAAAAAGCAATGATTAAAGTATCATTGTATAAGCATAATGTCTAATGATAAAGTTTATTTTTACATTTGACATAAGGTAGCTCTACACTATGCTCGTTGGAAGCAGGACTTGCCGCCATCTTGGAAGTGACGTCAAATGACTCATTTTGAGTCGCTGATGAGGTCGGGGTTGATTAATCTGACCCAATTTCACAGGTCGGATGTCCGACTTTATGCGGCATTCCAGACGTTATTTACAAGTAGGTGGTGGGAAAAATCTCAATTCCGAGTTGTCTGGAACGCAGCATTAGACACAAACAATATCCAGTTTCTCCAGAGTCACTTTGTGACGTATTAAAAGAATTGACAATTACATTTCCAGCTGACAACAATGACAGCAAACCAATGGCAACAACTCTTCTACTTTCTTTATGATGATCTTGTGTTAGAACCAGATGATACAAACAAATTAGGAACAAGTTAGTTAGTTGTGTACATCAAAACATACCGACTTAAAGGGGTAGTTCACCCCAAAAATGTTTTCTTCTGTGGAAGTCAAAAAAAAAAATTCGCTTGTCCTGACAATGAAAGTCAATGGGCACAAAAACTGTTGGGTTACCAACATTCTTAAAAATATCTTCTTTTGTGTTTCACAGCAGAAAGAAAGTTTTTTGGAATGACATCAGAATGAGTAAATTATGACATAATTTCTATTTTTGGGTGAACTATCACTATCAAAGGAGAGGTCATTAGTGGCACCATTATCTCAACAACTTGTAACCTTAATTGAAAACCAATTCAGTCCAATCCAATCCATTTACCACCAATTCAGACCAAACTCTCAGCCTAATTACCAAAAACTTCTATGGTAGTTCTTTCTATGGTACTTTCTTCAGCCTTTTTTTTTCTCACCATCAAAGATACACTTTTAAACCAAATGCCTGTATGCAGACAGCTAATACACATTTTAATTTGAGGAGTATTTGCACTTTATTTGTGTGTTTCAGGATGTTTCTGGAAGGTGTGGGTTCAGGTCTTTCAGTGTTTCCTGCACATCAAGCGCAGAAGAACAGACTCAGCTATAAAGAGGAGCTCAGACAGCAGGTGTGTGTCCTTACTGCATATTAAACAGTATGTCTTTATGACATAGTCAACAGTGGGTTTGTCTTTGTTAAAGGGATATTTCACCCAAAAAATTAAAATTCTGTCATCATTTACTCACCCTCAAGTTGTTCCAAACCTGTATGAATTTCTTTCTTCTGCTGAACACAAAAGAAGTAACACTTTATTGTACAGTGTCCTTGTTACAGTACATATGTTACATGTACTTACCATAGTATTAACAGTAAATTATGCATAATTACATGCAACTAACCCTCAACCAAATCCTAATCCTACCCTAACCCTATAGTAAGTACATGTAGTTGCTTAATATTACTCAGCACTTAAATCACTGTAAAAATGACACCTTAAAATAAAGTGGACCCCAAAAGAAGATATTTTGAAGAATGTCAGTAACCAAACACTCGATGGGCCCCATTGACTTCCATAGTATTTTTTTCCATACTATGGGGTCCATCAACCGTTTGGTTACCCGTATTCTTCAAAATATCTTTTATGTTCAGCAGAAGAAAGAAATTCAAACAGGTTTGGAACAACTTGAGGGTGAGTAAATGATGACACAATTTTCATTTTTGAGTGAACTATCCCTTTAAATATGGTTTTGCATTAATCTATGTAGTCTAACTCTCTACTTGGAAAAGTACAATAGAATGCTTCCTAATGAAGACTTCCAGCTTATTAGTTTGTTTATTTGTGTGTGTGTGTGTGTGTGTGCCCCGTGGGTAGATAGAGGAGCGGGCTGCACAGAGGAGGGTGGACAGAGAGGAGAAGAGAAGACTGGATGCAGAACTTGATGCTGATATGAGAGCATATGAACCCTGGGGAAGGGGCGGAGGTGGTGCACCACTCAGAGACAGCACTGGAAATCTAATCAGTATGACTTATTTACTATGACTTAGATCTCCAGCTAATCTGTTAGTAATGGAATTTTTGGCTATAGAAATGATGTGTTTATGTGTGTGTGTGTAGCTGATCTGAAGCAGATGCACCTTTTGAATGCAGCAGCAGCACAAATACCGGAGAGGCCAGGTAACATGCTAGCACACATGTTTTAGCTCAAATACAAACATGTATGATGTGTTTTTAGCGAATGTTTACATTCTCAACTAAGTTGTATGTGTTTGTTTCTGAAGGTTTTGTTGAGACACACACTCCACAGTTTGCAAGAGGAAATGTGTTCAATCAGATGCTGTCACCCCAGCAACTACAGGAGCAAGACCAGTACAAAGCATACCTGAAACAGCAGGTACACACATGCACTGCAGTTTAAATGTTTGGGGTCGCTAGGAATTTTTAAGAAGAAATTAATAACTTTCATCCAGCCAGGACACATAAAATTGATTTGACATTTTACTAAACATTCTTTTTCACATAAATGCTTTTCTTTTGAAGTTTCTATTCATCAAAGAAATTCCACAAAAATATTAAGCAGCACAAATGTTTTCAGTATTGATCATATTAAGAATTGAGCACCAAATCAGCGTATTAGAATGATTTCTGAAGGATCATGTGACTCTGAGGACTGGAGTAAAGAAGCTGACAATTCAGCTTTGCATCACAGGAATAAGTTACGTTTTAAAATACATTAAAATAGAAAAGTTTTTTTTTTTAATTGTAATGATATTTCACAATATTACAGTTTTTTTCAGTTTTGATCAAGTAAATGCAGCCTTGGTGAACATAAGAGACTTGTTTAAAAAAAAAAAAAAATCTTACCAACCCAAATTTTTGAATGGTAGTGTATATACATACAGACTCTTCACACTCATATTCATTCAATTCTAAAGTGTAATATTCAGGATTAAATTAGATATTGAATCACAGATTTTCAGTGTGATTCAATTTGAAAACTTTTGGACCCCAACTGTACCTGTAATTAAACACCATAAATATAATGATCTTTGTATGTTTTTTTTCCTTTATATGTCTGTGGCATTAGATGGAAGAGAAGCGAAGGAAGCAAGCGGAGGAGAGAGAGCGGATGAGGGCCGAGGAGGAGAGGGAGGAAAGACGACTGACAGAACAGAGAGAGAAAATCAGGAGAGAGTATGAAGAGGAGCAGGAGAGCAGGAAACGCAGAGAGATGGAGGTCAGACAGACGCATGCGCTCCTGCCTGTCATATTTTTAGGGATGCATCAGTCCCATATCAGCTAAGAGTCAATTTCAGTATTAGTCAATATTGGATAATAAATTGTGCATGCTCATTTTTTAGATTAACTTTTGTAATGCTCACTTAAAGTTGATGTTTAAAAAAACACTAATAATTTAATAACACAGTTAAATGTACGATTTAGCAATTCTCTAAATGACTGTCCATCTTCATTCTGTGTATTATAATGTTGTGATGCTTAAATTTGAAATAAATTAAAATTAAATTTTAAAAAGTGTTTAATTTTAATAATTTTAGATAAAATTATAGAACTTAATTTAATATAGTTTATTCTATAATTTTAATATATTTCATGACAAAAAATATTCAAACATTTGTGCCAATTTATACATAAAGTATGTTACGGGTGCGTAAAATACTACTTTTCAATGGGCCTTGAACACTGAATTGTTTTGGTGTGTGGATTCCTCTGTTGGTTTTTCAATATAGATTTCATAACAGGAAAATGATTATCAACAGAATTTTTCAATATCAGTGGCCTAAAGCAATTATTAAAAATCTCCTACTCATGGTCTAATCTAAACAATTGATTAAATATTAATGATTTAACAGAGATGTGTTCACTTTAAATCACATTTTGCCATCAAGTGCTTAAAGAAATGGCATCAAATGTTGTTGTCTCTCATTTTCCAGTGCATGAGCACCATCACCGCTGACTTTAAGCAAACTTATGATATTTTTTGTAGCAAAAACTGAAGAATGAAGAACTTGTTCGTCTGGCGGAGGAGAGACGGAGGGATGCAGAGAAAAAGAAGAGAGAAGAAGAAGAAGAAAAAGAGAGAGCAGCTTTCCAAAAACAGGAACAACAAAAGAGACAAATTCGGCTGCAACAGGTGTGTGGTTCTCTCTGAGTGTGGATGTGAATTTATTGCAATGAGCTATAATTCACATAAGCTGTATATGTGTGTTTTAGCATAGATACAAATTTCTGTCGTGAAAATCTAGATAGCACAGGCTGATAGGTCCTTGACTCAATCTGCTGCAATCACATCATTCTCTATAGCGCACAGCTGATTGGTTCCTGCTGTATCAGTAGCCAATGAGCTCGTTGCTCAACCTTCAAATACTTCAAAAAGCAGTTGCAGCACACTTTCAGAAACCCTCCTCCTTCCCCAGCTCCACCTGTATAGATCTGCTACGGGTAATTTAGGTATGCTATATTGTACACCAGCAAGCTCGTCTTACTTGCTCACAGCAGCGTGTTGTGTATGTATTGGCAGTAGCAAGTCCCTTACTTGCTCTGCAGCAGCTGTGCAGCAGCAGTGTAACAGATCATATCCATTACCATGCTAAACACTCGGAGAGTTGTCATGACAGAACAAAAATTTGCTGTCCATAGAAGTAGTGATTGTGTGCAACTGTTTTGTCATCACTAACTCTGATGTTTTTATAGGTTCAACGTGCGCCATCCCCTCCTATCCCCACCTTACAGAATAAACACCGCAACCCTTCAAACGCTACAGTAACAAACACTTCATTAAACTCAGACATTTACTTGAACAAACAAACATTGCATAACTCATGTTCACTTCTCACTCACTTGTTTCTGTATATTCTTCAGGATTTCTCTCCGTTTCGGGCTCCTACATCTCCAGAACACAGAAACCATCAGAGAACAGAGAGTAATATCATGATGAAAATGTTCTATTGACTTTTATTGTTTTTATTTTAAGCTAATAATATTTGCTATACCCTAACCCTAAACCTGACCCTTACAGAAATCATATGTAAATTTGAGATTTGAATTAAAAAATGAGTCCATCGTCAAGCCATTATTAATTATGTGAAGTCCCTACAGTGTAGGTGATTTTTAGTATTGAATTTAGTTTATAGACTAAGTTAAGAACATTTTATTTTTGTTCTGGTTATGAACATTTTAATTTATTTGTTTGGTCTGCTTATAAATTAGCTAATACCATCCTTACAAGTCCATTTTTGAGGGTTTACTGTACATGTTTGTCTTCTCTTCAGAAGACAGAAGTGAGGTTGTTAATGAGCTGAGTGTGTTAAGACGACGTCTACGCAGTGAACAACAGCGTCTGGAGGAGCAGCTCTTGCAGACAGAGTGGGAGCCTCTCCCCTCCCCCTTCACTGACAGGTACAGTGTGTTGTTAGTGTTTTATAATGTTTGTCTAATATTTAAGTCTGACACTGAAGGAATGTGTTAATCATTTGTCACACTTGACCTGTTCATCAACCTACTGTGAATGAATACAGCAGCAGGTCACTACAGTTGTACTGTTTTAGAGGCTTAAGCATCAGCCTTTCCCAGTCATGGCTGGTTTGTGCCATGATGGTTCGGAGTAATTTCAACCTAGGGTAATTTGCACCATGACCTCGAGCCAAACACCCCCCCAGAAGCTTTTTTTCCCTTAGTTGAACATTATTAAAGTTAGAGCTTATTTAGAGATATCAGCCGAATGGCTTAGTGCAGGCGCTAATGGATCCTAGTTTGTATCTCGCAAATTACCCCACTAATAAAGCCCGGAATGGTACCAAACTTCTACAGTAGTACAAATAGGTTCTGTACTCATAAAATGAGGCATTGTAAAGTTTGTAAGTACATCAGGAGTTTATTTAACCTGTTAAGCTGCAACCCCACTTTTGAAAAATCCCCAGAAATGACATACCCAAACTGAAACAGATACAGTTCATGAACCCTTTGTACTAAAAGCACAAGTATGATCTCATTTGAAAGCTGACACCTGGCAGTTTATTGTAAATGTAGAACTAATTATTGTCATAATGACAAAAATTGTTATAAATAGCTTCAAAGTTTTGTAAAGTTATTAGAAATTAATTTTTATGAAACATCCTCATGAAAATAAAATTGAAGTTGGCACTGTAGCTATCTAGAAATGCACTACATGTCTAAACATTTTATGTTTAAAATCTGAAGATAATAAGTCCAAAACTCTGCATTTAGTTAAATGTTTTTCAAGACCATGTCAAATGACTTTATTTTGATTTGACGCTAAAATGCTTCTGATGTTTATTGTCATCTTCTAACCATCTATCCAGTATATTGTCTCTATTGTTTTGTGGTGCAAACGATCCCCATTCAGTCTCAGTCTCCCCCTGCACACATTCACACCTCTCCAGCCTGGTTATGGCTCTAAATATGCATTTATTTTGTCTGCATTATAGTTACTAACGACTGGCTATTCACAGGCTATTCATCGGGTTTCAGTCCCTAATTTTTTTTTTTCAAAGTTCACCTCACATTTTAAACTGTATCAAATGCATTTCTTGAATAAGGAAACATTTCAGTAAGCATTCAAAAAATTATAAAAGTATAACTGCTAGTGGCAGGTGCACCTAGGGCTAGCTAGCATGTTAGCTTAGCACACCATCAATACACGACAATTTATGAGATTAAAACCATGTTTGTGCTCCAAACTTACTTTATAACGCAAGTCGAGTATTTTAAATAATCTTCTGTGATCTAATTTGGCTTCAGATAAAAAAATCTGACAGAAAATATACTATTGGTATATTATTCTGCGCAATGATAGTCTATATAGATTAGCATTACATTATAAATATAACCTATTATTATGAAAATACCTGGCATGGCTTGAAAAACACAGGTAACTCAAATATCATTGCAATCATGTTTATTGTCTTCAAAACATCTTTATCTGCATGTTACAGCGCGATCTCTGTAGCTTTGTGTGTATCAGTGACGTCCTGGAATGTCACATGATCATGGCTCTTCTTCATGTTCTATATGGACTATTATTGTGCATAATAGCGCCCTCAGGCTATTGGTATGAATTGAAAACACAGTATCAGAGTACCAAACGCTCATAAAGATTACATCGACGCATTTGGGTATAAATTCAATAAATATTATTCCTGTCTATAGAAATATGATGTAAATCTATGAGAATCTATCAATATTTCTCCAAATCTGCACATTTTTGAGCTAAAAGCCCTGAAGGACGTTGTTTTGTGTATCGCTGTCATGACGACAGCACAGAGTTTTTTATGAATGAAAGCGGCTGACGCGCATAATTCATATTAAAGGTATCGACTCATTTTTTCATTTCATAACTCCTGACACAAATTAAGACATAACTGTCACTATGAGTTTCTCAGAATACAATAGTGGTCAAATACTGAAACTTGAGTATTATATCTTTTTAATTATGTATAGTTTGTCAAGGTATAACATTAAATCTGATCTGTTAATTTTGAATTAAATAAATAAAAAACGCTTCAGTGCGCGGGCGCACTGGCAACGGTTAACAGGCCTGATGGCTAATGCTACTGCTAACCCGGACGTCGAGGTCACTTTAGTGATTTGGGGAAAGCCTGTATCTAAAAGTATCATATTCACAAAATGTATATGACTTTAAACAATAGTTCTGGTCCTGGATGCTGATCGGTTAGTATGGCTACACTAATACAATACGACGTTCCAGCCTAGTAAAACTGTTCAGTACATTGTCACTGTGCAACACTTATCAATAACACATAAATAACACAACACTTTCATAAATTGCCTATAATATTTTTATTAAGGACTTTCTGTATTATTAGCAATATTGTGAATAACTGTGACTATTTTCATTATATAGCATTGTGTGTGTGTTTGTAGGCCCAGGGTGGATGTGTTTGACATGGCACGCATGCGTATGCCTGTTCGAGGCCCCTCCTCCCGTGGCACTGAGCCAATCAGCTCAAAGAAATCCTTTGACATCATGTACAGGGGTAAAAGAATTGGCTGTTATACTAATATAAATCTGAGCTATGAGGATTAAAATGACTAAAATAAATATTAATTTGAGTGTCTGTATGTGTCTTTTGGTATTTCTTTCACTATAAAACAGGTCAAATCATACTAAAGTAATTTGTAGTTGGCTACAATTAAATATTGTGACTGAAATGAGAGCTCACTTTAATGTTTGGTTTTATGTAAATTCATCTTTCATGCAGAAACTAACACTTTTTTCCCCTGTATTTCTCAGATGCCTTTATGCCGCTTCCTAGACCAAGGCAGTCTGTAAGTCTTCCTGTTTTATGAATGTAAGAAGTGCTTGTTATGTCCTGTGCTGGTTGTTTCTGTTGTGTTCTGCGGTATCAGAAGCAGCTCAAGCAGTACTTGTGATGCTGAGTTAAGACTGAATGATGTTTAACATGGCAGTTCTGTTTTTCCTGTCACACAGAGGAACAGAGAACTTGAGGGGGGACGAGGATCTGTGCTTCTGTCAGAGAGTGAATTTATCGGTGGGATCACACACGTTTCTTTAATTGTTTGATAAGTATTAAAAAAAGTTATTTTATTATATACAGTTGCCCCAAAATGTATCTATATACTTAGAGCACACTTAAAAATGTATGCATGTTTTTGCATTATATAACAAAATATCAAACCAAATGTGTGTTAATATTTTTCTTTAAAATAAATTACTTTTCAAACATTTTACAAGATGTTTTTGATGGTTAAATATCACTTTCTCATGCATATTCTTTTTTTTTTTTTTTTATTCATACTGTTGATTTATTATATAACATTAGATCAGAATGGAGTTGCTTTCCCGCTTCCTCCAGATGTTGAGAGGAAATCTCCTAAGCCATCTGCACGAGAACGACGCAGACTAGCAAACCTTCAGGTAATTCGCATCTAAACATATGCATGTATAGTGACTCCAAATTCTTATAGACTAAAGTACAATTTATACTTACAAAATTGCATGCATTTTATTGTCAGTTGTTTTTTCTTCATGTGTCAGTTGATTAATTATTACAGATATTATGGACAATTGTCTGATACCTAAAAAGAACTCAACTACATTTCACACAATTCATGATATGCAAATGCAAATTATTGATTACAAGTCCCCCTGTAATCAATAATTTTATCCCTTAAAACTCAACTTTGATCACCAAAATGATATATTTAAACAACGCAATTCTTCATGCCTTAAAATAACCACACCCTTGCCTCATATAGAATATGTGATTCTATGAATATGTAAATTAGCCCCGCCTCCAATCATTCACACCAGCTCAGAGATCCACTCATTGACGATCACACAGGTAGTTTGTGGCGTCAGAAACACCAGCGATTTCAGGGTCCAAACCGCGTCTTTGGTTCAGGGCAGTTTTAAAGAGAAAATACTCTGCAATGGTGTTGACTTATGAATTTGCACATGGTTTGTCTTAAAGCACATTAAAAACACCACATAGACATATAAACAACATTAAAAGCTTGATTTTCACCACAGGGTGTCTTTGGCATTATTTATGAACCATCATTTTTCTCAACCAACAACAACCGCTTCTCGTGGAAATTATATACAAAAATATTGTTCACAATTTATATTTGCCTAGTTTTGTTTTTAAAAGTAGTGTTTGTTTATAAATACATTTGTTTGAGTACTGTTTTAATACTGATAGCATCCCAGGATGCACCTGATAAAGTCGGATGAGGGGCTGGTTAGTAAGCAAAAAACAGTATGTGACAAAAGAACAAGTATGTTCAAATTCACAGTACTCATAAAAGAATAAATAAAAAAATACCTGGATGACCTACAACTTCTGCCGAGATTCTGAAGTATGCATATGATAGACACTTTACTCTCCCATAAGGCCACGGGAGAGGATTTGTGAATGGCACTGACACTGGTACTGTAGGGCACAGGATAATGACAACATGGTTAATGTAGTATGCCCAGAATACATTCATACTACAGTAGTAAACATTTGAAGTGGTTATTCAAAATAAATACCTACTCGAGAGTGTGCGATTTTGGACGCAGCCAATGTCAGGAACTAACATACTTGGGTTTTGATTTTGTCACTACATAATTCCTAATCTTTTGTTTTGCATATGATTTACATCCATATAACTCTAAAATAAAGTGTGTGTGTGTGTAGGCTGCAGGAAAGCAGCCGGTGCAGCAGCAGTCCCTCAGTTTGAGGAAAATCAGAGACACAAACACTCTCAGGATGAAGAGACTACAAGCCTTCGGTCATCACAACACCACAGCAGGTGTGTGTTTGTCTCAGTGAATGTTCTGTGATTCTTTTAAGATCCAGAACTTATTTCAATGATGTGTTTAGGTGGCTGCTCTGATGATGATGATGAAGATGAAGCTGGTCGTCGCGATGAACGTTTTACCCTGACGTCTCCTGGCTGGCCCAGTTCCATTGATACAGCTACTACAGAGCCCTGGATTCGAGCAGAGTCGTCAGACACGCTTAGGAGGCTGATGTCTGGCTCTGAACTCTAGACGGATGTAGGACGGACTATAACATACACGACTGCATATATAGGACATTTTATGTAATTAGATCTCTTGAGCAAATAAAAGACTGATCAACAGAATCTCTGAGATCAGCTGTTTGACTGGATATCCTTCCGTAGCTGATTGGTGCATTCATATAAAGTGAAGATTTTTTTTTTTTTTTTTTAACAAAACAGAAGGGATGTATGCTTAATAAATGGCAGCTTTTAAAAGTATATTTGTAATGAACCAAATCCTAAGGTTTTTTTTTTTTTTTTTTTTTTTTTTTTTTAACATCAGGATTCACCAGAATAAATAGCACTTATTGAAAGCACTGTATTCCTGATTGTTTGGAGGCTTAAGGCCTGTTCTGTTTTGAAAATCGTAAATTTAAAGGAATAGTGGGGTTCACACCACAACTATAATGTTAATGGCTCAGAGGAACAATATTGTTGAAATCACTTTCAGAATTTTGTTTTCAGCTGCTAAAAACATTGACAGCCAATCAGAATCCACCTAAATTTTAAAAAGCTTGCGCATTTAAAGCGGCAGCGTGTGCTTATAATAAAAAGAACGTTATCTACTGTTGGTGTGGATGCTAATATACAACCCCATTTCCAGAAAACATGGGATATATGTTCCATCACAACATTTATTTCGAAGGGTCTGCGAAGGGTCCATCTGTTGTATCCTTCATGGCCCGCAAAACAAGGGCGCATTTCGAGGCCGCATTAGAAGGAGCCTTTGAATTGGGACAGCCTTCGTCGAGCTGTGCGTGAATGCCTTCGAACACCTTTGAAGTGAACTCTTGCCATCCTGGAATATGGCCCTGATGTGAAAGTTAAAGTGATATGTGAAGGCCAAGAATGGCAACCCATACACAGAAGATGTCCACTGCATTTAACCCTTAAAGAGACTGCACACATATTACGAATAGTGAACACACACACCCAGAGCAGTGGGCAGCCATTTTTGCTGTGGCGCCCAGGGAGCAATTGGGGGTTAGATGCCTTGCTCAAGGGAACTGGTATTGAGAATCAAACCCGCAACCTTCGGGTTACCAGTGTAACACTCTAACCATTAGGCTACAACTGCCCTTGTGTTTTTCTACATGGTTGTTTTTAGAAATGAAAAGCTACCCACTCCATCAATTAGGGTTAGAAGAACTGTTGCCAAACATATAAAATGCAAGAAACATAATAATGACTGCAATAATTATCTAGTCATAGACTCTTAAGCATTTGCTTATTTAAATCCAAACAGTAACTTTTTTTTTTTTGGCCGGGCAGTGTATGTACAACATAATTACTAATCCTTGCTAAATTGAATAGCATAGACCAGCTAATTCTGCTGTATTCTTCAGAATCTGCTAAAGCTCTCAGCCAAGAGGGCAGGAAACACAAATAATAATAAAAAACAGTTAAATGTTAATTTTATAGTATGAGAGGTACATAATCTCACCTGGTTTGAGTGTCAATGCACTCTCCAGATACTCGTCTGACGTTACTGGTTTATTCCCCATTTTCAGTCCCAGAGTGAAGTCACGAACAGCCCAGACAAACGATGGGAATCTGCTGACTCGTCCTCGTCTCGACCTTCACACGAATGTTCTCCGTCAGCTCTGTAACGTAGCTTTATTCAGCTCTGTTCAGGAAGAATTACACTAATGCTATGAGAGTGTTTTCAATTCTTTTGTTACAGTGAATGTGCATGTTTATTGTGTATGGAGGATGGAAGGATACTGCAGCTTTTCCAGTGCAATGTTGTCAATGACCCCCAAGCTGTTGTACACTAGAGTGCTGCTGAGAAGAACAGCCAGACAGAAGATCCACGTGTCATGTTTCTTATCCCCCTGAAACATAAACAGTCCGTCAGCTACAGAATAAGTGGCCACTTATTTACCTGTGATAGAAATATTTTATGTAATGGGTATTTTCAACATTAAATGTACAGAGAAACGCATACTAAGGATGCTCAGGTCAAAGGCCATATATACTTAACCAAAAAGAGCTTAACACAGTAGAACTATGTCAGTCATATGACTAGCTCAGATCATTACAAACCAATCACCAGAACAAAACACAGTGAAGAAGACTTGAGTGACATTGATTTTTACTCAACTGTATGATATAAATGTACATGTATCATTCTATTCAGGAGATTCACTTGGTTGTTGTGACCAGTGATCTCCCGGCCATGAATAAAACTTAATTTCTACAAAGAGCAACTTGGGAGTCGTGTCAGGTATATGCTGCGCAGCTGAGAAACAGATTCTACGCTCAAAAGAAAACAAAAGAACACTAGATGTGTGATTGAGGTAGTGATAGAAGTACTAAATATTCTACGTTTAAAAGAAAACAAAAGAACATCAAAGTTTGATTGAGGTAGTGATAGTAGCTTCATCGACGGGACGCCGTCACCTTACTTCAGGGAAGTATTGTATTGTATTGTATTGTATTTTTAACAACTGCAAGTTGTTTAAATTGTCCGTGGTAAAGAAGTTTGTATTAAGTATTTCCACGACAGTTTTACTACATCACACAATGTGGGGAACAGAGTTTTAATGCAATATGGCTGTCTTACAAGCACTATGAAAGATAAAATTAGTCATGCTGAAATTATGGTTTATTTTGTTGCAGTGGAGGTTTTTGCTACAGAAACATCACTGTGAATGCTGTATGGTCTTCCTCCTCACCTTCTTTACATCACCCAGTCCCTCTGTGTCCAGCAGAACCAGAGTGTGTCCTTCTTATAGGGGTGAGGGACACACCACATCCAGATGCCTTTGGTCTTTGATTCAATAGTGCTGCCAAGAGCAAAGCCTGTGACAAATGCACACACACACACACACACACACACACACACACACATATATATATATATATATATATATATATATATATATATATATATATATATACACACATACACATGCATTGAGCTCCTGAGTAGAATCATATATATATATATATATATATATATATATATATATATATATATATATAGGAAAATAAGTCTCATAGGAACAGTTATTTATCTGACGCAGATATTTCAAAGCCAAAAGGGATGTATTTATCAAAAAAAGAAAAGAAAAGATATTCACATATTTAGATAATTAATAGCGTTACATAATAATTATTTAAATAATAACGTTATATAATAAATAAATTAAAATACAATTAAGAATATATGACAATAAAAAGCACATTGTGAATAAAATGTGTAACTGCACAATTAAAAGTCTTGAATGGACATTATACTGATTATATTATCAGTATACTGATTACATTGGTAGCCTAAAATGTTTGCACTGATTTACAACCTTGTCCAGTTTCGTGGTGCGGGTTAGCCCAGTTTGTTTTTCTTGCCGTTTGTGGAGCCTGGGGTGTCTACAAAGACCGCGTTTTTTACAGTGTGTTCAGGGGACAGGCAGCTAGCGGATGGCGAGGAGATATTTGCTGTATGTGACAAAAAATGTTTTGGCCTAAAAAACGCGTGACATCGCTTAGAGCACCTTTATCTTTTCCACCATAAATACATACAGACAGAGTCGAGGCGTGTTCTCTCATTGGCGAATCAGTGATGCTAACACGAAAGTGAAACTAAAAGCGAAGCACCGCTAGTTCGGTTTGTGATTGGTTACTGGACATGGTTTCCCAGAAATCGACCGTTTAACGTAAACTCCGCTATAAATCCATATGGGCGGATACTGAAAAACAACTAATAATAAATAAGACCTGCGATTCCGTTCAGTGCGCTGTGACTGAGAAGCATCGTGGACGAAAGAGAGAGCATCGCTATCTATTATCTCATCATACAGAGTCGAGACACGTTTTACATTGGGTCATGTAAGTGAACTTTCTTTTCTTTCTTTCTTTATTTTGCATTTATTCAAAATAGGCTATATAATTGTAAATCAGTGCAAACATTTTAGGCTACCAATGTAATCAGTAGGCTAGCTATAGGTAATACTGATTATATTAATATAATCAGTATAATGTCCATTCAAGACTTGTAATTGTGCAGTTACACATTTTATTCACAATGTGATTTTTATTGTCATATATTCTTATTCTTATACATCCCTTTTGGCTTTGAAATATCTGCGGCAGATAAATAACTGTTCGAGACTTATTTTCCTTTAGGCGGCGCACGAGGTCTCGGAAAGCATAATAGAATCACATTCAAATCTCACGACGTTTGTTGTTTCTTTCCTTTGTGCTCCTGACTCGCAGTCCCAAACAAAAATGTAGATACATTTATAATATTTGCCTGTTTTAAAGTATTATTGCTGTTGTATAATTATTTTAATACATTATTTATAATGATATATAATACTGTCTTTTACTTGTAGGCCTTTTGGGGTGTGGCGATGTCAAATGGCTAACTGAAAGTGGGCAGCAGTTGTTGCCACAAGTCATAAAAGTGCAAGCTTGATTTGTTGATAAATATGTTTATAATATTATTTTATAAATAAAATATATATACAATTTTAATAAACCATATAAATGAGACCTATTATTATCCATTCGTTCTCCACCTTAGCAGCGTTGAAGATCAGAAAGACAATACTGAAATCATAATTCTTGTAGCATAATAAAGCATGTGATTTTTTAGAACAGAATTAACTACGTAAGAATTAATTAAAAAATAGGTTTTTAATGGCTAACACAGAATGTAAATGGTACATTTTATTTGAAAGTCCATGAAGAATTCATTGTTTTGAGGTTGTGTCTACAGGTTTTATACATTTTGTTTAAAGTATTCTGTTTACAGTAACCAAATGATTATTTTCCCCTTTAGCAAACAGGAAGAGCTAGAGAGAGCCAGCATGTCTAATGCCAGACCAATGTCTTCGCCCATTTGTTTGGTGGCAAATGTGAACGGATCTCTCCGCGTCTGTAAGGATGCCATTGAGCTCCTGAGTAGAATCAAGGAGCCCGTGGTGGTGGTGTCTGTGGTGGGACTCTACCGTACGGGGAAGTCCTACCTCATGAACCGCCTGGCAGGACAACAGTCAGGTGAGAGAACTGTCTAGACACGCTGACTTAATGTGTGAATATTAGCTACATCGTGCTAATAATAATAATAAAAACTCTAATTGTCTCAGGCTTTGCTCTGGGTAACACTATTGAGTCGAAAACCAAAGGCATCTGGATGTGGTGTGTCCCTCACCCCTATAAAGGAGGACACACTCTGGTGCTGCTGGACACAGAGGGACTGGGTGATGTGGACAAGGTGAGGACAAGGATTGAGCTGTAGATTTGTTAATATTGTTCAATGGTCGATGCTTTGATTTTGAAGACTCTGTGTTTCAGGGAGACTCTAAGAATGACGGCTGGATTTTTTCTCTGGCTGTTCTGCTCAGCAGCACTTTAGTGTACAACAGCCGTGGCACCATCGATAACAATGCAGTGGAAAATCTGCAGTATCCTTTAATCAGCCACGTAACCCACATCCTATTTCAAATATACAAACATACACTTTGCAAGATAAAGTTATTTCTCAATGTGCTGCAGCTACGTTAGCGAGCTCGCCGAGCAGATCAAGATCAGATCAACAGAAGCAGCAGAAGAGGAGGAAGAGGATGCCAAATTTGTGCTTTTTTTCCCATCATTCATCTGGGTGGTTAGAGATTTCACCTTGGAACTGGAAATTGATAGAAAGAAAGTGACTCAGGACGAGTACCTTGAGTTTGCCCTCCAGCTGAAGAAAGGTATTTTAGACAGACATTCTATAAACATCAAGCACCAGTATGTGAATTTAAATAATTAGTCACTAAATATTAACAACAATAAAAAAACGTTGACACAATCTTCTTTGGTAAAATGTGTTATTTTCTCCTAAAAACCTAATTTAGGTGTAAATAAGAAAGTCAGCGACTACAACCTGCCCCGTCAATGCATCCGAAACTATTTCCCATCCCGGAACTGTTTCGTGTTCCCATCTCCTGCCTCGCCTGAAAACATGAAACGCTTAGAAAGCTTGCAAGAAAAGGACCTTGTAGCAGATTTTCTGGAGGTCACGGGTCATTTTTGTGACCACATCTTTCACAAGAGTTCTGTGAAAACACTGAAAGGAGGACACAGAGTTACAGGCAAATGTGAGTGTTTTACCAATTTAAGTTATTGGAAATTTTCAGTGTTCAGAGTGTGAACTTCAGACCCATAAGCCTTTATATTTTTGAAAAGGTAAAATGTGTGTGTGTGTTGTCAGTGCTCGGGCACCTGGTTGAGATTTATGTGGATACAATCAGCAGTGGGAAGGTGCCCTGTCTGGAGAATGCAGTGGTTGCTCTTGCAAATCTAGAGAACCAGGCAGCTGTTCAAGAAGCTCTGAAAGTCTATCAGAGTGGGATGGAAGAGGTAAGACACACAATTTCATATATGTGACCCTGGACCACAAAACCAGTCATGGGTCATTTTTTAATTGAGGCTGAATAAATAAGCTTTCCATTGATGTATGGTTTAATAGGACAATAATATATATGGTTATATGGTTTAATAGGACAATATTTGGCCGAGATACAATTATTTGAAAATCTGGAATCAGAAGATGCAGAAAAATCGAAACATTGAGAAAATCGCCTTTAAAGTTGTCCATTTATGTTCGTGATTGTGCAGCATTCACTCACAAAAATAAATGTTTTATATATTTACGGTAGGAAATTTACAAAAATATTTTCATGGAACATGATCTTTACTTAATAGCCTAATGATTTTTGGCATTAAAGAAAAATCGATAATTTTGACCCATACAATGTATTGTTGGCTATTACCACAAATATACCCATGCGACTTATGGTTTTGTGATCTAGGGTCACATATTTAGTTAGCACTGTTACTCAGCAAACTGTACTTTACATATCTAAAGCTGATTTGATATAATGTTAAATAAAATGACACATAAATATACATTTGTCACTTACAGCAGGCAATAGTTTAAATTATCATGTTATCCATTTAACATGCTAATATTGAGTAAATAATTAAAGCTCTGCCTTTTTCAAATTCACAGAGTTATTCTTTTTTTATTTAAATACTTGAATTTAATTGTAACAGCCATTCAGTGACAAAGCATGCTGTTCTTTGCAGGTGAAGAACAAGTTCCCAGTAAATGTGGATGATATTTCCACGGAGCACCAGAAGTTCAGCAGTCTGGCCACCTCTGAGTTTATGAAACGCTCCTTTAAAGATGAAAAAGGAGAACACCTAAAAAAACTAGTGGTGAGTTTCAAATGCA
The DNA here is from genome assembly GCF_963993115.1 of Abramis brama. NCBI lineage: Eukaryota > Metazoa > Chordata > Actinopteri > Cypriniformes > Leuciscidae > Abramis > Abramis brama. The sequence continues at coordinate 11,322,547 of NC_139969.1, forward strand.
CAATTATATGCACACTCATTATAATGCAGCTATATTCTTAAATATGCAAATGTTTGTTAATTTAATCATTATGCTTCATTTTGAATTATATTTAGCTGAAGTATTTAAATATTATCCTTGTGAAAAGAAAATATTTGTATTTTAGGAAAGTTGGAGGGGGGCGTAGATGGTTATTTATTCCTAACCAATAACTCAGCTAGTATAACAGACTTTTTCCAGTGTGTATATGTGATATATGTACTGTATATGTGTGTATGTATGTTTAGGAAAACATAGATGTACACTATATAGGCCTGCTGGAAGAGAATGAGATGGCGTCAGAGAGAAAGTGCCAAGATCTGCTGAAGAATCTGTTCTCTGACATGAATAAACGGCTGCAGAATGGGGAGTACAGTCAGTCTGGAGGATATGACCTCTACTGCAGAGACAGGGACGCCATCGTTGAGAAGTACCGCAGAGAACCCAACAAAGGTGTATCGGTGAGGACACATTCAGTGTTTTTACGAAATGGTTCTTTAAATACACATAGGGTTATGATTATGTCTATAGATGTGCTCTAAATATATATGTTTATGTGCAGGCTGAGGCCGTGCTGAACGAGTTTCTGAATGAGCGAGGAGCTGAAGCAAACAGTATCCTCTACACCGATACAAAACTCACTGAAAACGACAGAAAGATTCAAGGTAAATCTTTACCAACCGTATGAATATTTGTAATTCATCAGGCGGTTTCATCCTGCAGCATTTGTAATTGAATAAATGCATATGAAATGGAAACCAAACCCAAATTCTTAATGCATCTTGAAGTTCAGATTCAGGAGGTTTAGTATCAGTTTAACACAGGGGCAGTTGTAGCCTAATGGTTAGAGAGTCACACTGGTAACCCAAAGGTTGTGGGTTTGATTCTCAATACCAGCAGGAAATGACTGAGGTTCCCTTGAGCAAGGCATCTAAATGGCTGCCCACTGCTCTGCGTGTGTGTGTCCACGGTTTGCAGTGTGCGTATGTGTGTTCACTACTCACTTCTCCTAATGTGTGAGCACTAACTTAGATGGGTTAAATGCAGTGGACATATTCCGAGTATGGGTGACCATACTTGACCATCATGTCACTTTCACCATTTCACTCTCCACTTTCACTTAGCATCATGTTTCACATCATTTCTCTCCTTTTTTATTGTGACTGACAGAAGAAAAGGAGAAGAATGCTCTGCTGGAACAGAAGTGTAAAGAAGAAGCGGAGAAACGCATTGAGAGTGAACGAATGATGCGGGCAGAAAAAGAGCGACAGGAGGACCAAAAGAGGCAGATGGAGGAGAAGTTCAAACAGGAGATGGAGCAGCGGCAGCAGGAGATGGACAGAGCCATCGACAGCAAACTGAAGGAGCAGGCGGAGATGCTAAACAAAGGCTTTAGGGAGAAAGCTGATTTTCTGGATGAAGAGATAAAGAATCTTAAAAAAGAAAAGGAAGAGAAAAGTTCTGGCGGTTTTATGAAGGAATATCTGATGCCTGTTGTTGGAGCTGTATCAGAAATCCTTCCTTCCATACTCCAATACAAGGTGCTGATGAAAGGACTCAAAACTAAAATATAGCTGCAAGCAGCAATTACCGGGGCCAAGCAGAATAAGACGACAAGACATAGCTGAAAGTGTCAGATCAACTGCAACAATGAGCAATTAAAGACATTTAAAGAGGATTTTAGGCGAAATGGCTGAAAAATCATAGAAACAGTAATTAAAAATATGATTTAATTGATTATCACTTTTGACCACTAGGTGGCACTGTCTCTAAATATTTTGGGTTCCTTCAGGGGATGGTGCTGATGGCACATTCTGAGTTTCGTAATATTACACCAATGCATTTGTTTAGTATAGCATTTTATTTTACAAAACTGTATTGAAGTCAATGGGAATTTCATGTTTTGTTCTATTATAGCGCCACCAAGAGGCTCAGTCCCACCATTTTTTTTGTGTGTCCTCAGAGTGAGCCCATACATATGTGTGTCAATTTTGGTGAAAATATCTCAATTCGCTTCAGAGTTATAGACATTTATATGAAAAAACACGTAAAAAATGACTGACACATGACTTTGATTGGATTTTACTACCCCTTACTATCAATATTTTCACATTTGAGCGTTGGCATTTAGCTATCGACCTATGTTTCCAAACTTCTGACGGTGGTTTCGTCTCGATCGGACTAGTGGTTTTGAAGATATCGGCAATTTTTTTTAAGCGCTAAATCACAACGCTACACAAACCGTAAGGACTTGGCAACGATTCAGGAGTCAAAATTCAAAATGGCCGACAGTCAAAATGGCCGATATGGTAAAATTGGATATCATTCGACTCGGCATGTTGCCCTGAATCTAACGAGACCAATTTTATGATTTTTGGACAAACTGTTCAGAAGTTATAAGCAAAATTAGCCATTTTTCATATCTCCAGACCAGTAGGTGGCGCTGCGCCGAAACACAACATGTAGCCTCAGGTCATGCTTGTGATGACATGTACCAAATTTGGTCTGAATACGATAAACCGTTGCGGAGATACAGTCTTACGACTGTTTTTGCAAGCGCTACGTAAAATTTGTTTGAGCGTTTATCGAAAACGGTTTGACAAATCAATTTGAATTCCATAACTTTTTGTCACCACTGCCTGAAGATGATCTGGTTCAATTTTCGTGCAAATCGGACAAACCGTCTAGGACGATTTCGAAAAAGTAGCTTTTTCGGAAAATTCAAAATGGCAACCATATTTCTATGACGGAAAATTATGATGCAATCGAATCGTCATGAGCTCACAAATCAGAGGAAAAAATAATTTTGTTGATTGGCCTTACGGTTCAAAAGTTATTAGAAAAATATGAGTGAAACTTTGGACAGGTGGTGGCGCTAGAGGGAATGACTTAGACACACCAAAATTGGTGTATTTAATGTAGGGACTGTCCTCTATCAGAATGTCAAACCATTACAACTTTCCCGCAATTGGTTCTATGGGCTGCCATAGACTCCCAGTCGGAAGAAGGAAGAATAAGCAACCTTCGGTGCTTGGCCCCTAATAAATACCCCTTCAGTGCAAATCACTGTTGAATTACAAATTGATTCATTTATAGTTATAGCTTATAAAACTCAATCATGCGTAGGTTTTATTTAATAAGATTATATTTAGTTTATTGAGTCACTTATTGTACTGTGCACAAACATTTTGTTCTGTGTTGCTGGTTATGGGAAAATCCATAGTTCTAAGCATGTAGTAAGACATACAAGTTTGCCTGTATTTAGTAGACCTTCATTTCACATACCCTACTGTTTGTGTTTGGATGTAACCATTGCATTCTTCGAACAATGTTACAATCATTAAATTCATCAGATTAAAATTCATCATTGTTTAACTTGTACGTTCATAAACCATGAAGCTGCTGTCATCACAAACTCCTTTTCCCATTTTTTGGAGTCAATTTGACTCCTGACCTCAGCTTTAGAAGCTGATGTTAACAAAAACTTCACTCCATTTATTATTTATTATGAACAAGGGTGAGGATTTAGAATACAAGAAATGGTCGCATGTAAAGTTTGAACCGCGCCATCATGGCATAAATTTGTAGGCCAAACCGGAAGGCAAATTTTTCATGGGTTCTCAGGAATTTCCTAGTGAATAGCTGATGTGTAAAATAAGGTCTGTGATGAACTTTACTTGGAGAGACTGTTACATAAAAACACAGTCATACCTAAAAATGAATTTTGAAGCCTTTTTAAAACGCAACATGCTTATTAAGTTGCTATATAACAAATTCAAGTTCTGAATGGATGTAGTTGCTGTCCTTATGTTGTTGGCACAGATTAGACAGATTATTAAAACAAAGCATACTACTGTGAGTACCATTTCACAGATGTGGAATTTTTTTTAAAAACATACATATTGATATTTTAAAACCTAAATAAAACACTCCACATAAGTTGTAGTTTAGTCTGTTTTGTTCTGTAGAAGTCAAAATGTTTTGAGACTGCCTAAAAAATAACAAGTAGGGTTTTGTTTTATTTACATAATTTCTAATACATTTTAATTGAGTTTAATTTATGGTTGTAAATTCTTACACTGAGCCTAACTGCAACCAAAAGTCATCCAAATGTTTGGACTTCAGTTATGGAAGTTTTCTGTTACACTCTGTTACAAAATCTGTAACACTGAAATCTCTTAAACTCTATTACAGTTATGTGCTACAATATAAATGATTTAACTAATTTGTCATAATGTGTTATTTTGTGCAAACACAATTAGTCTGAATCAAATGAAATATTTTATTATATTTCACAGACCACTTTAAGCCTATAGGGATTACAGGCAAACAAAAACAATAAGAAAGTGGTACAAGTCTGTTAACTAAAACTTTAAACACAAAAAGTACAATTATATTGGCCACTGACAAGGCTTTTCTTAATCTGTCAACTGGACACAGATATTGGCCAATGTCATAATCTCAATATGGCCAAATATCAAACTATACATTTGAAGGTTCTCAGGAAGATTTACATCAGGATTCAGATTATGGGAATCAGTTTAAAGTTATATGGAAAAGTTCACATCACTCTGATCACACAGCTTTGTTTATAGTTCATAACATGTTGGTGGTGCATGCTTGGCAGTTAATAAGCTGGGCTTTAAACATGAATGTCATCTAGGAGAACAGCAACTCAATTTCACAAGCAATGACAAGTAACAGCAGGACAATTCAAGCTGTGTTGGAGAATAATACATATAGCCTATGTTTAGGTGAGTGCGTGTGAACAATGCATATCCATTTTCAAAACAGTTTTGAGAGCCAGGATAGACCAATCCCAGCTGCTTTAGGGACAAAGCCTGGCAAGAACAAAGCCGCCGCAGTGCCGATACCATCCAAAACCTTGCTCACTGTGGAGGGTTGGGACACCTCCTGTTTATTCATGTCAGCTTTCAGGCTGTCAATCTCACTCTGCATCTGGGCAGCTTCCCGCTGAAAGCCCTGCTGTAGAAGAGTTTCCTTCTCCTGCAACACAAACAGCATCTGAATAAAGAATGTCTAATCCTAATCTTGACCATAAGCACATTCAGTAAACCTCAAAAACTCAGACAATACATTTAATCAAGCATGTCAAAAATCACCCATATTCTATATAGTTAGCATATACACAATTTATATGTTCTACATTACTTCTTACTTTTTTGCATTTAAAGACAGTATGACTTAAATTATACATTTGCTGAAATGCTGCTTAAATAAATTATTTCTTCCACTTATTCATAATGGTGCTTGCAAGCAGCAATATATTGGGATTCCAAAAACATTACATAACATTGAATATCCCTCTAACTTTGAACATTACACCTTGCAATTAATTCAGACCAAACAGCTTAATGTACAGACTCTATTCAAACCTTTAGTAAATTTTATTATTAAAAAAAAAAAAATTCGCCCATATTCCATTGAAAGAATGTTCATCTATTCAAAAATAGCCTACCAACAGCAATTACTTCAACTTACAGTTTCATCTGAGTTTGTGATGAAATTCATGCTTTTCCTACATCGATTTGCATACCTAATTGTGACTGTTTTTTTCTTAATTCTACTTGTGAGAATTTTTAGAGTGAGTATACTGTTCTTACCTTCAGTTTGGCTTCCAGGACTTGTTCATTGTCTCTCCTCATTCTCTCTTGCTCTCTCTCCATCTGATGAATGATCTGATTCACATGCTCATCATGGGTTCTCTGCATGTCTTTAAACGCCTGCTCTTGTAACCGGTTCTGTTCCTCTAGGCCTTTTTGACGCTGCTCTAAGATCTCATTCTTTAATCTCTGCACTGTATAGAGCAAGAGAAAGATTACACATTCTGACCCAACAGCTAGACAATACACATACACACGAGAAGTATAGTAATGAAAGTGTGTGCTACTGCAGCTATAAGTTAATCACAAAATCTGTTCTGTTCTCTGATTAGTCATTGTACAGTCTATCACCGAGAGCCTTGATTGACAGAAAAGATGCAGATGATTTGAATTGTACCCTCTTTTTCCTGTTCCGCTGCACTGAGAGATTCGTCGGCTTGTAGAATCATATTTCCAACCTCTTCCTTTGCTTTCAAATGCATACTCAACACTTCCTCACACTGTGAAAAAAAACATTCCTAATCATTCAAAATATCTGTTTCTTAAAAATGGGAGTGTTGTTTTGATAGCAACAAATCATATTTAAAAGAATAGTTTACCCAAATATATAAAAGTTTTTTTATTTATAATTTACTAACCCTCATGTTGTTACAAACCAACATGGTGTAAATTTTTTCAAGAGGAAATGTTATTTTTTTAGTTACCATGGCTTTCAAGCTCCAAAATGAAAACAATAATTAAAGTATCATAAAAGTTGCCCAAATTACCCATGCACCATTTTCCAAATCTTGTGAAGCCGTATCATATTGCATAACTTGGAATATTGAGTCTAACACATAAGTCATGGTGTTTGTTTGCTTTTTGCCCTATTTCAAGTTTGACAGTCCTGATCATTTCATACTGTTTGAATAAAAAGTACATTCTTCAAAATTTCTAATTTTATGCTTTAAGGAAAAAAACAAAAGCACAGATTTAGTAAATGATAGAATTTTTCATATTTCAGTTTCATCGCTGTTAGCTGTTGTCATGTTATCTTTAATCCTTATCAGCATTACGGATGTTTATCAGTGCCGTTTCATGCTGTTATGGCCATCCAGAACAATAAAATGCAAGCAAAGCATGTGTGTTCTGTACCATTATTTGTGACTGTGTCCTTGCTCTGTACTCTTCAGCCAGCTGTGCGAGCATGTCTCTGTACTGTCGGTATCCTCTAGGTTTCAGGTATAATCCGTCAGAAATGCCTTTTTCCAGTTTATCAAACACCTCACGCAGAACCGCCTCACACTGCATTTGAGACGCTTGATTATTCTGCAGGCACATGTCTTCATATTCATTATGAATCTTCCTCTAAATTGTGAGAAGCAATGAGAGAGAGAGAGAGAGAGAGAGAGAGAGAGAGAGAGAGAGAGAGAGAGAGAGAGAGAGAGAGAGAGAGAGAGAAACTGTTTTATACTTTTATTTGAGATAAAGGGAATATTGCACATGGATTCCCAGACAGCAACATAGTGTTGGCCCAGAATTTTAATAGGTGCATTTGTGCATGCATTTTTCAGATAATATAGCAACTTTAGCAAAAGAAAAGGAGGAGTTTGTGATGGTTCTCTTTTGACCTTTCTGTTCATAAGTGCTTAGTAAATGAATATGTCGGGTTCAATACTAATGCAAGTTACGTTTTAACATCATTTGTTGACATCATTATAAAGCTTCATTTGTATTAAACATGGAATTTTTCTCTAAATGTATAAAAAGTTAGCTAAATCTTATCGCCTCTATGCAAATACAAAATAAAACACAACAAGAATTCAATTTTACCATGAGCTCTTGTTGGTAGATCTGGTCATTATCATTGAAGGACATGGTGATGAAACCTTCAATGGCGTTCTTCTCTGCGACTGTGTGGATGTTGGACAGATCTGCAGGGTCCATAGGAAGCTGAGCCATGCTGAGCAACTCGGTCATGTAGGACTCCAGGGCCTGTTTCACTGCACGGACGTTCTGGATCTTAGCCAGAGACACAACTGCATTCTCCAGACATGGAACCTTCCCGCTGCGGATCGCCTCTACGTAAACCTCAGCAAGATTCCCCAGAGCTGTCAGGAAACACAACTCGATAGTTCAGACAACCCTTTTTGTTTTTATACACAGTCCATTAATTATTGGTTCTCAAAAGAGATTAAAAACTTTTATAAATTTGTTCTCTATAAGGGTTTCTAAGGTGCACACACCTGTTCCAGTAATTGTACGGCCTCCGCAGACGACTTTTGGTTCTGCGTTGTCGTAAATGTAACGGCAAAAAGTTTTTGCCTGCTCAAGGAACTCTGAATCCAGATCTTCCTCGGCCAGATCCTCCATTCTCCTCATGTTTTGCGTACTAGCCGGCCGAGGGAACACAAAGCACTTTCTCACCGCAAAGAATTGACGCAGACATCGACGGGGCAGGTTAAACCTCTCAGCCTGAGGTGAGTTCCCTAAAAAAGTACAATTATTAATAACATAATTATGAAATCATAATATATACTGTATACATTATGGGTGCTTCTCAAATGGAAGGCTGTGTCCTGGTAAAGTTGCATATCTCAGCTGCCATGTCATCATTACATCTCAATCTTCATTTCGCATCCTTCATTCAGTTCATTTTGAAGGATGCATCAAGTGTATCCTTCACATCCTTCAATTACCCACAATCCTAAGAGTTCATTATGAAATGCAAGACAAAAATAATGTTTTCTGAGATAAAGGCATGTTATCTTTAGTTTTGGTGTAAATTGATCACTTGACAATAAACAGTCAATAATATAAGCCACTGGGAGACCACAGACAGATGTCATTAAACACACCATTGTTATAACCTTATTGCATTAATAGAAAGCCAGTTAATACAAAGATTTTTGATACAAAGTATTTTTCCAAAATTAAGTTTTAACCGTGTTTTCGTGCCTTGACCGTGGGGGTGGGAATATGTTTGAAGTAGCCATGCACACTTACTAGACCGTTTCATTCTAGCGTTTAATGCTGAGGAGAAGTCTTTAAGCCTATGAAGGACTGGACTAGGAAGGACACAGCATCACTAGGAATAGGATAAAGCCTTCTGTTTGAGAAGCACCCTATATCAGTGATCAGTCTTTCTTAACCCTCTTCCTGGAGGCACAGGAAGGGTGCGTCTCAATCAGCTCCCTAGTTCAGTTATCAGGGTACTGATCAGGGAGTCGGCCATTTAAAAGCCTGTCTCAATCGCAAAATCCTTCCAGGGAACTGAAAATAACATTAAAAATAATGCCATGTCAGTTCTGCTGTTGTTCATAAATACCAGTAGTTATTATAAGACGTTGTCATGTCGCTGGAAATAGAGTCATCAGTGTCCCAATGTGTAGTGAGCCAGGATCCTTACCATCCTGACCAGTGCTTGAATTCATGAACAGGATATACTGATTTACTAGCTCGGGAGCTGATTGAGACGCACCCCAACACTACACATTTTCAAATCCTCCTAATCACACACACCTGATTTGACTCACCAACTCATTAGTAGAGACTTCAAGATCAGTAATATATGGGTCAGATAAGGGAGACATCCAAAATGTGCACTGTTGGTGTGCCTCCAGAAACAGGGTTGGAAAACACTGTATTATATTACGAGAGCCAATTTAAGCTAAGCCAGAGGAATGAGTTTGGGGATTTTTTTTTTTAGGGAAAACTTGTTTGTTTGGAGACAGTCATTATTTCTGCAATTATGACTAACGTGTCACTAGCTGCACACTGTAGCTTTAAGTAGTAATGGCCAAATGAAGCGTTTCGAAGCATTATTGCTTTCTGATACAATTGTGTCGAAAATGGTTCATTACTCGAAGCTTCATTCAGATAGAAATTGCAGCACCATCTCCTGGTGAAGTAAATGTAATGCAACAAAGCTGACAACCATAAAATGCAAGTAACGCCCCGTTTATTACGTGTTTACTGAGGCGATCAAAGCTGAAACAGTGTTAGTGCTGTGAAACTCATTTATGTAGGTGAATTTTACAGATACTGATGAATTTCATGTGTTCACCTTGATAAAAAAACATTAAGCATGATGTGTGTGTGTGTGTGTGTGTGTGTGTGTGTGTAATTATTTCTTTAGACAAGGACAGAAGATCAGACCAGCTTAAAAAAAGTTGGAAACCATCACAGAAATTCTAATGGTTTATATTAAAATAGGAACCATTGGCTTTTACCATTTAAACCACTACATAATTCTTTTTTGTAGTGTGTTTGGGACATATTCCATTAGGATTTAATGCCCCCACCAATACAACCCAACACATATCAGTAGACCCACAGAGACCACTAGAATTCCCATTACAACCAATAAAATTCCCATGAAAACCATTAAATCCAATAGAATTTCTGTAATGGTTTCTATAGTTTTTTTTTACCTTCACTTTTATAAGAAATACAGCCGCCAGGTTTCAAACCTGTCAACACTGGATTGGGCTGTCAAAGCAGTCAGGTGGTTCACTACAGGAGTGAACCAGTGTGTTTGCTTCAGAAGTCATTTTCACGTGACTAGTGACGTAATGATACAAGCTCCGAAGCAGTGGTTCATTGCAAGGACCGTTCGAGTTTGAAGCAAGCTTCGGAGCGTCGGTGTCAGACGTAACATCACTAGCTTTAAGACCATATAGAATTTCCTGTAATCTAGTTCAGATTAGTGTTTTCAACAGGACAAAACTTTACTGTGATGGCATTTTTGGCTGTAGGTAAAAGAGTATGTTTTTGTCTCACCTGGTTTGAGTTTCAGTGAGCTCTCCAGATACTCATCCGATGTTATTAGGTCATCCCCCTTTTTCAGTTCCAGAGTGAAGTCACGAACAGCCCAGACAAACGATGGGAAAACACGCATGAAATCTTCTGACTCGTCCTCGTCTCGACTCACTTCTGCCTTCACACGAATGTTCTCCGTCAGCTCTGTAACGTAGCTATATTAAGCTCTGTTCAGGAAGAATTGTTGAGAGAATGAGAGTGTTTTCAATTCTTTTGTTACAGTGAATGTGCATGTTTATTGTGTATGGAGGATGGAAGGATACTGCAGCTTTTCCAGTGCATTGTTGTCAATGGTCCCTTGGCTGTTGTACACTAGAGTGCTGCTTAGAAGAACAGCCAGACAGAAGATCCACGTGTCATGTTTCTCATCCCCCTGAAACATAAACAGTCTGTCAGCTACAGAATAAGTGGCCACTTATTTACCTTTAGTAGCAAAAGACCATTCAGTTTAAAACCGATGTGTAATGTCTAAATAATTCTGTGCAGTGAATTTTCTCATCTATTAAATGGAAAGTGAAAGCACAAGACTAGGTGATGGTAGACTATAGAGATAATGTTGCTATGGATGCAGTTTTCCTCCTAACCTTCTCCACATCACCCAGTCCCTCTGTGTCCAGCAGCACCAGAGTGTGTCCTTCTTTATAGGGGTGAGGGACACACCACATCCAGATGCCTTTGGTCTTTGATTCAATAGTGCTGCCAAGAGCAAAGCCTGAGACAAATCACAATGACATTTAAGGATGGCCAAGAGGAAAAACAATTTTTTAAATCTACTTGCCAATCCAGAACTCAAGAAATATAATATTTGTATTCGCGTTGGTTTTATACATTTCTCTAGTGATGGGCGGATCGATCCTTAAGTATCGATACTTCGATACTGACGTGGTATCGAAAAGGATCGATCCTCACATAAAAATATCGATCCAAATGTGTTTTTTTACCAGTAATTTTTTATTAATTTAGCACGCAATTCAGTGCATAAAATAAGCTTCTAATTGGAAAAATAATCGAATGTTAGCGGATAATTGTGTAGGATCATTTATATACTGTCTATGTGTAGGATAGAACTTTTTCTCCTAGTCATCTGGATACAAGACGAAACCAATCAATCACAGAGAGCGTTCGATGCTGGTGCTTCGCTGAGCTCACAGGCCCAGTGCGTTTGGGAAACGAAGCCTTGCTTAGATGACAGAGAAACAATCGGGTTATTTCGCAATAAACAAACCAAAAGTGTACATAACGGTTCAAAATGTTGACGTCAGTAAGATTTTTTTAATGAAATTAATATTTTTATTCAACAAGGATCGATGCATTAATTTGATCAAAAGTGATCAGTCAAGGTAGACTGTTAAAAAAAAATCTACTTCATATAAATGCTGTTCTTTCAACTTTGTTCATCAAATATTTCTGTATAAATGTATCATGGTTTCCACAAAATTATGAAACTGTTTTCAACATTGATAATAATAAGAAATGTTTCCTGAGCAGCAAATCAGCATATTAAAATGAAATATCATCATGACTGGATTAATGATGCCGAAAATTCAGCTTTGATCACATGGATAAATTACAGTTTACTATGGCATAGAAAACAGATAGCCTATGTTAAATTGTAATATTACAGTTTTTACTGTAGGCTATTTTTGATCAAATAAATGCAGAAGAGAATTAAAAATCTTACAGACCCCAAACTTTTGAACAGTAGGCTAGTAGTAGGCTAGTACTATAATTAGGGTAGTTTTGTAAAAGTCACTGACTAATTACAGGCGAGTTGAGAGCACAAAATATTTAGGGCTAGTAGTTATGAAAACGTATTCAGATTTAGCATATTAATGATGCATTCACCTCATAAATCATGACACACGGCTCTAGCACAGGAAAGTGCATACAAGTTCAAGTGCATGCTTTTAAAATAAAAAAGTATTGGTATCGGTATCGATATCGGTGATACTGGCTCTGTATTTACTTGGTATTGGATCGATACCGAAATTTGCAGTATCGCCCATCACTACATTTCTCAAAAACATCATAAAAAAAACCTAAAAAAAACTTTAGACGATATCCTGTTTGTGATACCATTTCCAGTTTTATGATTGTCACAAAATGGTTTCCTGCGTGTTGGTAACACAACCTGACCAAAGTTTTCTGAATATCAATAATATTTTTTCAAAAAAGATCCCAAAAGTTAAAAAGCCTTTATTCACATCATGGCTCACTCTAGAAACATTAGAAAATTACTAAAACACTACACACTGATGCATTTCGGCCATTCAGCATTCCTCAGAGTGTCAGGTACAAAATGAGTCACAGGTGAAGATGTAAATAGTTCCTCAGTAGAAATAGGAGAAACCAAAATAATCATTACAGATTGACCTATAATATTGTTAAAGGGTTAGTTCACCCAAAAATGAAAATTCTGTCAGTAATTACTCACCCTCATGTTGTTCCAACCCCGTAAGACCTTTGTTCATCTTCGGAACACAAATTAATATATTTTTGATTAAATCTGAGAGTTGGATCACTCCTCCATAGGCTTCTAAGACATTATAACTTGCTGGCCCAGAAAATGCATTAAAGACATCGTTAATATAGTCCAAGTGACTACAGTGGCTCAATCTTAAGTTTATAAAGTGACGAGAATACTTTCTGTGCGCAAAACCCCACCAAAAATAATGACTTTATTCCACTATTCATTTCCTTCTCTCTGGGCCTCGAGTTTTTTCACGTAGTATAACTGCGCAGCGCATCCGTGTTTTACGTCACACGTAGGCTCACTATTGGCCGACGCTGTTCATGTGTGTGATGCGTGTGCCGTATAACACAGAAGCGCTACGCAGTTACACTACGTGAAAAAAACTCGAGGCCCAGAGAGAAGGAAATTAATAGTGGAATAAAGTCGTTATTTTTGGGGTTTTTTGCGCACAAAAAGTATTCTCGTCACTTTATAAACTTAAGATTGAGCCACTGTAGTCACTTGGACTATATTAACAATGTCTTTAATGCATTTTCTGGGCCAGCAAGTTATAATGTCTTAGAAGCCTATGGAGGAGTGAGCCATGCAGCTCTCAGATTTAATCAAAAATATCTTAATTTGTGTTCCGAAGATGAACGAAGGTCTTACGGGGTTGGAACAACATGAGGGTGAGTAATTACTGACATATTTTTAATTTTTGGGTGAACTAACCCTTTAACTATTACAAAGTATAATCACAGTTTTTAGTTGCAGATGCCATTGTTGAAATGCTTTATTCAGTCAGTTATGATCAATTTATTCTGTGAGCAACAGTGTCAGGGAGGTTTTACTGAGTGCACCTTTTATAATTTTTTTATCATTACAATCTCAGGAGGTTGTTTCACTGTAAAATTGTTTACTTTATGCCCCACAAAATATTTTGTGAATACATTTTAATTTAAGGTGTATGAAATTAATTTGAATGAATCTGAATATATTGTCCAGGGCACAGGTTTTAGCATAAATACCCTTATTCTTACTATTAATATTTTAACTTATATTTGTAATATATAATTGTTTACATGTATAAATGTTCCCATTTAAATGCAGTTAGCCTACTGTTTTACACATACTCATTTACCGTGCGTCCATGTAGCCTACTACTGCACAACATGTCTTTCAGCAGTTTCTCTCACCGGACTGTTGTCCTGCCAGGCGGTTCATAAGGTAGGACTTCCCCGTACGGTAGAGTCCCACCACAGACACCACCACCACGGGCTCATTTATCCCATCCAGAATGTCTTTGGCCCGTTTCCTAACACACAGCTTCCCATTTTCATCATTTTCAATGAGACACACCGGAGCGGACATGAGCCCGCCACACGCCATGACTCTGCGAAAAAACAAAACGCAAGATAAAAACAAAATTAAAACAAAGCCATTCCCGCGATTTCATACGTACACATAAAAGATTAAATCTGAATGTTTAATACCTTATTGAAAGTGCGATGGCGCAAAGGAGACTGTCCGGCGTTAGCGAAGATATTTGTTGTTTTAACAGCAGAAAGCGACCGCACGATTCTTTACTTCTAGACTGCACGAACCCGTTAGGTTGAGGCTCCTCCCGTCATTATATTTGTTATTCTGAGTCATTACCAGACACGCTGAAACGAGTGAAAGTGAAAGTAGCTGCACTTGGGTGGGGTGAGTTCGCTCAGTCGAGGCAGGGGTTTCACAGAAATCATCCATTTTATTTAACCTGCTAAACATAGACTACTGGCTACAAAAAAGGAACTGGACTGATTACTATTACGATGCCAACCGTTTCAGAGGGTCTACTACATTTTGATATCCAAAGGCCATGAGAGTAATGAAGAGCAGGCAGTTGTACTAAATTGTACTATTTTACTAGCCTGGCAAGCCAGACCTATATCAAGATGTTACATTTTGCTGCCGCTAGGGTGCGTCGAGATTTCTAGGCTACTATTTTACTCTTAAGAATATTGAATAACAATAATCAAATACACTGTGTACCGTCAAAGGATTACAGGGTTCACCCTAAAATGAAATGATTTGATTTACTCTCAAGCAAGCCATATAGGTGTATAGGGGAGACCGGGGACAGTTGCAACACTTTTTGCATTTCTCTCAGTTACTCAGAGACTATTTGGACTAGACCAACCAAATTTGTATATATTAAACTTGCATCTGTCTGCTAATTACCCATACCATTTAAAGATGATTATGACATATCGTTCACAGTATTTATTTGAATGGAAGAAGTCAGATGTTGCAACTGACCCCAACCCAGGGGACGGTTGCGACACAACCCAGGGACGGTTGCAACATGTTAAAAATACCTTCAATTTCATTAATTAACTTAAGCTTTTTGTCTCAATGAGCATAGAATTCTGAAAATATTAACTGTTTTAGGCCTACTAAAATATTATAGTATTATTTATTGTATAATATATTTATAATATTATTGTAGCCTATAATTTATTTATTTAGTCATATTTATCAAATAACAGTTATTGATTTGTTTGTTTATGTGTAGAACATAGGCCTACACAGATTCACTGTGCAGGTGTTACAGATGCTATTCAATCCCTCCATATTTCAGTGTCAGACAGGAAGAATTGAACAATTTGCAATGCAACAAACTTTTATTAAACATGCAATTTATAACTTGTTGCAACCGTCCCCAATCAGCCATGACAGAACATCATACGCCTGCTAGACACACTGACTTTGACACATGCTAACCATGTCACTTAGAAGTCAACAAAACAATAATTCAAACTAAGTAAGTTTTGATTAATTCATACAAAATGTCAGGACAGTATGACAAAAATATATCGAATGAAAAAAAATTACTTTCATACCTCAAAAACAAGTTTTGCTCAATAAATGCAGCAGCAGATGTTAAATATGTCTGTCTTCTTGGTGGGGGAGGGTCTAACTGTGCATGTGCAGTATGAGTGTCATCACTCTAGCTTGTTTCTGGAGAAAAATGACATGTTGCAACCATCCCCATGTTGCAACTGTCCCTGGTCTCCCCCTGGCCTATGCCATTCTTCTTTCAGACGAATACAATCGGAGTAATATAAAAAAATGTCCTGGCTCTTCCAAGCTTTATAATGGCAGTGAATGGCCGTTTCTGTTTTGAAGTCCATAAAAGTGCATCCATCCATAATAAAAGTACTCCACAAGGCTTAATTAAGGTTAATAAAGGCCTTCTGAAGCGATGCATTTGTGTAAGAAAAATATCTATATTTAAAAAGTTTATCGACTAAGTTTAACCATGGGTTTTTGTAGTAAAATTGTCGTTATACAAATGGTAATCAATTCACCAAAACTTTTTTTTTGTGGCATATTGATTACCATTTGGATAACCACAAAGTACTCATTCAGTCCCATTCAATCTTTTGTCTTTTATGATGCTGCAGACTGAACCATTTGTCTTTGTCTTCAATCATTTTGTAAATATCTCATTGTTTTTTGTTTTCATTCTGCACATTGTCACCTCCTTAACTGCCCATTAAAATAATCTTGCCAGAATGATTAAAAGAATAATCAAGTCTTCTTTCCTTTAAAACCTGCCTCCTTATGTGTAAAAGTGTACTATTTGAATAAATATAGGTATTTTTTAACTAGGCCTATAATAAACAGGTTTCATTTTATTCTTTTTGACAAAATTAACCTTATAATTATAAAATATGAACCAATTAACACCACATCTTACACGGCTATTTTACAGTAGAGCACATTCATGCCAGAGATCTTTTATTTACTCTTTACCAAAACCCAACCAGAGATCTCAGCCAAATATTTTCTTATTCTGGCAGATCGAGCTCAAGCCAGGGCTCAGCCAAAAAGATACAATTTAATTTCTTACCATATGAAAAAAAACCCCCGCATATCTTCCTTACTTAAATCATCCAGAATTACCTTCTGTGTTTCATGTAAGCCCAATACATGTCCTATACAAAATCAGACCGATTATGGACACTTTCATACTAAGTAGCGCACAAACAACTTAGGGGATTTTTGCGTTATATATGAATACTGTAAAAAGTCTTATATGAGTTTTACATGACAAAAGTATGCAATGGTGTGTATGGTATTAGTAGAAAATAACTGATATTCATATACAAATCATTTAAAGTTCTTATATTGAATCATAGTCAAATTAAAGTCATATATAGGATTTATACACATTTTGTGTCATTTGTTTATATGTGTTTCATACAGATTTCATGTTTTGATGACCAACATCACTTATATGCAGTTGGCAAATTTGGAAATGCATTGCAGAAGCTGGTATGAGGATGTCCTGTCAAACCTGACCTTTATGAGGACTGTTCATTAGAGGATTTGAAAGAGCAGTTGACATGACATTGGGCCTGTTGTTGGTGAACAAATCATAACATATTATTGCAAATGAACAAAGTTGAGTCAACTATGTTTCTAGAACAGTGATTAAAATGTTGAAAATTGGCTGGAATATATTTTTGTATATGTGACATGAACTCTGGTGGTGATATGCATAAGAATCACTTCGATATTTAGGAAAGTTTTATGTTTGTAGGTTAAGAATAGAACTATTTTTATACACATTTTTATACTGTGATAAAGTTTAGAAAAATTGTAACAAATGAAAATGAAATCTGGTGATGCAGGATTTAAAATGAAAACTATTAATATGTGAAATATGCAACTATCTTGTAGAATATACTAATAATAAATAATTTTGTAATTAAAATGTGTGCTTGTGTGTGTAATTTAAATGTTGTGTTTCATCTAAGGTTGATTATACAGTAGTAGGCTATAAGCATGATTGACTATAGGCATAGGGCTCCACCTAGGACAAGATAAGAGCATGAGTGAAGTACAGGTAAACTGCACTGTGTTTTGCACGTCGTAAGAGATATGCTGGACATTCATATTAAATTAGCATTATTTTCCTGTTTTACATCATGAAAATCTATATGGCTTTAGTTGTATGAAGGACATTTATGACATACAGTATATGATTAAAAATACATTGCTATTTTTAATTAATTATACATATGCTAATATTATGCTATTTATATATGTGGTTTTGCAGCATATCCCTTACAATATTCTGTTGGAACATAAGAATCACAAGTGTTTTTCTTTTTTGTTAGTTCCAAAATATTTACATATAATTTATAGTCATTTTTAAAATGTGATAAATTTGGTTTGCATTGAGCCCACTTCTTTTTATGCATATGGTCCTAACAAAATAAATAACTGTAATAAATTGCTTCTATTCTAGTAAATCACGTGACTGCAAACAAATGAAAGTGAAATTGAAATCAAAAGACGTGGAAAACAGGTAAAATCATTGGGAAAAGTCCAGACTTCTTGGCGCTGCAATAGGCCTACTGATCACGAGCTCACAATCTCGCCTCCTATCTGCTGTTGTTGGCTATAATATAAAATACAATGTATAAACATGTTAACAAACGTTAAATAATCTTACTTAGTATAATTCATTGTTACAATTTAAAACAGCTAGACAAAACGTTATCCATATTTAAATCAATATACGACCAACTTAATAGCCCCAAGTCTCATTCACGCCGCAGGAATGCAGCAACATGATTTCCTGGAAATTCCCCTCAGATCTGGGAGGCATGGCACTTTTGAGACGGAGAGGACCACCGCAATCACCACCCATAAATAGGCTATTATGCACACTGCTTGAAGTTCAGTCAGAACCATCTGAGACACAAAGCGGTAAGTTCTCTTTTTTTTATATTTTTTTTATTTTTATACTTTAGCAGACACAGGGTGTTTCTTCAACTTGGCTACTGCATATAAACGTCTGGATTTCTAACTCACATAAACATATAGGCCTAATCTAATTTTTGTCATTTATATGTTTGTAAAATGCTTTTCATATTTCAAGACTGATTGATTTATTTTAAGACTGAAAGTGCACGGGCTTAGCCATTAAAATCTATTCATAAAAATAAAAAATAAAAAAAGTTTATAGGGATGTTTTAAAATTATTTTATATAACAAAAAGGAGAAAAAAAACTGCAATCAGTTTGAATAAAATACAGTCACTGGGACATAGAGGCAAAAACTGAAGAAACACCAAATATTTTTAATTTAGTTGTTTGAATTTTTTTTATTTATTTTTTGTGTGTGCAAATTTCTCTTTTAGAAATATTTATTTTTTGAAAGAATAAGCCAATAACTACGGAGCCCCTGAAGGGTGGTGGGAAATTTTGGGATGGGAGAAGTTTCTAACCCCAGAGAAACTTTGCGTTCCCTATAGCAAAAGATATTTGCATTCCCACGCAAAAACTGTTGTGAGCTCGGACGGACACTTCCTGATCCACCACGTCCTTAAATTAAAATTTTCTAATGAAAACTATAGCCTATATGTCTCTGTTTTGAAAAGAAAAAGTGCTGGCGCATATAGCGGTGACAGGTAGGGTTGCCGACCAATTAAAAGGGCATTCTCTGATGATGTTCCAAGATGTTAAAAACGCTACGCTGATCATAGACAAACAGGGGGAGAAATTATTATCTACCGCACCGTCGGGTTTTTTTTTTCTTATCGCCTACAAATGTCTTCGTTCATAGTCTGACATATATTAGAAGCTATATGTGTCTGTCATGGATTTGCACTGAATTGATTCTCAAAAATACGGAACAAAGTGCGTTCCGTATCAGTTCAATACGGAACAAGACTTTTATGTGTCAAATACGGAACGATTCCGTATTACACGGAACGGTTGGCAACCCTACCTGTGACAGGTCGAGTGACAGGCGCCGGTGGCCGCAGCTGCCCCTGCCACGGAAAGATTTTACCCTTACTGGTAGCCAGGGAGCAGTACAGAGTTGCTTTAACTGCTGCCCAGCACTGCAGCACTGCACATATTCTCCAGTTATTCCACTGCAGAAAAATGACACTATTAGAGCTGAAATGTAACTTAGTGATGGAAAAGACTTCCATAACAAAAACAAAAACAAATTAATAACTATGACTGTGGAAAAAAAACAAATGTCTAAATAAATTAATAATCATGCACGTGTTTAATTATTCTACAGAGCCTGTGTCTCTTAATTGTTTCACGAGTTCACCCTTACATCAATTAAACAGAGTAAAGATTATGCGTAGCCTATTTGGCGTGCTGTCCGGGGGAGGGCTCCGAGCGCGGAAATTTTGCCCGAACCCAGAGCACTCCCCCGTTGTTGTAAGAGTATTTAGGACTAGAAGTGAGGCGATGGGGTGGTGGAGGGATGCTGTTAAACTGTCAACGAACGGAGGTAAGTTTGCAGTAGCCTATATAGGCTATACCTCTTACCTCGTTGATTGGGTTGATTAACAGAGTGTGGTCCACTCGTGTCTAATTAGATTTAATTATCTGAAAGTGCTCCTCCCGATCTTTGTTGATAAAACATAATATAGTTGCAGTTGTTTTAAAATTTTATGCAGGCCTAAAGTTATTTTATTTCTCTTCAATATAGCAGCAAATTTATAGACATCCAACACAGACTTTAAACTCTTTAAATTTGTGACTTCACTTGAATGTCAATAAGGTAATCAATAATAAAGAAATATAACATGAGCAAGAGTTGCAATACCATGATGCAGCCTGGGCCTGGCCACAGTTTATCACAGCTATGCTTAAATTCAAACAGTGGTGCACTGTATGGTAAGTGTGGGTCTTTTTTCAATTGTGTATATGGTTTTTACTTAGGAACATGTCTTGTAGTAAGTATATGCCAGCTCCAGCGTGTCTCATCGAAAATGATGAAAATGGGAAGCTGTGTGTTAGGAAAGATGCCAAAGACATTCTGGATGGGATAAATGAGCCGGTGGTGGTGGTGTCTGTGGTGGGACTCTACCGTACGGGGAAGTCCTACCTTATGAACCGCCTGGCAGGACAACAGTCAGGTGAGAGAAACTGCTGAAAGTATCTCAAGTGCAATACATACTAGTATGATAATGAGTACAGAATCTGATTGTGTGTATGTCAATATCTGAAAACAGTATAACTGCATCAAGTGTTTGAATTTTTTAAATAATAATTATTATAATAATAATAATACTAATAATACTACTACTAATAATAATAATAATAATAATATGATTGACTCAGGCTTTGCTCTCGGCAACACGGTTGAGTCAAAGACCAAAGGCATCTGGATGTGGTGTGTTCCTCACCCCAAAAAAGAAGGACACACCCTGGTGCTGCTGGACACAGAGGGACTGGGTGATGTGAAGAAGGTGAGCACATCACTAACTACTAATACTAATTTCCCCATATCAGTTGCCATTTGTTTCCTGAGAAGGTACAGTAATGCATTGAATGGCGCTCTGAATGAAACTTTTTTTGATCTAAAAACACTGATCCGTGTGTTTCAGGGAGACTCTAAGAATGACGGCTGGATTTTTTCTCTGGCTGTTCTGCTCAGCAGCACTTTAGTGTACAACAGCCGTGGCACCATCGATAACGGTGCAGTGGAAAATCTGCAGTATCCTTTAACTTCCACATATAAGACCCTCTTTCATTAATACAACCTTTGCAGGATGCTGTTATTTATTTCTCAATGTGCTGCAGCTACGTTACTGAGCTCACCGAGCAGATCAAGATCAGATCGGCAAAAGCAGCAGAAGAGGAGGAAGATGAGGATTTTCAGTTTGTGCAGTTTTTCCCATCATTCATCTGGGTAGTTAGAGATTTCACCTTGGAACTGGTAATTGATGGAAAGAAAGCAACAGAGGATGAGTACCTTGAGTTTGCCCTCCAGCTGAAGAAAGGTATTTTAGACAGAATTACATTTACAACCCTTGACACTTATTCTGGGAGGTCATTGAAATAACCATTGATGAATGCCATCTAGACTATTTTCTAAACTGGAACAATTCATTTTCTGACTTGACCACATATTTGTCTGCACACACGGCCTAATGTTGAATAATTGTTACCGATACTGCAATACATTTTTTTTATCTTTTATTTTTGTTTAAATTATCAATGCCTGAAAAACTGAAATGAAATGCCACTGATTTGGGAAAATGTTTATTTCTCACGAATTACCTTTTTAGGTGTAGGTAAGAAAAAGAGTGACTACAATCTGCCTCGTGAATGTATCCGGCGTTATTTCCCTAGCCGGAAGTGTTTTGTGTTCCCACTTCCTGTTACCTCGCAGAAAGACATGATACACCTAGAGAGCTTACAAGAGCAGGACCTTGCTCAAGCATTTCTGGAGGTCACAGGTCATTTCTATGACCACATTTTTTTCAATAGTGCTGTGAAAACACTGAAAGGAGGGCACAGAGTTACTGGCAAATGTGAGTGTATTACCAAATGATCATCAAAAACTATGGAGCATTTACTATTAAAATGCTGTTCTCTATAATTGTTTGTGTGTGTTGTCAGTGCTCGGGCACCTGGTTGAGATTTATGTGGATGCTATTAGCAGTGGGAAGGTGCCCTGTCTGGACAATGCAGTGGTTGCTCTCGCGAATCTAGAGAACCAGGCAGCTGTTCAAGAAGCTTTGAAAGTCTATCAGAGTGGGATGGAAAAGGTAAGACATGCACATTGTGTTTGAGATGTTCAAAATCACTTTTGTTTTATCCTTCACTGTACATATCTGTGTTTTTATACAGATTAATAATCCTATCCAAAGTCAGAACACCAAACTTTGTATACATTTTAAATATGTCTTTGAAAGCTGAACCACTGATTTAGGCTCAAATCTTCACTGAATGCAGTGTACATTCAAGTAAACAAACATTATGTTTTTACAGGTGAAGAGTACATTCCCAATCAGTATAGATGATCTTAGCTGTGAGCACCAGAAATTCAGCAGTCTGGCCACTTCTGAGTTCATGAAATGCTCATTCAAAGATGAAAAGGGGGAATACCTGGAAAAACTGGAGGTGAGCTTTAAATATGGAAGACACACTCATACTTGCACACTATGCATACTAGCATATACAGCGATGAGCTAAAGCTTTATGACCACCTGCCTAATATGTTCCTCCATGTGCTGCCAAAACAGCACTGACCCACCAACTCATGGACTCTACATGACCCCTGAAGGTGTCTTGTGCTATCTGGCACCACATGTCCTGTAGGTTGCGAGGTGAATCTGCCATAGATTGAACTTGTTGGTGCAGCACACAGATACTCAATCTGATTTAGATCTGGGGAATTTAGAGGCCAGGGCAACACCTTAAACTCTTCATGTTCCTCAAACCATTCCTGAGCAATGTGTGCTGTTTGGCACTGTGCATTATCCTGCTGAAAGATGGAACACCATTGTCATGAAGGGGTACCTGGTGTGCAACATTGTTTAGGTGGCATGTGTCGAATTTACGTCCACATGAATGGCTGGACCCAGAGTTTCCTAGCAGAATATTGCCTAGAGCAGTGGTTCTCAAACCTGTCCTGGAGGACCCCCAACACTGCACATTTTATTTCTCTCCCTAATCAAACACACCTGATTCAACTCATCAGCTCATTATCACATGGGTTAATGAGCTGATGAGTTGAATCAGGTGTGTTTGATTGAGAAAGAAAACGTGCAGTGTTGGGGGTCCTCCAGGACAGGTTTGAGAACCACTGGCCTAGAGAGCATCACACTCCCTCCACTGGCTTGTCATTGTCCCACAGTACATCCTGGTCCATCACTTCCACAGGTAAACTGTGCAAACTTACGCAGCCGTCAACGTGATATAAAACAAAAAGGGATTCGCTGTCCCGGCCAGGTCTGACGCCTGTGTGCCCATTGTAGGGCGATTTCAACGATGGACAGGGGTCATCATAGGCACTCTGATTGGTCTGCGTCTACACAGCCCCATATACAGCAGAGTGCACTGTGTGTTGTGACACATACCTCCCTTACCTCCCATAACTATCATTACATTTTTTTTGTGATTTGTGCCACAGAAGACCTTCTGTTGGCTCAGACCAGAGCTTTTTTTTTTGCACTTGTGCATCGATGTACCTTGGGTGCCCAACACCCTGTCACTGTGGTTTGTCCCTCCCCAGACCACTGTTGATCAATCCTTAGCACTGTTGACTGCAAGCAAACCACAAGCCTTGCCTTTCAGAGATACTCTGACCCAGTCACCTTGCCATAACAACTTGGCCCTTGTCAAAGTCGCACAGATCTTTATTCCTGCTCATTTCTCCTGCATCCAATACATAGATTACGAGAACTGATTGTTTGCTTAACCCTTGTGGGATGTTCGTTTGCGGTTTACACCCGGGCTGTTTGGGGTCTCCAGAGACCCCAGGCAACAAAATGGAATTTTGTAACAAAAATAAAAACTTTTTTTTTTTTTTTTTACTCAGTTTATTAATGTTTTTACTCCACATTTGTGTATTTTTATTTATTATATATTTTAAATTTATATAAATAAATAAATAAATAAATAAATACATACATACATACATACATACATACATATTTTTAAATAGGTTTTTATTAAATAAAATTATGTACAATTCACTTTATAAAATATTTTCTAAATTATAAATAAAATTTCTAAAAAAGATTTTCTGCTGTACCCACATTTCTAAATTTCATTCATGGGGGTAACATGGATAATTTGACATGGTTTAGTGTAAGATTTTTACCTATCTTTAAATCAGTTTTAAAAGTAAGAATTATCACTTTAACCAGTAGATGGCTACAGAGATCCACTATTTGCTATTTGAGTAAGACATCTTTCCACAAGTTTTTCCATTTGGATTCATATCTTATGAAATCACAATTATAATAATAAAAATTACTTTTTGTCAAAGTTTAGCATTTTTTGTACTGGAAAAAAAACTAATAATGCTACATTATGATTAGAATCAAACCTGAACAAGATGTTACAAAGAGAAAAGTTGGAGTCTTTAGAGTTTATCATTTATTTCAAACATTGTTTTTTCATATAATTCTAAGAATTTAAAGTGTGCCACTTCATTTCTGTCTCTGTGTGTTCTGTGTTGTTTCTGATTTTGAAGATTAATTGTCCATTTTCTAAGCGTGTCTGACCGCGCGGGTCTTTGCCAAGCTAAACCTTGATTAAAAGTCATTTTTATTGTTATAATTTTGATTTCATAATATGTAGATATGAATACAACTGGAAAAACTTGTGAAAAGATGTCTTTCAGTCAGTCAAATAGCAAATAGTGGAGCTCTGCAGCTATCAACTGGTTAAAGTGAAAAACTTTTAAAACTGCATTTTCCAAAGGATGGGCAAAAATCTTACACTATACCATGTCAAATTATCCATGTTATCCCCATGAATAAAAATGTGGGTCTTTTATAAAGTGAATTTTACATAAAAAGCTGTTTTTGCGTAAACAAATATTTTTTATATTTATTTATATAAATAAAAAAATTTAATCCTCCAAAAAATGCACAAATGTGTAGAGTAAAATTACATTTGTTTAAAAAACAACAACAACAATTATTTTGTTATAAAATTAGATTTTGTTGCCTGGGGTCTCTGAAGACCCCAAACAGCACAA
Source organism: Abramis brama (assembly GCF_963993115.1). Classification (NCBI taxonomy): domain Eukaryota; kingdom Metazoa; phylum Chordata; class Actinopteri; order Cypriniformes; family Leuciscidae; genus Abramis; species Abramis brama. The sequence goes on from NC_139969.1 coordinate 11,347,966, forward strand.
GTGTGACTTTCTTCCCACACTAACATAAATTTGTAGATCTAGAAAGTGTTGACAACTGTACAAAGTTTCATGCCATTTGGAAAAAGATCTTTTTTTTTTTTTTAATTCAGCAAACGTCATTTGGGCTCCAAAAAAGACCCCGAACAGCATTAATATAATAATCTACCCAGACCTTAATATGTGGCCTTGTTAGGAGATGATCAACGATATCCGCTTCACCTGTGACTGGTCATAATGCTTTGGCTCATCAGTGTATCTGGAAAATTCATGTGGCATTCAAATGAATGGTAATGCTAGCTTTTTCCGAGTACTACTGTCAGGTTGGAGATTGTTTTGTTAATATTTGGTGACCACACAGCTAATTCACACAACAACGCACAAACACAGTGTCCAATACATTCAGTCTTTGTACTAGTGTATTTATGCATGTTTGAGATTTTATTTCTGTTTTTATATGTTTATAGGAAGCTGTAAGCATGTACTATGTAAACTTGCTGGAAGAAAATATGATGACATCGGAAAGAAAGTGCAAAGATCTGCTTAATAATCTGTTCGCTGACATGAATAAACGGCTGCAGAATGGGGAGTACAGTCAGTCTGGAGGATATGAGCTCTACTGCAGAGACCGAGACGCCATCGTTGAACAGTACCGCAGCGGACCCAACAAAGGTGTAAGGGTGAGAACACTTTCAGTGTGTATTTGTGAGTGTAGGCATTTGTGTATCTACACCTTAGTGCCATTGAGTGAATGTATTTGTATAATAGGGCTCTCTTTACATCTTGCATTAACATGTTTTGTATCCGCATAATCTCTGTATTCTGTTTACACTGTCATTCCAATTATTCTCCATTATGGATGGATAGAAATCTGATTATGCTTTATAAGCAAAATGCAAATCAAGTATTATGTATTTCATGACGTTTACCAAATTTTAAAAACATCAACAGATAATTCAAAGTGCTTTCCTTTTTTCTTGCATTTCTTTTCTTTACAAACCCCTCAGTAAAGGATGCAAAAGTAAAGAAAATGTGAGAAAAACGAGATCCCAAGTATAATCTAAACGTAATAATCACATTTTTCTGATTAAATTGCTAAACAAGTGCAGTGTCTGTTGTGAAATCAGAAAAAACATACAGACTCAATCGTGACGGATATGATTATTAGCAGTGTAACCTCATTAAATATTACTTGTATAACTGAAAAATGTAGTTAAGAAAAACACATTTGCATTTGAATCTTCATTAAATGCATTCATGATCCAATCCAGTGGGTTCCCAGGACTGGATATAAAAACCACTGGTTTTAAAATATATGTTTATATGCAGGCTGAGGCTGTGCTGAATAAGTTTTTGAAAGAGCGGGGACCTGAAACAAGCGCCATCCTCTACACAGACACAAAACTCACTGAAAATGAGAGACAAATTAAAGGTAATTTATTTTAAGTAAAACACAACATCAGTGGCTTTTTGAGGAAAAGGAGATTTGAGGTTGAGGTTAATTTATCACATCATTTATCTCTGTCTGTCTGTCTCTGTCTTGACTGAATGTTCAGAGGAGAAGGAGAACGCGGCTCTGTTGAAACAGAAATGTAAAGAGGAAGAGGAGAAACGAATTGAGAGTGAACGAATGTTTGCGGCAGAGAATGAGCGACATGAGGATAGGGCGAAGCAGATGGAGGAGAAGTTCAAGAAGGAGCTGGAGCAGCAGCACCAGGAGATGGACAGAGCCATTGACAGCAAACTGCAGGAGCAGGAGAAGATGCTAAACAAAGGCTTTAAGGAGAGAGCTACAAATCTTGAAGAAGAAATTAAGAAGTTAAATGATGAAAAGGAACGCTTACGTAATGGTGGTGGCGGCATTTTTAAGGATTATGTGATGCCATTTATCGCTCCTCTTGTAGAAATGGTTCCCAACCTCCTTATGCAGAGATCAATGATTAAATGCCTCAAAGCTAAACGTTAAAAACCTGATACAAAACAATGTCTGATTCAAATTTTCCATTCACTGACAAATCTCCATTCCAACCTTCAAAGACTAACAAAAGCATGAGCTTTATAGGGCAGGTAGTAAATGAGCTGATAATTCTGAACATATGCACCCTTGAAAGTGCAGTGTGTAATTTCTACACCATTAGCGACACCTATTGAATTAGCAAAATGTGAAGAGCATGTTATCCAATTCACCTTCCATCATTTGGACAAACAGGTAGTTCCTCCCGAGTCAAACTTACACAATTTAGTGGTGTAGAAAATATGCATTACATTCACACACAAAAAAAGCATTCACTGGAGTTGGTGGTTTGAATCCAAAATATCTGCTCTATCTGCCATTGATCGGATTTTTTTTTTTAGTAATGTGAAAATGCCGTTTGCTTGGGTTTAAGAAAAAGCTGTCAGTTGTGGAGAAAATGGTTAGGGTGCTGTTGATATTTTCTTATTTTTTAGGCTCCACTTTTGGCTGTTCTTGTAAGACTGACCTTGTGTAACTTCTTTCTATTACGTTATGTGCACATCATGGACACACCCAGACAAAACAAGAACTAGGCCTTGGACACACTTGTACATTCACAATCGGAAACTCAAGACGCGTACATTTGAACATCTGACCTCTCTTACTTGTTAATATATTTCTGTCATGAGTATGACAACTCTCAGAGAGGCTGGCATGGTAATTGGATATGGCAATGTTAATTTATTTGGTCTTGGCAGAATAGATCTGCTATGCTGCTGTTGTTGATTTTTGCTGCTGAGCAAATACAGAGACTTGCTACTGCCGATACGTTCACAGACATTGCTGATATTTCACGTTCAGAGTATAACATGCATGAATAACCCAGTAGCAGATCTATACAGGTGGCGCTGGGGAAGGTGGAGGATTTCTGAAAGAGCACTGCAGACAGCTAATGGCAAACAATGCCAAGTATTTGAATGTTGAGCAGCAAGCTCATTGGCTGCTGATGCCACAGCAACCAATCAGGTGCGCTATGCAGACAACGATGTGATTGCTAACAAATTGAGTTAAAGGTACAAATAGCAAAAAACAAAAAACTTTAAAAATAGCAAAAACCACTATAATCACTATATCTATGTTATATATATTTTTTAGTTGTGTACTTACATTATCCCGACTGTTTTCAACAACTTTCAAACAAGGAGAAATTTGTAATTTAATTCGAAGACATGGCACGTTTCTTTATTTCCTTTTTGTCGCCGTCAATGGCGTCATATCCGCGTTCTCCCTGGTTTCCGCTCGTACTGCCATAGTAACCAGAGCCCTCTGATAGTAACCAAGGCGACAGACGTGGACAACTGTGTAGTTCGTAATGTCTATCTGCACGCTGTTGTTGTTTCGTTCAAACATTATGGACCATGGCAAGCAGACTTTTTATAAAAAAGGAGCACTAAAACGAGAATCAATATCAGCGCGGTATTTTCGAGATGCCGAGAGCTCCACGTCCGAGACTTCGACCGCTCCTACATGTACTTTATTAAACGTGAGCACATTTACATAAAACTAATCAATGTTATATAGTTCAACAATGATAAAATGTTAGAATATGATCTGTATGTTATTCTAATGTTGATCTAGCTGCTAGTCTCATAGTTACAAACTAACACATAGAATAACATAAATTTCAACACATTCAAATGCAGTTTAGTGTGATAGTGTAATGTTAGACCAAGTGAAACAGCGCTGCGTTACCTCACAAGTTTAATTTGTCTAATAAACTGACCTGTGAGTAGTAATTCTGCACTTGCGTGTAGTTCGTTAGAAGGAAATGTCCATATTCCTTTTATATCCGCGGGACTCGCGTCGCGTGTGGAGCTGATAGCTGTCTCTTAGCAATCCCGACCTGCTTCATATCACAGTCATGATAAAAACATTGATGTATTTACTCATCCATAAACATTATTAGATCGGTCGGCTTGACGTTGACGACAAGATCCATAATTCTTAGCAAATGTTGCATCATCAAACTACGCCTTTGTTATTGTAAGAGGTTAGCGACCCCTAGCGGTGAAAAAAATTACATATTGTACATTTAAGGACCTATCAGCCTGCACCATAGAGTTTCATGACAGAACTTTGTATTTCTTAATATGCCACATATGGTAGGGGTTGATCTTTACTGAAATTTATTGAAAAGATTTCTGGTACAGGATATACAATCCTCTATTCCAGACTCTAAAAACACAAACAAATATATATATATATATATATATATATATATATATATATATATATATATATATATATATATATATATATATATATATATATATATATATAACATTTTTCACATTTTAACATTTTATAAAAAATCATAAAATTTTAAATTTATAAAATTTGCATAATTGAAGTTTTTCTAACAGTCATAAGTAAATTACATAAATTAATTACATTAGTTAATAACAAGCTTTATAGTTATACATAACATCTTTTGACAGGCAAAATGCGTCTAACCTGTTCTTAAAGGAATGAATAGTCTTTGAAGTACTATGATTGGATTGCCTGTACATCGTGGACGGTTCTGCTTTATTTTGTGTATAAATATGATCCTTCTTCCTTAATAAACTTTAGAATGTTATGTCTCTGAGTCTGCTTGATCATTCTCCCGTGAACTCGCACTGCTGCCACACATCACAAGAGTTGAGATGTTTCCAACTAATAACCGATAGCTTCAAGGCTGCAGATAGTCTGCCTGCAAATTAATCTAACTGGTGCTTAAACTGGGAAAGGAATTTGTTCAGACTCTAAACAAGATTTGCAGATGGTTGTTGGGAGGGACATAATGATGAAGTGACCTTGAGCTTGACAGCTTGAGTTTTCAAAAGGGATCTTTTCTAGTCTAAGGGGTTCAGTGTTTTGAGTCAAAATAATTATGCATTTGAAATCATCTTTGACTCGTCATCTGATATAGTATTTTTAATTAGAAATACAGTATCTTTTGTGGTATGGTAAACATGCACCAGTCTATCCATTCTATGGGAAAATCCTGGCTGCATAATATTCAACTTGTATTTTCTATCAATATTAGAAACCTTTGAAGTATAATGTTATAAAGAGAAAAATTAAAATTAATTGTACATGCACCACCATTAAAAAGAAAGCAAGATGATAATGAAATAGCCTAATTGTGACGAGTTTGGTGATGAGCCAAAAAGAGATGAGGAGTTGAGGTCATTCGTGTATTAAAACGGAAGAAGCGATTGGGATTGGTAGATATTCTGCAGGCATCTCAGCTTTGTTGTCTTCACCAATAAAGTCTGAGTTTTGGCATCTGGAACTCCCTGACGTGAGAGATTTAAATTTATTTTAAAAGAGAGCAACACTTTCTGAGTGGATCCTCGTACCAAAAACCTTTTGATTCAGGGTGCAAATTTATGTTTAAATAAATTATGCAATTATTAGTGAATGAGACCCATACAGACAAATTGCTAGAGCCAGTAAACTATTTTTATGTGCAGTCTGTCGTTGTAAAAAAAAAAAAAGAAAAAAAAAAAAGGACGTGACCAACGACATCGTCACCCCTCACTGACTCACTGACTCCAGCTCAGGAAATCGAAACTCAAGTTGGGTTACTGTAGACAGAGGAACATGAAGTTTGGATTGCGTTGCGTGCACTTGATTGAGATGGCTTTGAGCGAGGGTGGCCGCACGTTTCCCTCCTCAGTGATCTAAAGGTGGGTTCAAAAGTAAATGTTTTATTTATGTGTAAAATATCGGTGTTGTTCCGCTTCACGCTTTCCGCTTCTGCAACGTCAGGCGCGCGCTGTTCTTGTTTTTTCATTATAGAATTATAAATTAATATTTAAGTGTTCTCAAAGATATCACCGTCTTTAATTACTTCTTTAAAACTATGTAGGTTTAAGATTCTTTTCATTTACCGTGGTTTATTTCAAAGCCAATTTTCAATATTATTGTTGCCTAGTGCAATACTGTCGTGTTCTTGCATTGGCCGTTGGGTGCGACGGTGCAATTGTAAGTGTAATCTATAATTTACAACAGAAATTTACAACAATGCCCTTTGCCATATTCATAATAATAAAACATTTACTCTTTTTGCCATTTTGTCGTAACGGTCATATAGCCTACAAGCCTTCCCCACCTGACGTTTGACAGCAGAGGGAGGATCATAGCATCTAAGATGAAAATTAATCTGTACCTGCTGTCTACTTGTAAGATTAACATTTAAAGAACAAAAAATGTTTCAGACAGAACATTTCAAAATGTAACTACACTTTTTTTTTTTCTTTGTACAAACCGGGTAAACACACATAGGAAATAATGAATGATTCACCCATAAACTCTAAATGGTATGAATGTGTGTAATGTGATGCGTGGAAAGATATGGGGCCATTATTATTGTTTAAAGTAGTAAACTGTTTATTTAAATGGAAAATGAGAGCTCAAAAGCAGTCAAACTGGTCAAATTTCCTGCTGCCACCACAAAACATCTGCATACTTATGACATGAGGGCATACAATGGTACTGTTGAGCACTGTTAAAATAATTATTATAATAATTCAGTATTTACTCAAGGCAACTAGCCTGAAGCAACCACCTCAATATACGGCAGGGCTGCCCAGCAACAGCCTCTGTGCTTTGATACCTGACCTCTCTTTGTGTACCAGAAGATAAATATGCAATGAAATGAATCCTTATGTATATGTGCACGTTTTGTGTAATGCATTTGTGTAATATTTACAAAGGCACTTTACATAGTTTTCATTATATAGACCTTTTCATTACATACTGATCTAAAGTAATCCTTACATGATCTGAAGCCAGGCTTCAGGTTAAAGAGGTTTGTGGTTGACTAACAACACTAATCAGTCTGAAAGCCACTTGACCCAAAACCTGTTCTGTGGCAGTTCACATGGAGTTAATATCCCTTGTTTTCATGGTTTTCACACACTCTGGTTGCTAGGTTGCACTTGTCAAATAGGAAAATAAGTCTTTTGTTGTGTCTTCTGTTCACGATAAGCTTGACCTTGTGTTGTACACCCCAGCTTTTCTTTCTCACAGAACCTCAAGAACAACAGCTCTGGCCAACTATTACATTGTCTTTCTACAATGTAATCTTTGCTTATCACCAGTAAAGTACAACAGGCAAATTAGCAAAAATGTTTTATTCTATTCTTTAAAATGTGCTGTATTCACACAAAAAAACTAGTGACTAGACCACAGCACATTTGCATACAGTATTTTAATGTGATCCAACAGCTCAGCAGTTATTATCAGACTGCTTTATCAAAGGTTATTTAACAAAATTTTCAAAAAGCATGTCAATTTTACATTTATAAAATAAAATGAAAAATTATCTCTAAATAGTTCAAAAGCCTATTTGACAGTTACCAGCAATATCATTTTAAGAAGCAACATCTGGATCTCTATCTTTTATAAAACATGAGATACTGCACAACATGAGCAGTAGGCCCATGTCATGTAGAAAGTTAAGTGTTATTTACCTTCATGGTCATAATTCATCTTTTATACTTCCCTATAGCTGCTGTTCAAAGGTCTAAGTATAGAAGTAATGTGATTCTGTTTTCAGTGAAGGTTTATGGTCTTTTGAATAGTATTTGCATTCTCCCTTATGTAAACAAGTCATCTGATGAGCTGTGTTCTTCTCTTTCCTCACATTAGGTTGAATTTACTGCAGTATTTGAAGCTGTGGGTGCCCAGCTGATGGTGTTCATGTCAGACTTCATGCATGTTATGGCTTGAATCTGTAGAAATGTCTACGGTACAGGCTAGAGATGCTCAGCTGCAGGAGTTCATGCAGATGTACGAGCTGAGAGCTGCTTGTAATGGCTGCACTCATGAATACTCTCGCATTTCCTACTCCATCATTACAACGCCTCACCGTTGCTCTCACAATCTGCTGCTTGTCAGAGCAAAGGTCAGAGGTCGCAAATGGAGACCTGTGTTCTCTCGGCCCTCTCACCCACGACCTGCTCGATATGAAGTGTGTTGGTATTTCAAGGAGGATGTCGGGTGCTATGTGCATCATGACCGTTGCACGTTTGCCAGTAGTCCAGAAGAAGCTGTGGTGTGGAACTTGCAAAAAAACACAAACCTAGACCACAAGAGTTTAATTCATCTGATCACGCAAAGAGAACGACTGGCTGAACAGAGCAGACAAGGAGATGGTCAGCCAAGCTCTCATGAGCTTTCCTCATACCAGGAGAAACTTCTGGAAGAGTACAGAACCAGCAGCAATGAGATTCTTATCGTGAGTACAATGAAATCCAGCACAAGATTGCAACTCTGCCAAACTCCATCCATGTAACTTTAATGTTTTTAAGACATATGATATCTATCTTTATGAGTATTTGAAACCATGTAGATTAAAGGGACACACACACACACACACACACACACTCAAGATTTGTCACACAAAACATTTTTAAATATGTTTCATTTTAAGGATGTAATACACTGCCCAACCTTTGCACAGATTTTTTATTCAATTTACAGTCTGGATGAGTCCATGCTAGTTGCCGAAAATCATAGCCAGTCTCCAGATTTTGGGCAGTTGGAGTTGACAGATTACACAGAGAATTGTGTAGTGTATCATGGTCACAGACACCAATTTTTGATTCCATCCAGTCAGAGGATATCAAACATGTTTGTTATTCTGAGCTGATTTTGAACACATTTTGTTTTCATTTGTCATGCATCTCCTAGCAATGAGGTGCATGTTTCTGCATACGTTTGTGGTCAGACTTGAAAGTCCGGTAGTGTTTGTTCCACAGTCATTTAGTGTATGATGTTTTTCTTTGGAACCATTTACAAAGTCTGCAAGTGTACGGTGCCTAGATTTTTCAAATCTGATTTTAAAAGTTGTTTAGTGTATTCCTCTTTTAGTTGCTAAATATGCTGACATTGATGATTTTTGTTCTTGAAATGATTATAAAGAAAATCACAATATACCAGTCAGAATCAAGCATATGAGAGCCATATAATAGAGAAATGAAAAAGTTGTTTGTGTATTTATGGTAACTTTTAAGTTGTTAGTTAATTATTTAATTAAATACTAACATAAAAAGTAACAAAATCCACAAATATGGACATGTGTGTGTATTTTACAGATCTCTGAGCAGGTGGACGATGTGTGTGTTACACACGATGAGAATCTTTGTGTAGACTGTTTACAAGAAGACAGTGAAATCAGATGGAAATTCACAATCACCACTGAGGTCAGAAATACACACTAACCTGGATCATTGTACATTCAGCCTAATTGCACACTAGTTATTGATAACCTCCTTGTTTGTTTTGTGTGTGTGCATGTGTGTTTGTGTAGAGGTCCTTGGCTCATGTGGCTCTACTGAAAGTGGAAAATGGTGCTGTTTTCTCTTTGAGTGACAGTTTACAGAACACCTTTCCCCCAGTCACACACACTGCAGGCCACCACCTTCGCTCCTCTCTCTCCACCTACCAGCTGAGTGTGTCTTTTCTGCCGTTCCGCCCTGGAGTGTACGAGCAGTGGTTGGTGTTTGACTTCGACATTCGACCGGTTCTTCTCCGGAAACTGAAGGTGAGAGTCGGTCAGCAGTTCCATGTCCAGCCAGATGAGGCAGAAGAGAGTGAATGTGCCGAGATTCTTTCGGATGAGCGCTGGAACAGAGGAAACAGGGTCATCGTGCCCTTCTTTGCCAGAAGGGAGGAGGACGAGCAGTTGCTTAGTAAATACAAATCACCCCAGATGAACCTACAGTTCAATCCCCATGCAGATCACAGTTCCCCACTTCACCGAGACAACTACAGAGAGAGAGCTCACCACTTTCTGTTCAGAGAGGAAATTGCAGAGGAGAAGCTCATTAGCAGGTACAAATATCTTATAGAAATAATACACCACTTGAAATGTATGCTAAGGTGTACATTTTCAAATTTACTATATTTATATGAATGTGTGATTCATATGAATATAGTGCCCCCCCAAACCAGTTAAGCACAAAACCCATCCCACCCCACAGCTGATTTCATTGGTCAACCATCACAGGCCCTGTCCCAAATGGCACCCTAAACACTTGCGGTCTTCCTACGAGTCTGCACTTTTGTGACGTAATGCCTCTTTGACTGTCGGAAAGAAGTCTATTGCGGAGGTCGCACCAGTGCTGGCTCGGCAAAAGTACAGGCTAATTCTTTTATAATTATCGACCATGGACACATTATGTTTAGCTACCCATTACCATATTCACTTGTTTTTAAATGTAAATTCAAGCCAATGGCTGTTCTCATGATAGTATGAAACATGGGCAGAGTTGTCAAAGTCAATGAATCTTTATGTAATACACAGATAAAATGAATAAAGAAGTGGATAAACTGGTTTGGGTTGGGGTTCACACTGAACAGGTGGATTCTATTATTATGATTGTTTTTTGTTGTTCTAAGGGAGGTTATATCATCATATGGTAGAGATCCAGTATGTAATTGTAAACAGTGTTAAGTGCTGATCTCCAATAATTTTTTTTTGATGTCTACAGGCCACACCATCATTAAGAGATATCATTTATGTAATGTCATCGTATCAGCCACACCCATAGACATATTTTCCCTTGCAGATAAGTTTCTCTCCCTAGGTTATTATATGGTCTGCATAATGATTGTCACAGACTGGCTTAGTGTGGGTCCCATGGAAACAGTGTTTTATCACCTAAAATAAATAATTTTACTTTTTGAATATAATTTCTACTACTAAAATAGTGTATTTTAACGTTACTTATTTCTCATCACATGCACTCTGGAACTCTGGAATTTGAACTCATACTGGGATCAGAGGCATTCCATGTTATCACAGCATTTAATGGCCTCTGAGTCTGATAGTACTAGGCAGGTATAATCACTGAATTGAATATAAACGTAACTGAAAGCAAACAATGCAAAGATTAAAGGGACTGTGTGTAGCTTTTTAGGTATTTTATTATCTAAAATCAATATTTTTATTAATAAATATGCCCTCAATGATGTGCAAATACCTATGCCAATGATCAGACTAATCCTCGTAAACGAAGAATTTATTATCTTTATATACATGTGACGGGTAGGTCCACGGAGGCTTCCATGTAGTTCCGCCATCTTGAAAAACTATAATATCAGAGAGGGACAAAAAGTACTAGACCAACGCGTTTCCACAACGCGTTTTCGTTCAGAGCCAGGCGTCACGTGACTGAAGTCAGCAGAAGCGGAGAAGCAGAGCAGAGAGGCGCTTATCACTGCCGCGGCAAGTTTAAAAGGCTGCACTGTACGGTTATTTATACATCGTTCATTCATACATATGCTGAATATCACAGGATAAGGAGTCCTCGTCGTCGAAAAAGTCCAAAATAGACCGTAAAAGGAAACGTGACCGGAGATTACAAAAACAAGGGTTAATGTCGGGATAGCTAATGCAGGAGAAAGCTTTTAAAAGAGACGCTGAAGTTTCCTGCTTTCTTCTCGACAGGTAAGTCAATGTTACGGTCTTAATTACAAGGTTTTTTTTTTTTTCATTGCTTGGTTGTGTACTTTACTACAGAAGAACATTTAGAGAAGTTTTTTATTATATAGACAGAAAAAAAAACGATATACGTTTTTTATTATATAGAGAAGTACTTTATTATATAGACAGAATAAGATTTATAGTAAAAGTTAAACAGGCTCTTTGATGAATAGCAGCTATTGAGTAAAGTAACATTAGAGAAGGCTCTGATGATGATATCTAACAATGCACGTACTTCAAAAAATATAACGAGTAAAGAAGGCTTTATTACTACCAATTACCTTAGTTAATGTTTTTCACAGTCAGTAATTCATACTGTAACATTCTTTTTTCGTTGTTTCAAGTTTCAGTTTGTTTTAAATAACAAACCTGTTCACCCGAAGAAAAACTCAAAGTGCTATTATAAGACATCCTGTCATAGCTTTTTGGTACGTAGCGGCTACCGTAGATGCAACGCGCATTTGAAAAAGTGAGGTGCTGGAGAGCATTATTCGTTTGAATGCAAAATACAATTTCACCACTAGATGGGAGAAATTCCTACTTACAGTCCCTTTAAAGGCATTATTTTCTAACAAGTTAATTGCAGTTTCAATGAATGGATGAAACATGGGCAGGGCAGTTAAAAAATCAGCGCTGTTGTTATGCATAGCTAAGATGGTGTCGTAGTAAAAGATGAAAATATGGCTGAAAGGAAAGGTGGATGAATGGGTTGGTGTTAAGGTTCAAACTGAATAGATGGAATGTATTATGATTACAATACTGTTGTCACTGTTTTGAACTCAAAGAACAGCCAAAACACTGTGTGATTGATCCAGACAGGACACTTGCTACCGTCTGTTAAATAATAAGGTGGCACACATATTGGGTGTGTGTAGCCACTATTACATTACACTGTTATTGTAATTGTTTTATGATTTATTAATTTTTTTACATAGATGTCTATAGCTGGCCATATTATTGTATGGTAAAAACAAGTAAAATTTTGCATACTAGTCAGTCTGAAAAGACAAATAGTTGTGGTAGAAATTCCCCTACGCACATGACTTAAGTTAAACCAGGTGTCCACGACACCTCCAAAATTATCCTCAGGTGACCCCCCACTCTGACCACGTTGGTAACACCTCGCGCCTAAGTATAGTTTCTTTGAACGCATTAGAAAAACCCAGATGCCTAAGAATTCTATTCTGATCACATAAGATGCCTAAAAATTATAGCTACCTGACCCCATCAGTAACCCTGGACGCCTAAGAGCCTCACTCTGAGATGACGTCTCGCACCTTATGAACACTATCACTTGGGAATAAAGGTCTCCAGTGTTCCTCTAAGCTGCTGCACATCAATAACCAGCCTTTGAATATGCTTCAATCACAGCCGGGAGGATCTCGAATCATTTTCAGAGAATTCCCCCTGACAAAAAGAGTATAACAGTTTTTATAGAATAGTAGCGTGGCAAAGCGTTCCAAATATGGAAGCAAATATGGATTCCTTGATACTTCAGCTTGTTGCTAGGGTCATGAGGTTAAATGTATATATAACAAAATGCACAGCTGTCTAGTTTTGTTTCCTCTTTTGTTAGATTCAGATGCACTAACTTTGGCCCAAGTGTTAGGGACATTTAGTATTCAAAAGTGTATAAATGTTAACACTGCAAGAAAAAGAAATGTATGTTATGTTTAATTAAAAATTTCCTTCACATAGTCCTTCTACAAATGGTCCAATCTTCACTCATGTTGGTGCTATATAATCATCAGATCACAAACCAAATAAAAGTAAACAAATGGTTTAATGAAATACACCACCATACATCTGTAGCATATTGAGTTTTGGTCGATATTAGAGATTCTTTTAATTAATCAGTATTGAGAATGCTATTTTCTCTCTTTTTACAGTTAGATTACCTTTGCCATATATTTACAGTTGCAAATGTTTTCTTTTTTTCCCCAAACTTGCAGATTAAATGTTAGTGGGAATGTGTCTCTCTCTGACCAGTTGAGTGATGGCATATCACGTTTTTTTGCTGCTCCAGGGAAGCTCTTTGCCACTCTGAAGGTGTCCTGCTCACTCACACTAGACTCGCCTGAAGGGCAGATTCTTAAACGAGGGGTGCAGATGGCTTTGGTGAATTGCATACCAGCAAAAGCCAGTGTGTCAGTAGAGAACAGAAACCACACGTATGAGGCATTGGTGCTCAAACAGGCTGCTGGCGAGGGTCACATCGGTCTTCAGCTGTCTGCACAGTGTGTGTCTGAGCTACAGCTGAGGAAAAAAAACAGTTGTGAAATGGAGGTTCAGTTTCAGCTGAACAGACTGTCATTTTGTCAGATGCACCAGGCTATTGATCACCTACCAGACTTGCACATCATTCTACCTGACCTCAGTAACTGTTGTGTCCCTGTGGACATAACCAAACAGTCTGAATTGAACAACAAACAGCAAATTGCCTTGAACTTCATCCTTGGCAAGTGCGAGAGCAACAAAGTGGCTCCTCCCTTGCTAATATACGGACCATTTGGCACCGGGAAGACACTCTGTCTCGCCTCAGCAGCCAAAAAGCTGGCCTTTCGTTCTCAAAACAAAGTGCTCATCTGTACATATACTAACAGGTAAGTTATAAATAAATGATAATGTAGTTTTAGCCAATCATTACCACAAAATAAACCCTACAGAGGGATCAGTATCGTGCATCAACCAATGTTTTTTGTTTTGTATTTGAGACATTAAAGTTTGAGTTATTAATATTATATATTTGTTTTAAAATAAATTGAAAAATAAATGTCTTCAAAAAGAAATAATATAAAATAATAAAAATATAGTTTAGTGGTCATTATATACAAATATTTGACCATAATTGACCATAAAATGCAATTTTATCAATTGTTATTATCATTTGAAACAAGAACAAGAACAAATGGGAATTTAATTTGTATTAAGATGCCTTGCAATACTTCTCTTGTGAAAATAAAAGCTTCCATCCATTTAAGAAATCTAACTTTGAGTTTTGTTCCTTATAGCTCTGCAGATTTATATGTCAGAGAGCACTTCCATTCATACATTACAAATGGACACCCAAACCTCAAACTACTCAGGATAAAGGCAAACAGGGGTGGGGCCTCAATCGCGGCAACCGATGACATCACTCTGAAATACTGTCTCTGCTCTCCAGACAGACAGTCCTTCATCTTCCCAACACGCTCTGATCTAGAGTCACACCGCATCATTATTACCACCACATCGATGGCACGGCATCTCCGTGAGCTTAAGCTTCCTAAAGGTTTCTTCAGTCATATCCTGATTGATGAAGCATCTCAGATGCTGGAGGCTGAAGCGCTCATGGCTCTGGGTTTAGCAGACAAACACACTCGAGTGGTTTTAGCAGGAGACCACATGCAGATGGCTCCAAAACTTTTCTCTGTAACTGATGACAAACGATCAGAACACACCCTGCTCAATCGTCTCTTCCACTACTACCAGGATGAGAGCAGCAACATTGCCAAGAAAAGCAGAGTCATCTTTAATGAGAACTACCGTTCCACCACAGAAATAGTGGACTTTGTATCCACTTACTTCTATGTAAGTGATGGCATCAAGGCCAAAGGGGATGTCCCACCCCACCCGAGGCTACACCCTCTGATCTTTCAGCATGTCAGAGGAGAATGCCGTCTGAATTCCACCTCCATGTCCTGGTTCAATCTGGCTGAGGTCAACAGTGTGGTAAACATGGTGCAAGGGCTTCTGACTGATTGGCCAATTGAATGGGGTGATAGAGAGCCAAAGCAGATCTGTGTTCTTAGTGAAGGCCGACAGGTACTTTTTTTTAGTGATCGTCATTTATCACTCTTGACATATGACAAATATGTTATGACTAAAACTTAATTATGCTATACCATATAAGAATGCATGGTGACTTGATGAATGAATGATAATAATTAAATACAAACTTTTAATATTATTCAAGCATTAGGGATGAGAATTGTAAAGAATTTAACAATTGTGATTCTTCTTAATTATTCTGGTTCTTTAACTGTTTGATCAAAGATTTTGTAATTTTGAGGAAAAATACTTTTTTTAAAAAAAGTTATTGATAATATAATACATAGTTTTTAAGGGCTTGAATTAAATTACCATCACAAATGGTAAAGTCACAAAAATACAATCCACATCCTGTACCACAAATTCTTCCCTTTTTTCCCCTTCGATTCTTCAGGTTGAGGTCATCAGAGTTCATCTCCGTCAGAAAGGAGTTTATGGAGTGTCTGTTCAGAATTTAGCAAACATTCAAGGTACTGTGGGGTTCAGAACATCATTGTCTACTGGAGCTCAGGGAACATGTTTGATTTATCAAGAAAAAAAAATAGAAAAAAAATCTTACATTTTTATTTCAGTCACAATGTGTCAATATGTATATCCATTTTAAAATTATTTATTATTATTTTTAAATTACAACCTCCCCATTCAAATTCTGTGTCCTTAGGGAGGCAGTTCAGGGTCATCATCATAACAACAGTTCAGACAAGAGACAGACTTCTTCAATCAGAGTCAAGCTGCCCAGAGTTTTTTGATGACATTCGAGCACTAAACACTGCCTTGACCAGAGCCCAATCGCTGGTGGTTGTAGTTGGAGATGCTGGTGCTCTTTGTTGTTTTGGAAAGTGTTCAAAAATCTGGAGGTCCTACATAGAACGTTGCATCAGCAAGGGCAGCGCTAAACCAGATAATTTTACCAGAGATGTCCTACAACAGGAAGTATTGGAAATTTCTAAATTTCAGAAGACAGAAAAGTTAGAGATTTCTGAGAATGATGTACCTCTCCAGGCCGAAACTGATACTATATTGAAAGAGATGGAAGACTATGAAAGTGATGTACAGGACTCAGATGAAGAGAATGAACAAAAGAGGCCTTTATTCTTTTCCTCTGAAAAGGAAAACCTCTTGGAGTTGGTCAGGAAACAGCCTGGTATCTACAGGCATGGGGAATTGGTAATGAAAGGATACCAATCAGGTTACGTAATACCTTACGATAACCCATCTGAACAAATTCATATTGAAGGGAGGAAAAACATTGGCATGTCTTTCCCTGGTGATGAAGTTGTGGTTGAGACCAGACATCATAATGCTGGCTCCCTTACTGGGAGAGTTTTAGGTTGTACAAACAGACTACCAACATCCTCTGAATTTGTGTGTTATTTAGAGGCTGAAAATTACCAAAGACGAACACAAAACACTGACAAATATTTGGTGCCAAAAATGATGATACCCCTCAACCACAACACCACCAAAATACGTATCTTGGTAAAAAAGGAGACTCGCAATTGTATTCCAGTATACAAGTTTGTCAATGGCAATTGGACAATTACAAGAAATGTTTCTCTGGATGAACAAACAAAACAGAACTATGTTTTTGTTGTTCAGATTTTGGGCTGGAAAGAACACTGTTCCTTTCCGCTAGGCAAAGTTACAGATATTCTACCAATTGGGACATCTTTTGAGGAGGGACTTGACATTTTAAAATCAGAGTTCAAACTAATGTCTCTTCCTCTGATGCAAGAGGATGCCTTTTCAGAGATGAAAACTGATGGAATTGATGACAAGAAAAGAAGAGATTTCAGAGCTTTACAAACCTTCACTGTTGATCCACGCAACGCTAAAGACTTGGATGATGCCATTAGTGTTAAAGGTCTGGGAAGCTGCTATGAAATTGGGGTTCATGTTGCAGATGTGGCTAGTTTCGTGTCTAAGGACAGTTCACTTGATAGCTTTGCAAAAGAGAGGGGAACAACTTTTTATGACCCAGGAAAAGAACCTACATTCATGTTCCCAAAACATCTTTCCACCACCTTTTGGAGTCTTCTCCCAGGCAAAGATCGTAAAGCCATTTCATTAATTGTCAAAGTGGAAAAGAAATCAGGCATTATCACAGAAAGGACCTTTGACCTCTCTGTTATCAATTCTAAAAAGAAGCTGACCTACAAGGAGGCTGAGGATATAATAAGTCAGTGTGATGGTGAGCAGAGATTTGATACTTTGGAGGACCTTGTCAGGGTGGCTTACCATTTTGCCAGAAGCCAACGCAAAGCACGGCTTAAAGAAGACTGGAACTATGCTCAACCTGATAAACACCGGAAGCCAGGGGAGAGAGAAGCAAATCTAATGATTGAAGAGTTAAACATAATGTTTAGCCATGAAGTGTCAAAATTTCTGACAGAGAACTCAAACACTAAACTCTGCACTCCTCTGAGGTGTCAGGCTCCTCCAACAGCAGACCAATTAGAGTACATCAGTAATCAACATATGGAACTCATTCCTTTCTCCTCACACCTGACATTTCATATCGACAGAAATCGATTGAACCTGAATAACAGAATCACCTTCACTGTTTATTCTCTAGGGTCTAGAGATGTCCACCCTAACAATAATCCTAACCCTGATGATAACCAGAGCCCTTTATCAAGCCACCTACAAGATGCCATCTCTGTCAGTGACTCTGAATATCATTTTGAAATTGGAGTTCACAAAGCAGATTTTTTTAGCTATGTGTCTGGGGACGATATTCAGAACTTGGGTGCACAATCATACATGTGGAGTCTGACGCCAGGCAAAAATCGTCGTGCAATCTCTTTAATTCTGAAAGTGGAAAAGACAAAAGGCAAACTTGTAGAGCAAAAGTTGGTGCTTTCCTGCATAAAGTCAATCAGGGCATTGTCCTACAGTGAGACTGACAGCATCATCAACCAGCCAGGTGAAAATGAGATGAAGTTGGATTCTCTAGAAGGCTGCATCCTTGTGGCTTTTCGTTTTGCACTTTATCACAGGACACAAAGACTCTCTGGACAAGTGGACAGTTCCAATCCTGCTGATCTTGGATCATCACAAGACAGCAAGTGCAGGTTAATGATGGAGGAGCTGAAGTTGATGTTTAAAAGAGCTAGTGATCAGCTGACTGATCAAGAAACCCTGTTTCCGAACACCTTTAGCTGTCCTGTGACAGCTTCACCTGAACTGGTGAGTAGACTGAAGGAAGACAAGGAGGAATGTGAGTCCCTACAAGCACTGGAGAAACATCTGGATTCAAACAGTGGGCAGAATAATGGCAGTTTTATCATTCTGACATCTGTGTGGGAAATGATTGAATCAGCAGCTTCGAAATGTAACTTTTACAAAATGGCTGACCTTATTTCTACAGATGACATTCATCCACAGTTGGTTCCAGCAGTTGTTCAGTTCAAGGCCTGTATCAAAAAAGCTTCGTTCATTCGTTCTCTCTCATGCAAAGATGCTTTACTTGGGCACTATTCGTTGAATCTGGACTCATACACACATGCATCCTCACCCATTCGCCGTTACATAGATGTGGTTCTTCAGAGGCTCATGCATGCAGTTCTCAGTGATCGTCCTGTTGAGTATTCACAGACAGACATTGATCTGTTGTGTGACAAGTGTAAAATAGGAGAAATTAAGGCACAGAAGTATGAGAGTAAAGCAGAGTCACTTCATCTGGCAGTCAGTCTACAAAAACAAAGCACATACAAAATGGCTTTTGTCACTGTTGTCCAACGTGACAGCGAAAGTTTCAAATTATCATTTCCGTTTGATAAAGGAACTTTCCCGGACAGACTTCCTGTTAAGTACAGAAATTTACAGCTTGAGGATCAACCGTTATTTAACAAAAAGCAAGTGACACTGACTTGGAAAAAACGGATGTATTCACTGAGCATGACCCCGAGCCCACTGCAGAACTTAAGATTCTGTTCAAAGATACCTCAAAACACCTGGCACGCCATTGTTGAGGCAGTGAGAGATGAACAGTGGGAAGAGGCGAAGTCCCTCATAGTGGCAGCAGATGTGAGTGATCATAGTGAGATCAGCGAAGTGCAAGATACATCTCGATTACCTGATCACACTTTTATGTCAGAAGATGATCATTACTCTAACTTCAAACTCTATCTGAAAGCTGGAGACACTGTCCAGGTCCAGCTGACCTCAGAAAGGGATAGGGGCTACTGGGCGCCAACTGTACAGTTATTGAGCGTGACTTCAAGCTTTGAGATCTGTGTGGAACACACTGGCAATCCTATTAAGTGCTTTTCCAAACTTGCAAACCGCCCATCCAAAGGTCACTATAAGGATGTAGAGGAGTATGTGCAGATATGGAAGCCCCTCTGTGAAATGGAGTCTGCTGCAACTGCTGTGGATGACAGTGATTGTGTAGTGATAGAGAATGTGCAAATAACTTTTAATCATTCCGGACTCTCTGGAACTTTCTCTCTGCCTGTAGAATGTGTCAAAAAATGGGCAATTGAATTTGACCTGGCCAAGTGTTTGCTCTGTATCCGAAAGAGAGTTTCGAAAAAGATCCAAGCAGATCAGTCAGAGCTGGATCCAGGATACTTTACTTGGGTGGCCCATGGTGTGACAACTCACTATTTCGATCCTCCAGAGAACAGTGTGAATAAGTCCAAAATTATTCACTTTAGCATAAAATGTGCACCCATGAACACCCCAAAATTCAAGCGGGATGACACATTTACAGTGGAGATGATCCCAAAACTCATTCCAGACATGTAAGAATACAACAGGCTCAATACACATTACATCACAACCATATTATAATCCAGCACACTAAAACCATTATGCTACAAGATACTGCATTACACCAGTCTCATTACATTACTTACATTTTATATATTCATTAATCAGTTCATAAATATATTTTGTTGAATGTATAGAGGCAAAGTCATGACAACCACTTGCAATGATGTGTGATCTTTTTTTTCTGCTTGATTTATCCAGACGGAAGGAAAGTGCAGTGAATAATTTAACAGCAGCTAATGAACTCGTTACGAACATTGCACTCAGACACCGGATTGGAAAAGAAAGTATGCATTAAATTCATAGTATGTCATATGTTGAGTGAGAGAATGTTTTTTTAAATACAGAAAATATGGTTCTGAGAATCTATGCAGTTTCCTATGCAACTATAGATTTGTTTTGTTTTCTTTATTTATAATATACCTACACCGTGTGTTAGTGTCTTATTAGGGTCTTGTTTAATTTTCTGATTTATCTTCATTTAACACCATTTAACAAGTCATTATTTGAGCTTAAAATTATGTATTTACAGTAGAATTTAATGACATATACTTTAGTTCATTGTTTTTTAAAGTACTTTTGGTTGTATCAACCCACAGGCTCCGGACCAGCTGCACACCTATATGTGCTTATGAGAGAGGTACCACCAGCAGGTCTGCCTCAACTGAATGAAAGCCAGTTTAAAGCTTTGGAACAAGCTCTGAATGGCAAATTCACCCTCATTCAAGGGCCTCCAGGTTAAACATTCTGTGCATATAGTTTTTAGTTTAGCCTTAAATGCTAATTTACACTGCACAGACAGACGCAGACCAACGGCAAAAGACACGTTTGTTGGGTTTTGTCGGATGAGTGTGTTTCCCCTGTATGCTGGTGTTGGTCAGCGTTTTTATGTTGTTGTGCAGATTGAACGTTCAATCACCATTTGCCAGGTCATGGAATGTCTTCTTTAATCGGCATCTGTTGGTGCAGTGTTAATTGGCCTTAAATCACAGAAAAACTTAGTTAAGTGTATCACAGTCTCAGGAATTTTAGCTTTTTTTCTCAGTGATTCTTAATGGGACTGAAAAGATTATTTTGTATGTTCATTTTGTATAGGAACAGGAAAAACTGTTGTAGGAGCGTATATAGTGTACTGGTTCTCTCAGCTGAACTCTAAGAATCCTTGGAAGCTGAAAGAGCTGAAAGACAAAGAGAAAAGAGAGGTTATTCTTTACTGTGGACCCTCAAACAAGTCTGTGGATGTAGTTGCAGGTACGTCGAGGTTTGTGTTCTAGGGAACTAGTATTTGTGTGAAGAACAAATTAATGTATTTATGTGCTTGTGTTTGGTGTACAGAATACCTGCTCAAGTTTGGAGAGCAGCTGAAGCCATTACGTGTGTACAGCAGACAGATGGAGATGCAGGAGTATCCCTACCCTGGCAGCAACATCCAGTTATCATACAAATCACTGCGCCAAGAGCGGTCTAAATCTGAGCTCAGGTACTGCCAATGAATAATGCTACTGTAAAAAAAAAAAAAAGAATTAATAATATTAATAATCACAGATCATTTTATCATTACAATACTCAAACTCATCACATTCCTGTGTCTAGGAACATAACACTTCATCATAGAATCCGAGACAACTCTCACAACCCTCATTCCCAAGCAATAAAGGACTTTGATCAAAGAATTCGCTGTAAGCCCGATTCACTGACAGATGAGGACGTAGAGGAGTACGTAGATGTTTCTGTTGTATTTGCTTCCATTTGAAAATGCTAAATTGTCATAAACAACTTTAAATACCTGTGGCTTAATTTCCATCACCATCATCATCTAAATTTGCCTAAAACACATCTCTGCATCTAAGAGTGTGTCTGCAAGTGTGTGATTATATGTGAATGCATGTCTGCATGACACTAAATTGTGTGTCCTCAGATATAAGAAGCTGCTAAATTCTGCACGTTTGTATGAACTGGAAAATCATGATATTATTCTATGCACCTGCACGGCTGCCGCCTCACCCAACCTCACCAAGACACTAAGTGCACGACAGATCCTCATCGATGAGTGCGCCATGGCTACAGAACCCCAGACGCTTGTCCCATTGGTCAGCTTCAAACCGGAGAAGGTCAGAGTGACTCTTGACACATCTATAACAAACAAGTCTGTCAATAACATATAAACATGTACACAAATATAAATAAATAAATTGTACAAAAAAATGTTAAGCAAAACTTGCTGTAAAATACCAACACATAACCTAGACAAGACTTCCAAATAACCAAGAGTTTGCACAGCCTAAATCATTAAAGCACTGAAACTAGGTTTTGGAAGAAAGCTAAACTTAAGACACTCTTTATAGTAGACTAAACAAATAGGAAGCTGGACACAAAGAATAAGTATATTGAACTCCTTACTAACTCACCTTTGAATTCAATTCGGCAGAAAGAAATGTAGAAGCAGAATACATATATCTAAGCAAAAAAGAATGACAATATACAATTTTTATCATGATTTACATAAGACACCCACTACTATAATGTCATTGAGTGTAACAATACTTTATATACCAAAAAATCTTGTCAGGCATATTTAAAACGAGAATCATTTGATGACACATTAAAAGACTCCATTTAAGGATCATAGTGCAGCACCCAAATACTAATTAATTGTAATTTTTTAAATCTTTATACTTTGCCACTATCCTTCAAACCACTAGGTTTTACCCATTTGTCAGCAAGAAGTTCCATATTTAATAGGTACAGGTCAGAATAAGTCGATTGTTTCATTTTTACATAAATATATCCATTTCGCTGACTGACCATGGTTTGTTACTCTGAATGACATTTTGCCAAAAAGGGAGAGAATATTGTCATTGTTTCCATAATAGCAATGTTTTTAGTAGTAGTCTGTATCATTAAATTAGATTTAATAATATTCCTGAGTAAATTATGGCAGAAGCAGATGTTGAAAAAATAATAAGCATTTACATTCTACTGTTCTCATGCTCCCTGCCATGCTTGCTTAGCCCTTCACTTTATTTCTGACTTGCTCTGCCCTAAAAATTACTGCTTGCAGCTATATTTACATTTATGAATACTTTCTGTTTGCCAACATAAATGACGTTATCAGGATGGGTATTTGGGGTGGCGAATCCCCTCAATGGCCTCTTTTGAACTTGTGACATAGCGAGAGGGGACTCTCTGTTCAGAAATATTGGTAAGCATTTATATTAACAATTGCAATCCTCAGTACCTTTCTTGTTTCCTTGCTAAAGGCCTGTTCACACACCAAGTAAACTATAATAATGAGAAGGATATAGTTCTAAAAACGGTTCTAAATATAAAAGAATAGCAAAGTCCACATCACAACTATAACGATAACGGCACACTGGCACAGAGAAACAATATAGTTGGAATCGTTTTCAGAGCCATTTTTTTCAGCAGATGAACACTAAAAACATTGACAGCCAATCAGAATCCATCCTCATTTAAAGCAGCAGACGACAAACCTGCAGCACATGCTTGGAATAAACAGCGTTATTGTTTATTGGATGCTAGTATAGTTAACGTTAAGATTATCTTTATAGTTATCGTTCTTGGTGTGAACGGGCCTTAAGAGTGCTACATTGTGTCTGCATTTACTTTTCAGCTTTTTGGCTTTTTACAGTGCCTAGCAACTAAGGGCATCTAAAATACAAATCAACCAATACAAAAATGTAATATAATAGTAATATAAAAGTTATTATAATAATAATAATAATAAAAGTTGAAGACATATGTCAGTGCTAAACATTCCTCATTTATTTGTAATATAAATAAGATGCTAAAATTGTTATCTATACAGTGAAACTGTCATTCACAGAGAATTTGCATTACACTGAATGAAAAAAGCATTACTTTGAATGACGAATATGTCAAATAATGAGCTTGACCAGTACATTTACATTTCATTTAGCTGACGCTTTTATCCAAAGCGACTTACAATTGCTATATATGTCAGAGGTCGCACGCCTCTGGAGCAACTAGGGGTTAAGTGTCTTGCTCAGGGACACATTGGTGTCTTACAGTGGATTCGAACCCGGGTCTCTCACACCAAGGCATGTGTCTTATCCATTCAAATAATCTAACAATAAGTGTTTTTGGCATTTCACTGAATGACATGTGATTTTGTAATTTAAGTTACCACACTATGAAAAGGTGAAATTATCAAATATTTAAGAGCAATAAACTCTCACCACACGATCTTCAGGGTGCCTTTTGGTGATGTCACAGACTGCTGAAAGAGTAAAAGTGTACATTAATTCATGTATTTATTATTTTTAGTAAAGTTTTTTTTAGTTTGTTAGAAACTCTCACACTCACAGATGACGTGGTTGTTGAGCCAAATTATCCACCAAATTATCCACCAAATTATCATCTCTTCCTTACAGTTTAATAAGTTAACAACAATGCCACACATTATTAAAATTAAATTGAGTTAATACCTAAATAATATATTTTTTAATAATAAAAATAATATATTTCTTTACCTTATTAATATAATTTTAAAATTCATCTATATAATATTGTCTCTATATTTTAATATGTTTATTCAAGTAATGATTAATAAAAAAAGGTAAAATACTAGAACTAACATGAAATAAATGTTAAAGCAGAAATAAGAAAGATGTAAGGTAATCTCTGGTTTAAACTCGATTGTTCACTCAGTCCTCTCTGCATTGGATTTTGGAAAATAGTGTTTCAGCAAGTGTGTACATGGAATGTGTAAAGTAGTGAATGAATGTAGGGAATGATGTCGCTCACTCAGAATACAGCCCGACACCCGATACAGTGCACTATATAGTGGGTAGGGAGCGGTTTCAGACATAGCTATAGTCCTTTTAATATAACGCAGCCAACACTTATTTAAAAATGCTTGGTATTTTGTGTATATTTAAAGATGTAATGGTAAAATAGCAAAGTCCGACCACTATGCTAAATGACAATTTTACACTTTGGAACATTATTTCACCCATATTTTTATGTATATAAAATCATTTTAGTAAATTAAATTTTGATGCGGACACCAAAATGGTGACGTCTCGTCTTTGACCCTAAAGCATTTAAAGACAAAATAAATATTATATAATATAGTATAGTATAGTATAATAGAATAATCAAAATGGATGAAATGTGAGAGCAAGCCTGTTTTCTCCATGCAACAATCTATAACGTTTTCAACCATGAACGGTTAACTAGCATAAGCAAATCTAAATAAGGGACCTACTTCTTGCTACAGTACTCTGACCTTACAAACATTTTCATTCACAATCTTCTGTGTGGGCTTTCTGATCCTTGTCACATGGTCTCATATACTCATCTTGCAGGTTGTGCTGTTGGGGGATCACAAGCAGTTGCGTCCGATCGTGAAGAATGAGCATGTGCGGAGACTGGGCATGACACGCTCTCTGTTTGAACGTTACATGGATAGAGCACTACTGCTTGACACCCAGTACAGAATGGTACATATATGTGCTTCACACACGGTATACGCTTACACACATTTATTACTGTTTATTACATTTATTACTCTTTCTTTAGCATGAAGAAATCTGCAAATTTCCATCAGAAACATACTACAATGATATGCTGATAACTGTTGTGCCTGAACGAATCAGCATGCTTCATGCTGAGACCGAGACAACAAGACAAAGCAAACACATTCTGTTTGGAGATATACGTGGAAAAGAGATCAGTTTGGTTGTTTCAACTGCACGGGGAAATGAGAACTCAAAAGCCAACCTTGAAGAGGTTAAGAAAGCTGTAAGTAAAAGATGATGCAAACAAACAAAAAAAGACTCGATTTACACCCAATTATTTTTAACCTATGTTCAAACTGCATGTTTGCAATTACTGAACTCACCGTAAACATACATTTTTTAATTTAACAAAATATGGTACTATTATTGAAAAAAGTACCCCTTCCTGTTATACATATCACATATTCCCTAATTTTGTATTGGATAAAAAATGTTATTCAAGCCTGTATTGCTTCTCCTGTAGTCCACCAGTAATTTGTCCACTGATCACATTCTGAGGACTTAACTCAGTCTATAAATTTTCACTCAAATAACACGTTATTGTCAGGTTCTGGTGCTAATGAGCTTGCACCTACACAAATCAAGCCTAGATGTGTTTTTACGCAGGTTGAGATTTGCAGTCAGCTGGTATCAGTGGGCCGTGTGAAGCAGGAAGACATTGCCATTCTGTCACCATATAACGCACAGGTGGCCCAGATCAGAGAAAGACTGTCCAAAAACTCCCAACTGAAGAGAATCACTGTCACCACCATTACAAAGAGCCAAGGTAATACTCTAAAATCATTTCCTCTCTTTAGATCTCTGTTTTTTTTTGTTTTCCTTTACTTGATAATGCTAATGACAGTTGTTAGGTTAAAGGGATTGTTCACCCAAAAGTGAAAATTCTGTCATCATTTACTCACCCTCAAGTTGTTCCAAACCTGTATAAATGTCTTTGTTCTGCTGTACACAAAGGAAGATATTTAAAAGAATGTTTGTAACCAAGCAGATCTCGTGCCCCATTTTTTTCCTACTATGGTAGTCAATGGGGCGCGAGATCTGCTTGGTTACAAACATTCTTCCAAATATATTCCTTTGTGTACAGCAGAACAAAGACATTTATACAGGTTTGGAGCAACTTGAGGGTGAGTAAATGATTTTTGGGTGAACTATCCCTTTAATGCTGTTGAATAGTTTTGATTTATCAAATGTTTGGGACTGTGTCACTTTACATTAAGGTCTCATTTGTAAACATTAGTTAACTAACATGAACTAACAATAAGCAATACATTTGTTGTATACAATAGTATTTATTAATCTTTGTTAATGTTAGTTAAAAAAAATACAGTCGTTAATTGTTTGTTAATGTTAGTTCACAGTGCATTAACTAATGTTAACAAATACAACTTAATTTTAATAATGTATTAGTAAATGTTGAAATTAACATTAACTAAGATTAATAAAGGCTGTAGAGGTATTGTTAACTAAAGTAGTTAACTAATGAAACTTTATTGTAAAGTGTTTCCGTTTTTTCCTAAAATATTCTTGTGTTCTTATGTATACAAAAACCTGATGACAAAGAGCATTATAATGATGTGACTGCAGGTAGTGAGTGGCAGTATGTGATTCTTTCGATGGTTCGCTCCTGCCCCAGCGACGAGATTGAATCTCTGCATTCAATCTCAAGGGAATGGCTCTCCAAACACATTGGCTTTGTGGGTGATGAAAACCAAATCAATGTTGGCATCACAAGAGCACAGAATGGGCTATGCATTTTGGGTAATCCCTACATTACATTCATATATTCTTAACAAATTACTAAATACATATCCCAGTGTATTAAATCACAATGTTTTATACAAAATAATTTCTATTATAAGATACTAATATATATTTTTAAATGTTGTGCTTTAGGCAATCAGGAGGTACTGAACTGCAGCCCAGCATGGAAGAAACTACTGAAACATTATTCAAGTCGCGGCTGTGTGGTCTCTGCAGACCAGATAACAGTACACAGTGTCCGTTAAATCAGATTTTAAATGAAGTTGGATTGATCTTGAATCATTTTACAAACCCCCTTTATTTTTTAAAGCCCCCCTGAAATCAAAATTTAAGTTTTTTAGCTTTTAGTATGAATATGTTAGCCTTAAGGTTATGAATGGTGAATGGTTGCTGGTGTGTTCCAAAACAATGACAAAATTCGCATTTAGGAGCTATAAGCATTCAAAACTTACAGTCTCTCACTTCCGCTTAAATGGATCACGGATTTTTATGACATCACCGCGGACTTCAGCTTCTCATTACATCTTCTGTCCAATCAAATGCTCTCTAGAATCTAAAGCGTCCCGCAATATGCTATAAATACCACCTGGCCAAAGTGACCGTTGGCATGTCACGGAGCAATATGGGTTAGAGGTGTGTGTTCGGTTGCTCAAACGCTCTAGTTTTATTCTGTTTTATTCTGTTCTGGTTAAGAATGAAATGGCTAGAATTTATTCATACCTCTACTATTGAATCCAACATATCATCAGCGCTCGGATTCGCTTCCATGGTGCTGTCAAGTACGATTTGCAGTCTGTGAGGTAAACTAAATGCTATTGGCTATTTGAAAAGGGGGAGGAGCCATTCAATATGTCCCACCTTAGCTTCCTGTTTAGTGGAAATTATGTCAACACATCATACAAAGCTGTGCATTCCAAGGCATTTCAGTGAGCCTTTGAGATTCTATTTTTCATTATACATTCCAAATTTCTTGTATCATTCCAAACCATTTTAAAATGGTTACGATTACATTAATGAACTAACCAATTTGAAAATCTAGCCATTCCTGAAATATTCTATTAATTTAAAACTATGGGAGCTTAAGATGATTTTTTTACATATATATTTACTACATATAACTATACAAACTCTTGTTAATCAATTGTAAAAAAAAAAAAAAAAAAAAAAAAAGGGGGGGGGGGGGCTTTTACTTTGAATACATTGCCTAAAAGACCTGCGTAATTCTTGATGTACTGAGCCATCATTGCCCTTGTCTGTGTTGTCTTTAACTTGGAAGAGAACCAAGTTAAACAATTATCAAACATTTTAATTTTTATTTAATTTATTTAATTTTTTATGACAGTGGTGGCTAAAGTCAATTTACCACAGTAATTTTATAATAACAATTGTTGTAACAATAAGCGTAGCACTAGCGTATCACATTCACTTTGACTTGTACACAGAATTTGGCTTATACATAAATTAACAGCTTGTATTTTGTACATTTGAGACAATTATTTGTCTTTTTTGTGTTCAGCAGAAGAAATAAATTCATACATTATGCGAGGAGATCCAGTCAGATGATAAATCAAATTTTGTTTCGTAGCAGCAGACAATCCAATAGCCTAATAAATGAGAAATAATAATATTATTTAATCCATAATCAGGATTAAAAGTTTAATAAAGAAACATAACATGAACAGTTAAAATCATTTCTAATATTTCTAAGTAAAATATAAGTCACACTCTGAATATAAATGTTCTTGCCTAAAGAATAGTTAAGTTGAGAGAGCTCTCTTTGAAAAGACAAATTACAAAAGAGCCAAGTTGGAGTCCAAGAATAGACTGACCTGTACAGAAATTGATCTCCCTCTTATGCAGTTGCTAATCGGAACAGAGTTAAGTTCCTCTTTTCATAGTATTTGGCATCGAACCAGATCCACAAGACACAGACACATCTAGCTTTCATAGTTTCACACCCTGGGGTGTGGGTACATACACATTATCGCTCTGTACCACCATATGAGTCATGAAGTCATGGGTCTCAATACAATGCAAAAAGAAAGAAACTGCTATACAACATGTCCCTTCTGCAAGATGTTTGACCAAGATTAAATTTTTTTATCACATTAACTGAGACATTCGAGCTACTTGTGGTCTGTCTATCAGAAACTTCTAGGCTTTCGCCCACATCTTACACTTGCAAAATTTCACCCCAAGTCAGTCAGCTACATTGAGGCATAAAGATTAATCAGAAAAGCATTAAACATACATTTCAAATGATAATAATGATAAACACTTAAAACTATATGATTTCTTAAATTATGATTGACGTGATTAAATGATATTTAAAATATGAAAAATGATAAACAAGAGAGATATATATTTTTTTTTTTCCTGATTCATCAATACAGTTTTGGAACAACTTGAGGTTGAGAATGACAGAATTTTCACTTTTGGGTGAACGATCCCTTTAAGAAAGGAAAAAAACTCTTGTGCGTGCTATGAGGCGTTTTAGTGGGTACATTACTTTTAACTTTTCCACATAACTATTAAGATTTAACTGATTTAATTAAGATTTATTATTATTATTATTATTATTATTATGGACAGACTGTCTGTAATGCTCTCCAAATACACTCTGATGATGTATAAACTTCTCTCTTCTGTATTTTAAAAAGCATTTGATCTGATATTTAATCAGTGACAGCATATAGAAAAGGGAATCCCACTCTTTTTTGAAGAGCAGTTGTAGCCTATAGCCACTGAGCATTTTAAAACTGGAACTCCTGTCATTACAGCAACAACATAAAAGGGTTGTTCACAGCGAAATTAAATTTACTTACCTGTCCCCATGATGTTCTTCAGTGGAACACAATGTCCTCTGGCAGATTAATCAGAATGTCCTCAGATTTCAAAATATTAAAGAACATAACTTCACATGTCAAGCTAAAAAAGACTAAAATTTCAAAAAGTAGTCTTCTCAGGACACACAGTAGCTTTGTGTGAAGATTCTGAGAAACAAATTGAAATGTAATTCAGGTATATTTTGCTGCTTTTATTTTGTCTCTATGAATCTCTGTGAATTGCTATAGTGTGATTATTTTTATTCCTCTCTGTAAAGCACTTTGAATTGCCATAGTGTATGAAATGTGCTATATAAATAAACTTGCCTTGCCTTGCCTTGCCTTGCCTATTTCACTGTTGAGATGAGTCCCACTATAGGACAGTTTTCTGCCATCAAGTAGGCCTAATATATAGCGCTTTTCACTTACACACAGCTTTACAGAAAGACCGATATTGTATAGTAATTTAATCGGTTACATACTAGTATATGAAACATATAAGTTAAAATGGTCATTATAACGTAGTTCAAACGACTAAAGCGATTACCCATAAAACGTGCTTGAACTAAGGAACCAATTGGATTGCTTAATTGGGTCCAGACCGTCCAGGAACCAATCGGATTGCTTAATTGGGTCCTAAGGTGGGACTCATCTCTTCAACGCACCTGACCTGATGACCTACTTTCGGCGAGATACTGAAGTGTGCAAACGATGGATAGACACTACTATCCTATGAGGCCACGGTAGGGATGGGAAAATGAAGCTGCATCAGAGAGCACTGAGGCTTTCCCTTGATTGTTCCGGGAAAAGATTCAAAGCATCAAGAGTGTGGAAAACAGCGCCATCTTGTGACTGGTAAAATTTATAGCAGCCATACACCCGAGTGCGCAGCGCCGTTGTTTTATCTATTAAGTACAAATAAAAGCCTGACAATGCTAAATGTTCAGTTTTCAGATACTATAATTCACATATTAAAGTGTGCCAATAAATTACATGTAACAATTATATTAATACTAATTATAAAAATACCAAAAGCGTTGCTTGATGCAAGTAATTGGTGGTTTAATTATTTTATGATTTCTATGCTGTTTAAATGGCAGAATATATGATCATGTAATATTATAGACTATAGGCTTATTTATAAAAAATATTTTTAGTAAATGGACTTCAACTTCCAAAAACCTCTAGAGTAGTAGTCTGGGTTCAAACATTCCGACACGCAAAGTGAAGCATTCACGTGACTGGATAGAAAGTAAGGCTTCGTTTTTCGTTGATAACGTGTTTCTCCGGCACGGAGCTTGCGCTGCGAACTCGATACGCGCTTTGAAGCTTCAGTGTCATATGTAACATCACTTGGCTACGGGAGAGGATTTGTGAATGGCAGTGAAGCAACACAACAGAGCTGGTAGGTCACATGATAATGACAACATGGCGAATGTAGTATGTCCAGATTACATTAATACTAGGCTACACTACACACATTCATATAGAATGTACTTTTTTTTATAGATGTCATTAAGTAATTAATTATTAGAAATAAGTACCTACTCAAGAGATGCTATTTCGGATACAGCCCATTAGTTGTCGCGTGTCACCAAAGACAAGGGACTATGGTTTCACGTATAGGCTAAAAGACGAGACTGCGAATGTTAGCCTACTTGAGATCGACCCAAGCTGACTTAATATCATGAGTAAATAATGCCTTAAATTTCAGAGTATTCCTCATACAAACCTTTTATATACCTTAAGAAGAATTGCTCACATCGTGTGGACTACCTTTATGATTTTAATTGATTCTATCTGGAGGGCTACTGAAAAAGTTAGCAATAGCCTACATTTGCGTTAACGCCCAATAACCACTAGATGGTGCCTAATGACACCAGTTTATTTGTTCGATCTTTCTCATCCGACTTTGAAAATCTGGGATTCAAAATGTAATTTAAACCATACTCATATCATGCTGGAGGACATGATCATCAGGTTTTACAGAGACTTCTGGAGTTCATGCAGCCAGAGAGCTGCTGTCATTAAAGCAAACGCTCCTCCTCAGGAGAGCCAGAAGCTTCTGTTTTTAATCATTTAAAAGTACTATCCTGATTTCATAAGGCTATAGATAACATCTTATATTTTACAACAATAATAATCAAAATGAATTTGTTTGTTTGCTGGCAGTCGATGCTTCTTACCTCATCTCGGCTTCTGACACAAGAAAGACACATCAAGAAGCCTAACATACATAAAACTCTTTAAAAGTTTCCACTGATTTAAAGCTAAACCTGGGCCAGTGGAGTTTGATCTCAGAACACTCATTCAATTCTTACCAGAACAAATGATCTGCTCCGTGCTATCATTATTTTAAAGCTCTGTACCCGTACCTTTTTTTTAGTCGTCAGTTGTTTCTGTTTATTTCTCCTAAGCAATTTTTTAGAAACAGCCACATAAAAGATGATTATTTAATGAAACATATCTGAGAACTCAACTCTTGAATTATGAAAGCTCAACGTCCAATCAATAAAATTTGTTTTCTTAACAGATTGATGGTGTTAGTTGGGGCAGCAAGAATTAGACTTTGTAATTTGTCAAACACAAGTTTTCACCATTTAGCCACCAAAATGCATAAGGACATACAGCAGGCCTCACTCTTGAACAGAATGGTAAAACACATCAGAAAGTGTTAAAGCTGTGAAACAACTCCATTCTGTGTACCTAATGAATCCTTAAAACATTAAAGGATGGCCCTAATAACATCTGTCAATGCGCTTGAGTCTTTGGTTCTCATTGATACCGATCTCAGTCTCCATTAACTCTCAGCCAAAGAGCTCAAAGGCAAAACATGTTTTCATTTAAAGTTGTTGCATTTTCAAGGCTCATGTGAATTAAGTCTTCACTCAGGATTGTGAAAATACATGGAAGAATGAGAACAGTCCCACACACTCGATAAACAAGCACATTGTGCTGTTTACAGAAGGATTCTGACCTCATTATATCACAGTCCACATGGTAGCTGAAAACCGCTCACTGAATCCTGCAGTATGTAAACTGTGACTTTTTTTTCTCCATTTAAATTATAATTGATGGGCTAGATCAAGATTTTATGAATTATAAGACACTGTTTAACACACTTTCCAAAGTTGCACCTTAAGGTAATGCAGTGATTGGACGGATGGGTGTTGATGTCATCAACCATGTGCTTAGGATTCTGCATTGATGTCACAATGATTGTATCTATTTTATTAACCACAAGCGTGCCCTTTTTCTGTTGTGCAAGCATATAATTAATGACCTGTTGACACATTAGTTGTTCGTAGTGTCTGAGGAAATTGTGACTGATTTTAATATTTCCTAACCCTTTAATGATCTGTGGTTATTTGCACCAGCACAGTATTAGTAGTAAACAATTTTAATATCAATTTATCATGTTAAATACAGAGGATTGTTGAACTCATGCTCATTTAGTAAGCAATTCGTTTTTGAACCTACTCATTTTTTATGTTGAGCTCTATATATACATACAAAATGCAAATCATACAGGCTTGAATACACTTTTTTTTTTAATTCATACTTATGGAAATATTTATGAAACTAGTGATTAGGATGTGTACACCAGCATGTATTCAGGTATACATATTAATACTTTTTACTTGATGGTAACATTTAGAGCTCCACATGGGTAGCCTAGGCTACTCCACATCATTCAAGTCATTAAATCAAAACTTTTGTTGGAAATGGTATAAATATTCATTAAAAATATTTGAAACCAACATGAATAGATTACATTTGAATTTTGCACATGCATTTAAAACCTAATTGTTAAACACTAAAAAAGTGTTTGCAGTTCCTAATATATCAATGATCCAAATGAACATACAGTAGCCTATACATACATTTTGAAATTTCATGTAGCCTATTTATATTCACAACAGTAGCCTGCCTTCTTTCGCAAACATATGCTATCAACTTATCAACTAATGATTAACAAAATTCCTCTAAATCCGAGCGTGTGACTACTCATTTAGTCTGTGCATTTATGAAAGCACAGCTTTTATGTTTTGTGAGTATAAAACGCCAAAAAATGTGCTTGATATATGTTTTTGGAGTGCTGGTCATAACAAGCAGAGTTTTTAGCCAAGACCCAACAACCGTACCGCCAGAGGTTCGAGGTAAGCTTTATTTGTTCAGAAAACACACTCTTTTAACTCCTACATACAAACACAGCGTGTTGGATCTGTCCAAGCCTGTCTCTTTTCCTCCTCACCTCCCTCAATAGAAGTGTTTGTAGCAGTGGGTTCATCTGTGAAGATACCGTGCACTGACGGAGAGGAAAAAGAGGTGGAGTGGAGATTGAACAGCTCAGTGCTCGTCTCAAGCCCCGTTCTCTTCATACAGAACACTAGTTTGAAGAACCAAGGCGTCTACACCTGCCACCAACCAAACGGAAACCTGATACTAACAGTATCTCTACACCTGGGATGTAAGTTTATGCATATTTTCCTTTATTTAAAGCTACGTAGTCTCACTCTCCCAGAGAGCTTAAATTAAGAATTAAATAGAAATTCCGTTCTGTTTGCGCTGTTTAGATCCCCCTTCTCCTCCGGATGTGCATTGTTGGTCTCCAACTTACCCTAAAAGGGCCATATGTTCTTGGACACTGACTCCAGACCCAATACTTCCAACACACTATATTGCTACATACAGGTATGTTCCTGTACATTAAAATGCATTGGTATAATACAAGATGAGTTGTAAAATTGGCAAATCCACAGTGGTGTAAAGTATTTGAGTAAATGTAATTAGTTACTGCACTTAATCTTTTTGGCAAAACTTTAAGTATCAAAGATATTAGCAACTTTTACTCTATACTATACTCTATACTCATTTAAAAAAAAGTTTATGTACACTTTTCTCCAATAAATTTGTGATGAGTTATGAAATTACTCCTTACATTTTGCATGGAACCTAATTTTTTCTGCAGCAGTTTATTTCTGCTACAAAAGAAGTGATATCGCCATCTACAGGGCATAGGTACTATATATTGTGTGTTTTTCCCTTACAAACCCAAACTTGTCAACAAGGCTACTTTACACGGATTAGTTAGCAGTTTCTGAATCGTTTCATATGAGATGAGCAGAGGTGGACAGAGTACAGCTTCATTACTTGAGTAAAAGTACAGATACCCCTTGCTAAATTTTACTCAAGTACAAGTAAAAGTACTACAGTCAGATGTCTACTTAAGTAAAAGTACTGAAGTACTGCCACAGTGCTTACATTGGTAAACACAGCAAACACTTGAAGCGAAAACTATCATTAACTTGTTCAGAAAATTGAAATAGTGTGGCGAGGTGGGGCCACGGGTTGGCACATTCCCGGGATGGACCTGCTGCGTCTTCATCCATTGTTTCGTCCATGGTTTCGTCTCTTATCTAAATCTGACCATGGAGTTGACTTTGGTGGAAAGCTGAAGGTGATTGCTGATAGGCTGTCCCAATCAGTGGCGCCTGCACAATCCAATCACGTTTGAGAGGGAAACAACAAATTGAGGGTTTCCGAGATGTTTCTTTTTTCCTTTTTTATTTTTTTATTTTTTAGAAGTAACGGGTACTCACGGTTATGGATAGAAATGTAGTGGAGTAAAGAGTACAATATTTGCCTCTCAAATGTACTTGAGTAAAGTCATGAGTACTCCCCAAAAATGATACTCGAGTAAAGTACAGATCCCTCAAAATTGTACTTAAGTACTGTACTCAAGTAAATGTACTCCGTTACTGTCCGGCTCTGGAGATGAGGACATAACCAGCATGTCTAGTGCAAGTAGGCTTTGGCTAATTAATTTTACTAAATATTATTTTTTTTTTACCGTTATATTGAAGAGACCTTTTTGAAGGATATTGGTTTTCTTATGCCCTTTTTTGAAAACTGGAGCTGGACTTGAGTGTTTTGTAGACTTTTTAAGAGGCTGTTGTGTCGACCTTGATTTTATAGCAATTTTGAGGTGTTCAGTTTTATTTTGATTTTAGAAAATAAACGTGATTGCACTCCTCACAATTCACCGGTTTCTTGTTTTTCACTGGCATGTCTCTTAGGTGTTGAGGACTAATGCATCTTTGAACCTACATTTAGTACGAGTAAAATACTTAAGCCTACTGTTAAATTCAGATGCTCTACCCCCCCGGTTTCACAGATGAGGTTTTAGCGTAGTCCCAGATTAAAATGCATGTTTGAGCTGTTTTAACTGAAAGCAACTTAACACTGGTAAATCTTAAATATGTCAGTGTCATTGTTTTGTCTCAAGATGCACACCATATTTTTAAGGCACTATTAGATTTATAAAAGCTATTTAAATGTCCTGCTAATCGAACTAAGGCCTAATCCTGCTTAATCTAAACCGTGTCTGTGAAACCATGTCTAAGACTTTTACTCAAGTCGTATTGGAATTGGTGACTTGTAAATTGTTACAATTAGTAATTTTCGCTGTAAGGTATCTGTACTTTTACTCAAGTATGGTTTTTAGGTACTCTTTACTCCTCTGCAAATCTGTTACAAATCTATTTAACGCTATATATTGTCTATATGAATTATCGTTTGAAGCTTCAAAAAGGACGTAAAAACTGCATAAAAACATAATTAAATAGTACATATGATTTGTGTTCTATTCTAAGTCTTCTGAAGAATCTGTAATAGCTTCTGATTCATGAGTGAATCATTCAGATTGGTTTTGTGAACCAAATAAACTGATTAACTGAAAAGATCCAATTCAAAAGAATGATTTGTTCACGAATCAGACATACTTTTTCATGGGTTTGGATTAACATGAGCATTAATGAGTAAATAAATAATGAATGTGTACTATTGTGCTGCAATTTATATTGTACCTGTTGTATAATTCACCATATATCTATATGATTTACTATACATATTAAAATGTAGAATAATAGTTCAGAATATTTGCTTCTGAATTTAAATTTAGGAGCTTTTCAGAACCACTCTCAAGTGCCCGTCAATGCCAGAAATGGGAAGAACAAGACAGGCAATGTGCGCTAGAGGAACTGGAGATCTTTGCAAGAGAACCAACTCTTATCAACATCACAGCTATTAATGCTCTGGGAAGCACAACACGCATATGGCCATTCATTTTTGAGCAGATAGGTGAGCTTTTCATTGGTCTCTTCTACAATTCCATTTATTCCACTGGTTTGCAAACAGTCTGTATTTTTATTTTTAAACATTATATAATCAATGCAGGAAAAATATCTGAAAAAAAAAAAAAAAATTCACATAAATATTTACTTTAGTCTATGTCACTACAGAAAATGAAACGGCTGCTTTTGGAATATTTTCAAGGTCTTATCAATGTTCACATCTTGATGCATATGCCATGATTTTCTATTGAGTGTTTTAATCTCTGTCCTTGGTTGTGTTGTAGTGAAACCTGATCCTCCGGTGAATGTGAGCGTGATGGTATTGCCAGGCAAGAAGTTGTCTGTTCAGTGGGGTCCACCACCCACTTGGCCGGATCCTGTCAACTTTCTCCTTAAATACACAGTGAAATACCACTGGGGCAAACCTGAGACGGCTAGAACTGTGAGTTTCCTGTGTAGACAGTGTTCTACAGTGTTAAAGCTGTAAAGTACTAAAACAAAAATCACCAAACAGAACAATTAATGCAGTATTTGCATTTATACAGGAGGGAAATATTTCATTTTTTTTTACATTTTTTGTTTTCTAGCTTGGCCCTTATGAGTCTAACAATATGGTTCTGAGTGGACTGGTGGCAGGAAGGACTTATTACATCCAAATATCTGCAAAGGACTTCCTTGATGATGGGCAGAACAGTGACTGGAGTGCACCCATAAGTGCCACTATACCCATCAACTGATATGATGAATCACTACATTAACCAAAAGTGTTACGTTTCAATGTTTATTATGTCACCGAAGTGTAACTTTGTTTATAAAGGCAATAACCAATATGCAAGCTCAATGTGCAGAATTTTCTTAATTTAAAAAATGATCAACACCCAGCTCCACTTGTAAATAATCACAAAGCTTGTAAGCATTTCGAAAGTGTTCTCATCTAAACTTTATCTAACTGATTTTAACTGGTTTGTAAAACAAGAAAATCACACTTTTTCAAGCAGCAAAATAAAGAACAAAAAAAGAATGCCAGTGTTTAGTAACAAACCTGTACAGAAAAGTTTAATTATACTGGTTTCCTTTGAAAATCATTAGATTTTTTTATTAAATAAAATAAGGGGTTTAAAAGAATACTGGTGTTTTACCAATCTTTATTGGTAAAACTATTATATTATTCTTATTCTATTATAGTATTTAGTAAATTCTTTAATTAGGTTTAATTTTTATATTTTCATTTTAAGGTTAAAGTTTAGGTTCAGATTTTCATTTGTCTAATTCTCAGTTTGCGTTTGTACTTATGTCATTTTTATTTTAGTTTTAAAACATTCATATTTAGCTTTAATTCATTTTAATTTGAAGTTTTAGTCATTTAAACACTTCACAACTTTCAGCAACAACTTCAACTTATTATTGAATTTATTTTATTGAAATATTATATATATTGTTGAAATAATTATTTCAGTTAGTTGCCAACACAACATTTTTAATTTTTGTTTAAGTTTGTTAAGGTTATGTTTTTTTATTTAATATTTATATTTTATTATATATATATTTATATATATTTTTATTATTATTATTATTAATTTCAGCTTTATTCCAATGAACAAAAAATATTTTTAATTGTTAACAATAAAAATTATTATAAACCCATTCAGAAAATAATTAAAGTAATAGTTCACCCCAAAAAAATAAATATCCAATGCACATTCATTGAAATTGCATGGGGAAAAATTTCACCAGTTCAAAACTTCTCATGATAGAAAGAATGAAGGTCAAGTTTTGAATGAGAGTGAGTAAAGGATGACAGACTTTTTTGTGGCTGAAATATTCCTTTTAAAGAAAACAACATGTGAATGAAATTGAAAGATACTTCTACTCATACATCTCTTTGCACAGAATCATATGCCAGGTAGTGAAGATTGTGACTGTTCCAGATACTTCACTTAAGCGTTTCCCTTTTAACATCATTTCTTGATGTAAACAGCCAAATCCTGTTTTAATGGCTGCCAACAAAGCATCGCATGAATTCAGTCTAATACGTCAACAATCAGTGGTGTTACAAACTCGGAATGACGAACACCCATGGAGAAAGAGGGTGCACGAGGCAGGTGTGCCGTCACCTTCTCTGGGCTGTGCGTGCCTGGGCCAGGCTTCCTCGTGGCATCGGTGGGATTATTATGACGGCTTTGCATGGAGAAAGAAGGCTGTCTGTTCAGGTAAACACTGGGTTCTGTGCTGTTGTACCGGCAGGGTCCCGGGGTCATGGACAGATCCTCCGATGGACCGCCTGCTTTCCTGCGTGCTGACATGCTGAAGCTGGCGCTGGAGGATTTGTGGGGGACATGGGAGCCGAAGAGGTTGGGTAAGGTGTAGCTGTTGGGCGCGGGCACGGGATCAACACCGCGGTAGCGTGTGCGGAAAGCCATGGTGTAAGACGGAGGTCTGTGGTGAAAGCTCAAAGGTGGAGCTTTCTCAGGACTGTAGGCTCCTGGTCCAGGAGTCTGGATTGTATCAGCTGATCAAAAACAGAGAATCAACAACTGCTTTATGACTGTGTATGCCTTCTCGCTGCAGTTAGACTGTGTTACAAATTATTATGCAAGTGACATAGCAGTAGGATTTCAAATAAAGTATCTGTACTTTTACTCAAGTTTGGTTTTTAGGTATACTCTTTACACCTCTATATTGTCTATATTTTAGTTTTTCAAAGAAAGTGTCAGTTTGTTTTATTTCTATCTTATATTTTTAGATAACTGGTATCAATCTCAGACAGGTTTGTTAAGTAGTCTGCCAGGTATTTTTTGGTAAATGGAAAACCTACTGAAAGAGGTTGTTCCACATTATTAAGCAAGTCAGTTCTCATGCAATATGGGGAGGAAGAAAGATCTTTCTGAAGATGAAAAGCATCAAAGGGTGCAATGTCTTGCAAAAGGCATGAAAACAACTAATATTGAGCAAAAACTGCATAGAGATTATCGAACTATTAAAAGATTTGCGAGTAATTTAGAGCACAGAAAACCCTAATAAGCCTTTCTCTGACCGAGTTCTGTGCTCTAAAAAACTAAAATCTGAATGTTTATTGTACTGAAATACTGATATGTCACTTGTATAATAATTTGGAAAACAGTGTAAAGTGAACATGACATAAAAATAATGCTGTTTACTTTCTAAATACACATTACCATTCGTATTGTGCAAGATTCATCAGTGGAAATTATTGCAAAAGGAAAAAAACATGAACAATTCCTCTTTTTCAACCCCTACTGGCAATGCCCATTGTCATGATACAACCAATCGCAGATTAATCAAATCAAGTATTTTTCCCATAGGGATTTTTAAAAAGTCTTATAAAAAGAGTTATAAGCCATGAACCACACCAACCAGCTACAGGGTGAACCAACATTACAAACTTTGATTTGAAGAAAAAAGTATTTGAAAATTGGACTAAAAGACAAATACGTACAAATATTTAAGTGGTTTGAGAGCATATGGGACACTGACTATTACGTCATTCGCAGTCGTCCTTCATGTGAGAGAATCTGCTGTTTAACATGATTATTTAACAAGTTGAATTATGTAGGCTGTTGGCTTCAACAAAAAACATATATACCATACATTAACAACCTCATAGCTCACAATAAAGGTTATCTTTAAAAATCAAAGAAAACTAATGTGATTTTTACTTCCGCAATCCGACAG
Source organism: Abramis brama (assembly GCF_963993115.1). NCBI lineage: Eukaryota > Metazoa > Chordata > Actinopteri > Cypriniformes > Leuciscidae > Abramis > Abramis brama. The sequence continues at coordinate 11,389,023 of NC_139969.1, forward strand.
ATGGACTATTGAATATCCGGTTTCATTCATAATTTCATGTAACATTACAGAAGCAAAACTGGTTGACATGTTGACTTCATACAGCCTAATGTTCCTTTTAGATTAATATAACCAGACCTGGACTGGTTTTTAACTTTCAGTTATGAAACGGTCCTGGTCCTGGATAAGAAACAGATATGTTTAATAAAAAAGGTGAAAACATGATCAGATCAGACGAAAACCCACCTGTCTTCTTCTTTCTACCCAGCATGGAATACGACGGGGTACCGTCTCTGCCAAAGCGTGTCATTTTTCCATCTACATGATACTGCGGCCCTGGACTGGAATCCACAGACACCACTATTCAAAAGCAACATTACAGGAAAACACACCAGAATTTCCTGAATTACATTTGGTAGACATGCAAAGCAACACAAATTTATAAGGCTCAAGCATTCCCTGCAGTGACTAGTGCTGTGCTCTACTGTTTGAGCAACAGAAATGCTATTTAACATTAATTAAAATCCAACATATGGATCAAAATCAAGCATGTGGATTTTATTAGCTTATTATGCCAGAGAAATCACATTTATCATTTTATTGCATGCCGTTGTTTGTGATATAAATTCCAGATGCGTGAGACGCTTTTTTGTAATAATACTTTGATCAAACTGGGTGTTCTCAATCCCCTCCAATTCCTTCCAAACAAGTGTTACATGTCACTAATTAGGCGTGTAAGTGTGTGCCTGTGTGTGTAAATCCACCTACTATTTCAGTACTACAATGTAGACACTAATTAATCTATAAAATTATCAGTCCGTATAAATGCCATGTTGATATATATGTACTTTCTACATGAACAAGCATGTTAAAAGCATTCTCAAGTGATTAAACCCAGCATTAGTTCAGTGGATCATGTCGTCTGTCAGTGTGAGAAGTGTTTGATTTCATGTCGTGTCACTCACTGTTGCTGCTCATGCGGCTGTGGAAGGAATAGGCCGGGCTGCTGGGTTTGGTGTAGTCATGGTTTATGTAACCGATAGTGGGCGGAAGAGCATAACGCCCGGGCCCGGGTCCTGCAGGCATAAACAAAAACAAGGTGTGCAGAGCCTTTTAGCAATTATTACTGGAATTGTGTTGGGTAATGAATGGAAATTAATGAACATTATATGGGGTAAAAAGAGAAAACTACTACTGGGACTTCCTGGTAAAATAAAGGCAAATAATAAATAAATTATGGTTGTATTTATAAGCCAGGGTTATTATCACTACTCTAGAACGATTTTAAAAAAAATTATTAAATGAAATAAAGATAAAAAACAAGCTAAATGAAAATTAGAAATGTTGTAACAAAAATTACTAACTGGAAATAAATAAAAACTAAAACTGAAATAAATAATAGTAATATTCAAAATAATAAAAAATGAGAAAAGTGCATAATAAAAGTACTAAAAACCCAAAATATAAAAATAAAAGCTATAATAGTTTGTAAATAATACAAAAATAACATAGTAATAACTTATTACAGATAAAAATATGTCTGCTACAGGCTGATTAATTTTGTTAGTCAATATAAGTTATACATCTGCTAGCTATGTTCCTCATAGTCACTTCCTTTTTTTATTAAATCTAAAATAAAACTATGGAATGTGATTCATGTGAGACATAAAGGGTCACACATGCTGTGCACATTTCTAAAGTCCAGGAGAACCTTGGCTGTAAACTTTCATTTGAAATCGTATGAATTTTTTTTTTTTTTTTTTGACACAGTTAAATGTCACACAAGCTTTTCAAAGCTTTGGCCAAAAAAAGAAGAAGAACAGACAAAAGAGGTTCTATTCTCAGAATGATACAAGCAGGTGTTGCAATAAAAGACCTAACTGACAGTTTCTTTCATCAAACTGCCAATCCACTCTCAAGGGCCAAATAGAAGCATGTTTGAACTACTTACAATAAATTGTCAGATCTCCTCGCTTTGCTGAATAATTCTTTCGACACAATCATTTGTACAAATGAATCTACTGAAAAGAGCGGTCACACACTTACCTCGTTCCCTGCCAGCAATGATGGGCCGCCGTCTCACCACTTCCCCCATGCCGCGTATATTTTCTGCAAGAGCTGACAGCAAATTCAGCAGCAAGAGTGCTCAAGGAGGTCCAGTAAAGGTTGAAGTTTCAGTTTAGACACACTGGAGAAATACAACTGCGGCCTGAATTATAAATGAATCTTACAAGCACAAGAAACCTTACCCTTGTCCAGGCTTCAAGAACTTCCATCTCAATATCTTTACACATAACAGATTTCCAAACATCCATCACTGACTACAAAGGACACCTACAGTTACACCTTGGCAACTTATGTGTAAACGACAGCTAATGAACTAATTACACAATGTGAGACGGCCAACAACTGTGTGAAGTTACTTAGAGATCCACTTTATTCTTTCAACAAGATTATATATTAATAGCCGCCTGAAATGTAAACACTAAGATATATTCTGTACTTCATTCATCAACTTGTGATATAAAAATATTGGTAGCACTTTACAATAAGGTCTGATTTGTTAACATTAGTTAATGCATTAACTAACAATTAGCAATATATATCTTACAGCATTTATTAACATTAGATTAAAAAAAAAGAAAATTCAGTTACACTTTTTTTAAGGTGTCCGTGTTACAGTGTAATTATACATTTAAGTACTGAGTAATAATAATTAACTATGTACGTACTGTAGGGAAGGGTTAGGATTGGGGTTTGGTTTAGGGTTAGTTGCATGTAATTATGCACAATTTATAGTTACATTAACACTGTGAACTATAGTTCACAGTGCATTAACTAATATTAACAGATGCACTTTAGATTAGGGCTCAATTCTCACTATTAACTAACTATCTACGCCTTAATAAACTCCTAATAACTGCTTATTGATAGTTAGTAATAGTTTAGGTATTGATTAGGATTAGGGATGTAGAATATGGTTATGCAGAATAAGGCATTAGTATGTCCTTTATAAGTACTAATAAACAGTCAATATCCTAGTTATATGCATGGTAACAAGCAACTAGTTAACAGTGAGAATTGGACCCTAAACTAAAGTGTTAACCACTTAAAATGTAGTTAACCAATGTTAATAAATGAGCATTGTAAAGTGTTAGTGAAAAGTTTTCACCACATTCATATTTTAAAGGGTGCTATCAAATTTTTCTTTTTTTAATTAAACATTAATGACAGTTCAGTAGGTTAGTGGTTGAAAGTAAAGTGGGTGAATCCCGATATAGAAAACATAAAATCAATTGATCAAACTCGCTGTTCCCATGGACACCTTCAACTAGTACTCAAAACAAATGAAACTTCTGGAAACCTACTCTTGTTTCTGTGGCATAGTTTTACAGTATGAAGTCCCATATCACGTTACTCTGATTTAACAGTGTGAAGCTACAGTACTTCATTGCTTTAAAACAGTCTGTTCCTCTTTGGCAGCTCTAAATTGATGATGAACTGATGCGGTGTAAAATGTAATATCAAGCTAAGAAAGTGTGTCTCGTGAAAGCAGAGATGTCATCCCTGACCAGTGAGCGGACATTAAACATTAACCTGCTCTATCTTCAGACTCGGTGATACATGTAGAAGCGGGTAACACTACAGCTGACCTCTGGCATGCAGCCGAGAGGCGCAGGTTAAGTTACCTTAGAGCTGAGAAAATTAAGCTCAGTGAATTTGCATCTAAACAGATCGGACACCTGGTTTGCATATAGCTGGTCCATTAAGCTCTTAAGTTTAATACCTTAAGAGCTTTAAATAAAAAGCAGGGAATGTCATTCTGCAACTTGATACCGAGCATATTATTGATCTCTGTACCATGAAAGTGCTTGAGGACTCACTTTACAAACACTTATTTGTGAAATAATACTCTAATAACAAGTACGGAGATTATGGTTACAGTCAAAGTCATTGTTAGAAGAGCATAGAGCGTCTTTTATTTTATGAACCGGATTTATTTGAAGTCACATAGCTGTTAAAGGAGGACTCTAAACCCAATGGCCTAAAGCGTTTTATTTTTTGTTCTTTGTGGGTGTCACTTAGGGAAAAGTGAAATACTGACCGTGGAAGAGGCCAGTGTAAGAGCACTAATTTAACCAGACAACTGCTCGTACACACATTAATCTTTTCCCCTGTAGAGAATCATGCTCTGGCAAAACACTTCTGCTTTGTGCAGTTGTGATTTGTGCTTTTTTCCTCTTGTATTGTACTTCTTAAAAAGTTAAATAAAACATTATTTCAAAATCAGTACTGTTGTCTTGATTTCTAAGTAAAAATATCTAAACATCCATAAAGATAAATAACATTGAGGGGAAAAAAATAGTGTCTTGCTTTCAGAGTATATACCAAAAAGTTGTAATGTTGTAAAAAACATTCTTACCCTAATTGTTTTAGCATACATCTAACAAAATGTAATGACGTTAAAGCTGAAAAAAAACAAAACAAAAAAACCATTCCAATGTGGTAAGAACTTATTCTCTGAAAACACATTTATTTCTGAAGCAGAATTATCTTGCTTTATATGATTCCTAGACAAGTTTATAAGACAAAAATACTGATTTTTTGTTTTCTGTCAAAAAGTTCAAAAGTTCATACGTTTTATCTTAAAGAATGATTTTATGAACAATATTAGGGTTTAACAATTCAGTCAATAATAATATAATCTACCTACACATAACTTAAAGAGTCAAAAACATAACTTTAAATTTAAATATGCGGATACAATTCAGTACAAAAATAAAAGCAGTAAAATGTCTCAATACATAAAATTATTTTCAAACAGTTCAATGCTACAAACACAGTTACAGTTTTGTAACTGCAACACATATATAAACACGAGAGAGAACATTGGCTGGCCATAACTTTGCTCTCCATTCATTAAATGGAGTCCACTCTGAGTTTCCAACATGTTAATTTTGTCGTAGTGTAGATCCTGAATATAGTGAATGTCAGTGGGTCCAACTTTATAACTGAGATTCAAACGCAATGGGTCTATTTCTATGTATTGATATGTTCAGTGTTGCATTGCATTGCAACTCTTGATACAGGAGACTAAAAGTGGCAAGATGTTCTGTGAGGTATACCTGTCAAATTTTTTTTAGGTAAACTGCTGTCGTATAGTCACACTCAAACATTCATGAAAGGTACCTTTGGTAAAACTGGATGGTCTTACAATTCTTCCAGTTGTCTTGAAGTTACACAAACCGTTGGATGAAAAACATCCAGACCTTTTTTCATTTGTCCATGAGGAACCTCTTTAACATACAGGTCAGCTAAAGTTAGCAAGATCTGAAAACGTCATGGGTCCACATATAGACCATGTGTCACATCAGCTAAGCGTTGCTCGAGCATAGCCATCCTCTAAGTAAATGTGCAAATTATGACCTGTAATTAATTGCTCCCCGACACGATCAAGACCTTGTCTCCACGGATAGCGAGATGCGAGGATATAATCCACATGATCTTCATGGCTATTATCAAAGAAAGACGTTTAACAGTTTGTTTTCCTGTATAATAAGGCATTGTAGAGAACTGCACAATTCAATCTGTGTCCAAGGGACCAAATGCCCGTCACCTTTGTACTTTAACCAGCTGTACTTTAACTTTCTTGCACTGAGCCAAGCAGCGGTCTGGAAAATGTGAATTCTTCCACAGTGTGCTGTTGTTGTTAAATGTTCTGCCTGCCAGGAGCGACGTGCTATGATTTATCTCCTTGAAGAACCTGAAAGCAGACAATATTACAGTAATCAGATAAACGCCCCAGAACATGAAAGGCTTCAAATAGCCATTCAAAAACAACCCGAGATCATGGTTTCTGCACGGATTGAGATGGCAAAAAAGTAGTTAAGAAAAGTCTTTGCATATTTGCGGTTTAGAGATGTAGAGATTCTTAGTATAATTGCTAGGGGGTTTATCTCTTGTTGGCAACGTCGGATCATCCAATACGACGCAGTTAGATCTTTCCATACACTCTTCTGTGATGCTGACAAGCATTTGGGTCATGTTTTCTCGTATAACACGGACCACAACACACTTGGGACACATGAAAGGAGCAAATAGTCTCTGCTGGGTATATTCTCGAGCGAAGGACAATCCCTGTCATTTCCAAAACAAGATTACTGTGGAATCTGACAGATGTGAACTCAGAACTAAATACATATGTTGAATGATACTCGATGTGCAGAACTTCATTACTCAAGTTTATTTAAATAGTCCGGTTTACTTCAACGGTTTATGAGAAGTTACCTGAAATCATATGAGTCGCCTCATGTTATTTACTTCTGTGGTTACCGAGCAAAACACAGGAAACTCAGTGCAATAACACAAGAAGCACTTTAATTCAATTAACTCGGGTGACTTCAATAACTCAAGGCAATGGATCCAGTCTCACAGTGTTATGAGAGCAAATATTCCTGGCATAACACAGTTAAAGAAACTAAAGCTGAAGAAAACCAGACACTTAAACCTTGATTAATGGGGTTTGTGGTTAAAAAACAAGTAGAATGCGAATGAAAATCTCCTTACCAACCTGGTTGCGTGTTTTGTGAGATTTCTGCAGCCAGACCCGCCACTGATCATAAAGTTTGATGCTCATCCCGCTGCAACCGTAGGCGTGTTTGCGCACCCAGCCAAAGAACTGCTTCAAGTCCCGCCGCAACGTGGAGTTCTGCTGCCCTGCCTTTGAGTCACATGACCCTGTCAGCAGCCGCTCTGCAGGGCGAAAGACAAAAATCAACACATGTCCATCCAGGGAGACAAGCGCCTATCGTGCATGCATCAAGCTTATCGCAGATACAGGCCACAGTTTATACAGCCAACCAAACACAAGTTGGGATAAAAATAAATCCTTTCCATTTTAAATAAACAGCAGGTTTCTGAGCTCCAGATGTGGGCCGCTCCACAAGAGTTAATGTGCAGAGGAGTTAATCTGTTAATCTTCAGAAACAATCCTCTGAAAACATAATCCAACACTCCCCCGTGGCTTTCTGGCAAGCCACAAAATGGGGAGATGTATGACTAAAGTAATGCGTTGCATGTGCTGGCTGGTGTCTGCTGGACCGAGCATCGTCTCAGAAATATTTATCTGATTATAGGATGGACTGCACGACACATCCAAACTGTGAAAATATGACGAAGGCCAGCGAAGACAACATCTCAATCTGACTCTCGTTGCTACCATTTAACTAGAGGCGCTGGTTATATTTATTTATTTTCTATGTTGCTTTTGGGATTTCAGTCATTATTAATAACAAAAACAGTCAAATATGATGGGAACTAATTGGATTTGTATATAAGTTGAGCTAGAATCAAACCTCATGTTTCCCACATGAGGCCCATTGCACTACAAGACTGCTAGGTCATGACTTTAGACCTGTTGAAAATCATTCAAATTAACAGATTTTTCATGATCTACATGAATGGAAATTCAAACAGAATTAAATAGCTACAAGAAGAATGCATGATGTTTTTTTTTGTGTGTTTTTTTTTTTAAAGTGGTATGTATAATATGTTAACAGTGATTTTACAATTGATAAGTGCCCTTACCTGTTGTAAAATGTGGCTTTTTACTACATTTACATTTACAGTTAAATTCATCAATCGTGCACTTTGAGAACTCTGAGAGCTCCAACCCATGTTCAGAGGGCTTTTATAAAATTAGTTTGTAAAACTTGTGTGTTGGAATATCCCAGTCCTCCATGTCACAGCTTCAAATGGTTCAAAATGCTGCAGCCAGATTTTTAACTTGGGTCCGTAAATGAGAACATATTATTCCAATTTTAATGACTCTCAATTGGTTGCCAGTGGATTATAGAGTTGAATTTATAGTAGGCCTACTGCTGTTTGCTTTTAAATCCCTAAATGGTCTGGCGCCTTCTTATTTGTGTGAACTAAACCTAAATAAGCTGGTCAGATGCTTGTGATCTCATCCGAGAACAAGGCTGAAGTTGAGAGGTGACTGTGTGTTTGAAGTTTCTGGACCTAGGCTATGGATGGAACAGTCTTCCTTTATCTGTGAGATCTGTACCCTCCGGGTATGAGTTTAAATAGAAGTTTAGCATCAAATCATCATAGCAAAAAAAAAGTCATAGCATTTAAATCATCATAAACTATGTGCTTATTTTAATGATGTGTTTTTTATATATATTTTAGACTTTATATATTCTCTGTACTGCAGTCAACTATTGTTGGGTTTATTTGTGCTTTATAAATAAGTTATATGAAATGACTTTGCAATAAGGTCCCATTAGTTAACTAACAATGAGCGATATATTTGGTACTAAATTTATTTATCTTTGTTTATTATTCATTCATGATTATGTATATATATGTACTGCACGCTTTTTAAACACACAACAAAAATGACAGCGGTGAGAAAGCAGCAGTTAAGAAAGCATCTGATCATAGCGATGTGGATATGTTCTCTCCAATTGAAGAGATAATTGCTCTCCAATTCACCGGCATCATGTCGACAGATGAGGTAATTAAAATTACACTGTTATAATAGTTTGATTATAAAGTAGGCCTATATTTGAGACTATAGTCTATAAAGATCTGGCTATGTGAGACTATAGTTTGAATTAATCTCTTTTCTTTGCATGCCACATTGACATTACAGTACAGAATAGCTCTTTCAGCACTATCCTGAACAAAAACATTTGTTTCGTGTGTCATAGAACGGATAAGAGGCTCTCGGGAGCATGCATAAAAGTCACATCCTTTTGATTTTCCCGGAAAAAACGTCCTTCACATAAAAATCAGCATACAGGCTTTCATGGACAACCTAGGAGGTCGAGGAAGGTCTCGTTTTTTAAGTTTTGTTACAAGCTGTTCACACATTGGCAATAAAAAAGTGATTAATACATGAAAATTACATATAAATAAACAATACTTTCGCCAAGTAATATGGTTCATTAAACATTGCCAAGCAACACAAAAATGAACATGGAATGTGTGATCATATGTGTGCATTTTTTTTTTTAAATGTGGCTCATTCAATCAAGACCTGTTTTATAATTTCAATCAATAAAACAATTTTGGTTGCACTTTATGTTACAGTCCTGTTTCACATGTCCATATACTATACTTATTGTAGTAATTACAATAGCTGGGTAATAGCTAGGTACTTGTCCTGAACCTAATCTTAACCCATGTAGTTACCTTATATTACTCAGCACTTTCTTGGTAAGTACATTGAAAGTGCACATACTGTAAAATAAAGTGCAACCACAAAAAAAAAAAATCTTTTTTGCAAAAGAGCAAAGTGATACCTCTGTACTTTGATATTTACCATGGTATTTACCTGGTACTTTAAGAAATACCATGATATTAGCACTGTAAACTTCCCAATAAAATAAGTTCCGCTAAGTAACCGCTTTTGCAAGGATAGCGTAAATGATCTTTCTCTTACCACTGTGTGGTGTTGAGGCTGCAGTTGGGTGACTCCAGTCACTCCAAATGCCAGCTTTCCTAGATCCCAGAATCCCTACCGGATTACAGCGCACCTGCACAAAATACACTGTGCCTGGCCGCAACCCTGCCAGTCTGCAGGAAGTCTGGTTCCCAACATCATCCACCACCTGCAGAGAAAGACACCCAAAACAGTCTGTTACATCAAACACCTACAGCGGCCGCATACCACACACACACACCGTTACCCTAACAGGCATATTTAATGTTCTCCATAAGAAGGAAAAAAAGCCATTCACTTTCAAATCCTTAAGCAAGTTCACACAAGCCCATTTACAAAGAAGAAGAACAAAGAAATTTCCCCCTTTTGTGCTCCTGGGGAATATACCAACGTATATCAGAGAAAAAGACAGGAGGTAAATGACAGGGACACACACATAAATAATTGGCCTGCCTCCTGGCTCTACATACACAGCGAGCATCAACACTACCCTGAGAGAAAATCTGTTATCTATTACTTATTACAGATTGAGTAATTGCACGGGCGCAGACGGCATCAACGAGATGTAGACAGGGCCATGCCAGGCCCAATGCTTCCTCTTTCCTGTGTGCTAAAGCAGAGGTATACTCGGGATTCAAATGCAGGAATGTCGAAACAGCCTGGGCCCCCTGTAATTATTTACAATCCCGGTACCCCTGAATCAGTCCCTCTCCGCGGTCCATTTCCAGACTCACATTTCAAAAGCTACAAACACGGTTAATATGCACAGCTCCGTAATCCGAGGACCATCATTACTATTGGAACGTGATGAGTGGCAGAATGTTAACATCATCAGGTTGCCGTGTAACAGGCATGCTGGGTAATTATTTCCCTTCGCACAGACTATGTAAGCAATCTGTGGGGTTGAGAACGGCCCGGGTGATAATGCAGCTTTCTAAAGCGCTTTGAAAACAACAGATAATCTGCTATGATGTGCTTTTGATGGTCACTGTCATATTTTGACTTTGTTAACTATGTAGGACTGTGCAACTGACAGCACAGTGATGGGTAAGGGGGGGAAAACATTATGTAACCCAACTCTGCCCAGCTTTCAGAAGGAAACCTGCCAACTGATTGGATCCATATGAGCGAAATGGGGACAGCGAAAGCTTAAGTTTATTTGAAGCCCTAAAGTTTAACCGGACTCTTCCGTGGCCAGAGGACTGGAAACCATGTGCTGTTTTGCTACAGCTGGAAATGACGTTTCAGACAAGTAATACAAACACCCCAAATTCTACTGAAACATGGCTGTTATCTTTTGAACCGCTATAATTAATCATTGCGCCACTCTGCAAATGCTTTAACATTGAGAAACGTAGCTGACTTGGCTCCCATGCATGCACAATTTGCACTACAAAAACAAGTGGGTGTGGTAGTGGGAATATGGTAATAGTAATGAGGATAATGGGCATTGCAGTGCGTATGGTGGACGCTGACGAACTGTGCTCACTGATCGAGAGTGCTACTGTACCTTCCAGTCGCTGCTTTCCTCCAGTCTGTATCTGATCTGGTATTTGGCCTGAAAGAGGAAGTCTTTTAGTGCAGGCGGTGTCCCCCAACGCACGGTCAGCTGGTCTTCCAGGTCGCCCACTCGGCTCACTGTCACGTCAGTCGGTGGGTCTGTTGTCACTGGGAGAGGAAAAGAGAGAAAAACATAAGGTTGCGACAAACGCTGCGACAAAAAGCACCTTATTCTGTCTATCTATCTATCCATCCATCCATCCGTCCATCCATCCGTCCATCCATCCATCCGTCTTGTAATTAAGTTGAATTAAGTCTAATTCTTTACATTCAAATTACAATTCTGCATCCTGTTTATGAACCGTATGAAATAAATAACACACTAATTGACTGGCACAGAAAAAAATTATTCATATAGTGTCACAGCAGTCTAAATTGTACGGAAAACACAGAAACACAGAAAGTGTATAGATTTTGTGATCACAATTTCTATCTATCCATAACTACCGATTATTGTAATATATAGTTCTGGTCTCATGGATATCTAGTTTACTTGCTACTTAAGTGGCTCAAAAAAACTTAAAAATGTTGCCTTGTGATTACTGCATCCGATAAATTGCATCGGATCTTCTAAAAAAAATTTTTTTTTTTAAATGTGTGCCTGCCTTACTTCCAGTTTGCAAAACAAGCCCATCATTTTGGAACTGGTGATGTCAGGAAGCTATATCAATTTTTTGTGGGCAAACTGGCCAATGAATGAACTTCAGTCTGCAGGCTGAGACTTTTGTTATGTGATTCAACTGAGATTAAATATACCAATATTCTCTTCTCTTCTCTTCTCTTCTCTTCTCTTCTCTTCTCTTCTCTTCTCTTCTCTTCTCTTCTCTTCTCTTCTCTTCTCTTCTCTTCTCTTCTCTTCTAGTTAACTAGTCGCTCAGTATTTTTCCACTTTGCATTTTGGTGTAGCTGCTATAAAATCACATTGCATAGATAATGCTTCACATTCCAAGTAATTGTAGTTTGCTTGGATCTCAAAGCTGTTGTTTAATTAACTGGTAACATAAATGAGCATTGTCTCTATTGCTAAGGAGGTGGAGGCACTAGGTGTGGTGGCTGTGTCATGACTATGGCATGTTTCGAGGAGCACCCACCTTCCTCTTACTGCACTTTCCATTCAAAATTGCCCTGCCTCCCCCTTCAGGTGCAGTTACACTGATTTATACAAGCAGGATGTAGAAGTTTATAACTTTTCTCATCTCCTTCTTAAGGACGCGGGGCTTTAGTTCAATGTTAAGGCTATTTCAGTTTCATTTCAAATACTTTCTAATGTCTTGCCAAGACACAATGCCCCTCAACTTAAGTCCTAACAATACTAATTCCATTTTTATTAACATGTTTGTCTGTTTGAAGAGATTATGTGCAAGCTTGGCCTGCACTCAAAGCACATAAGATCTTAAGGATTCAACAAAACAGACTTCACCCTATTCCAGTCACATTGCTAACCAGTAGCTCCAGGCAGGTCACGGTACTAGGATTAGTGCAAAACTTTGTAAAAATTCCACTCGTCTGTAAAGGAGGGGGCTGCAGAGTTTTCCAGGTATGTGTGAGTAGGTGGTAGATACTGTGAGGCAAATGGTTACGGATGACGCTGCGATGGACCGCTGCAATTCGTCATGCCTCCACCCACTTTTACAAGGAGTGGCGCTCTCACGTTGCACGTGGCCCTCTCGTATTGCATGCTGCCCATGAGGAGAACACCTGGGGCTTGTGTCTAAAACGGGTTCAAAGGTCAGGCACACTCACCCACGTCTAAGATATCCAAGTAGATGACATCAGATGTTGCAGTTCCGAGTTGGTTAGAGGCCTCCACCCATATCTCGTAGGGCGTGAAGAGGGCGAGGTCGCGGGGGATGTAGCATGTGTACGGCTCTCCCGCGTTGTAGTCCTCACACTCCTTTTCTCGTCCATACCACCTACAGGTGAGCAAACACAGTTTATTTTCGAAAAGGTTCCGATACCTTTTTGGACACTGTACATTCGTAGTGATACGGCTGTGATCTATTGTGGGATCCCTATGTGACGGCTTTTTTTTTTTTTTAAGCCAATGGAAGAGCCAATCATAGTGTCAAACGTGGGAATGGTTCCTTAATTATGGATTATTACTTCAGGTTTGGGAATGGGGAAATGAAAATTGCTGTGTCTGGAATCTGCATTCCATCTGCTCACTGAGCATGAAAGCCAATGTTAATTAAAAAAAGAACAAGAAATATAAAAAAACAAAAAGAAAAAGAAAAGACTAACAAAAATTAGACTAATGTTAAGTAATATTAGAAGTAATTGTTTTCATCAGTCTTTCGTCCTGACAAAAAAAGAAAAAAGAAAAGAAAAGTACAATATATGGCATGTGCCCATCAGAAGGAATTATGAATTATCCACTGTCCTCCAGTGAATAGGCATGTGGGAACATGAAATATACAAACAAGATAAGGCGTGAATTTGAGAAGAGGCATTAACATGAGTGTGAATGACCTGTGGCACTGACCTGAGCTTATATTTGAGTGTGTATTTTGTCTTGATGAAGGTTTCTCCCTGGCCCCCGGGGGCCCATCTACAGGTGAGGTCTTTAGTGTTCCTGGACCAGCAGGTAAGATTCACAGGTTTCTCAGGAGGCACTAAAAACAAAAAGAAAGGCAAAGAAAAAAAGAGTTTTCACTGAGCTGGAAGTGGAAAGTGACTCATGCCTCTCATAACACCTAATTAAATATGCACTAATTATACTTGATGATTTCCACTACATACAACACCAAATTCTGTACTGTAGATAGTATGGAAAATCACTTAAAAGCTTGATGTTCAGAATTTCAGAAAATAATCAGTTGGTTTAAAGTCAACATGAACAGAGTTTGCAACCCATTTTACTTTTGAAGGACGAAACTTGATTTTATTCAGTTGGTAAAGATATACATTTAGATTTAATATAAATATCTTACATTATATTTTGTATTTTTTCAATATTTTTTTTAATTTTTATATTATATATTTTATCTATTCTATATATTATTTTATACATAGATCATATTTTAAATATGTACAATATTCATCAAAGAATCGTGAAAAAAATTATCATGATTTTTACAAATATATTAAGCAGTCAGTTTCAACTGTAAAAACAAGAAATGTGTCTCGACCACATCATTAGCATATTAGAATGATTTCTGAAGGATTGTGTGACACTAAAGACTGGAGTAATGATGCTGAAAATTCACCTTTGCATTACAGGAATAAACTACATTTTAATATCCATCAAAATAAAAGAGTTGTTTTAAATTGTAATAATATTTCACAATATTACTGTTTTTTTAATCAAATCAAATAAACTCAGCCTTGGCGAGCATAATAGATTTGAAACGTCTCTTAAAAAATAAGTCATTTCAAAAGAAAAGAAGTTTAATGAACGTTTATAAATACTGCCTTTTTTGGAGTAATGTGCACAGATGAATCATTCACAATAAGATCAGAAACATGTATTAAGAAAGTAAATAAGGTCAATTTTGACTTTGTGTTGACTTTAAATATTTTCAATAATGGATGAGTGTCTTCAGCTGTCATCCTCATTTAAGTTCAGGAATGAGGCCAAGATTCCATTCAGCTGAGAACAAAAGACACTGCGTCTAAGTGTAAGACTGTGATTATATGAACCAAACCTTACAGTGGAGACCTCAGAGATGTAGAGAGCTTGAGTCAACACAGTACTACACACACACACACACACACACACACACACACACACACACACACACACACACACACACACACACGTCTCTCCATTTCTTGCTTTCAATCCTTTTTCCAAATGACCAGACACTCGCTTCCTTGACTTTGTCTCGCTCTCTCAATTTCCGCATTTGTGTGTGTGTGTGTGTGTGTCTGTGTTTGCAATTTTCCATACTGCCACCATTCCATGTAACTTGACAAATGCGGTACATTTGTTCAGTCATACGCGTCAGTCGAGGAAAGCGCCTATAATGGACCACACAGGTGCTAAAAGCATAACAGTGGAACAGATAGCTATCTTAAGGGGCTTAAACAACTCTCGAGTTCATTGGCGGACAGGCAGAAAACATTAAATACTGCAACAAATGTGGCCCAGTGGCAGGGGGTCAAATCATAAAGACTGTCTAATACGTCTAGGTCTGACCTATATTCCCCAAGGCTCCAAGCTTACCCACAAAATCCATTTAATTGTATTTAAGTTGGACTGCGCTCACAATCGCCAATTAAACACACTCCGCGGTAAATGCGAACAATATGGTAGACAAGACTCACTGCCAACATAGATGCAGGAGCCGGCCAGCACATGACCCCCGCTGTTATGGCACACAAGGTTGTCTCCGGAGCGTTGGCGGGACCCGGAGAGCCGCGGGAGGGTGACACTGAGCACGGAGGGGCTCAAAACGCTGTAGGTGCTGCTGGGAAGACGCTTCCCGTTTAGTGTCCAGTAGAGTGAGCCTGCGTGAACGCCGTGGTCTGGATTCACTGAGCATGTGGCTGTCAGGCTGGAGCCGATGGGAAGGGCAGGGTCTTGAGGGTAGATTGTAGCCACCTCTGAGGGAGGGCGAGATATAGCAGGTTAGAGCTGGAAAGAGGCAGCATGGTTATTATAGGCTGTCTGGTTATGGGTGAGTTCAAATTATATGATGTTGAAGGAGGAGACCGACCGACCGACCTCATGACTAACACATCAAAAAGGTTGATAGTGACAGCCTAAATCAGAGCAATGTGGGATATGCAAGATGATCACAAAAGGAGATGATATCCATTTACTATGAAAGGGAATACTTGCAGTCAGATGGTCCGTCTTCATCTGACTGTACATTTATCTAACCTATTAGATCGACTAACTAACTGAATAAATAAATAAATGCACTTAAAATAAATGAATGAACATTAATTATATAATTTGCACATGAAATATTGGTTTGAGATTTTTTAATTATGTGAGAAAAAAAATATGTGAAACTAGCACAGTGTTAAAAATAGTGCTTGCATGATTCAGTGTTTAAATAATACAGTTTAGCGATCATTAAAAAATTATTTGGCCATAGAAAGCTGCGATTGACCAATAACAATCATGTATTCCCGATAGCTGCATAACTGTGCATTTTTTTTAGTGTTTCAGAAGACATCTATCACTGCGCTGAATGATCCCAAACAATCAGCAAAATAAAAACTCACACACAATTATAATTTTATAAACCCTGCTGGAGTTCATTATCACCCTTGTAATGTGACAGTGGAATCCCTCAAAAAAAAAAAGCGTTAATTCAACACAATTGGGTAATGGATGTGATGAGTGAACTGCCGTGTGATTACATGTAATTACATCAAGACGGATAGATAGACTAACCTTAAAAGAGAGATTACATATTCAGCACACATTCAGAGTGAAATCTTCTCTCCGTATGAAAGGGGAAAGATACAAATCATTTATTTTATCTTATAACACTAATGAAACAGGATCTGTATAGGGAATGTATCACTGTTGAATAGTCTTCAAAAGGTGCTGTTTCATTTAAGCAGATTACAAAATTCAGACTCGAAAACATTTCACTTTAAACTGTTTAGTGACAGTAGCAATTACAAGTATTTATTGCAGGTGTTTGAATAGGAAATGAGCAATAAGATATTTGGTTTCAGATCAGAAGATCTCATGAGGTAAGCCTGTAGTCCTGTCATCACTAATGCAATGGCGAGGGAAACTCAGTAAAGCTTGGATGCACATCTTACCGCTGAGACGGTGAACAGCGGGACCACCCTTTGGACATTCCTGCCCGTGTTGTCAAACCGCAAAGATCTTTTAAAAGGTTACTTCTGTCTACACATTTTTTTTTTTCCCTTTTAACTCTGTTTATATTTCACTGAGGCCCAGAAAAAGTCAGCCTGACGTTTTTGCGTTTAATGTTAAACTGTATAACTAGAGGAGAGGGAAGTGTAGTCTACCATCATCAGTGGCTGTAATGCACTTCACTTTCTTAATTCCCTGCCTGGCAGTGAAGGTGTGAATGAGGCAATACTTCATTAGATGTAATTACTCTCAAGCTTCCCCTCCACCAACACCTGCGAATGTCACGTAAGGGGAATGTGCTAAACGCTTGCATTGTAAATGTATTTCTCAATAGCTATTAATAATTTAGCCCTTTGTTATTTACAACGCAATTATGCCCTTTGATCCTGATACATTGTTCTCTGCGATTCATTAAAAGCAAATTAAACTTTCACAAGCACCTATATTTCACCAACAACGAAAATAGCTATGAACAGAACTAATCATCTCTGTGTTGATTTGAGGTGAACATTTTCTTGCAGTCACATATGTTTTACAAAAAACAAGCTTAAGAAACATGATGTCAGGGTTTTATTGTGGTTCATAAGGCTGAACCCTCCATGTGTTAAATTAAATATGTATGCTCTGACCTTTTGAAATTGTGGTAACCCCTAGTAGACTTTTTCAATATAGTGCAATATTTTGCACCGATATAGATACCATCAGTTGGCCAATTTGTAAACCAAGCAGTTTAAAACAACAGCTTTCCAATGTAAATAAAACATTTAATGCTGTTCTCTAAAAACTAGCCTATGACATTAATTAAAAATATGTTAAAAATGCAATTCATACAAAAATGACCTGTATACACATCTTCTACAATAAACATGTTTCCAGTTTAAGGGTTACAAATTAACTAATTAATTAAGATGATTTTGACATTTTTCTAGGGCTTAACGTCTTAAGGTAGTGTAACTTTCTACACTAAGAGCTGTAAAAAAATTTTTTTTTCAAATATTGTAAAACATTTTAACCAATATTTAAATACCCAATTTTGTTGTGATCATGTGACAATAAAACAATGTTTTGTTAAAAAAATAATTGTTAATTTTTTTAAATGCATCGATACAATAAAAAGTTCCTGAAAAAAAAAAAAACCTGGTACATCCTCATTTGTTATTTATCTATACAAAAAAAATAATAATACTGTGCTTAATTCGCAGATGCTGGATACCTACTTTTTAAAATGTATTTTTTTATTATCATTGTACGTAACATTAAAAATACCTTAACATTAAAAAAACTTAAAAGTAAGTTACTATTCTATCCAAACTATTATATTTACCTATGTGAATTCAATACTGAACGCGCCAAGTCCCCAAAATCCCATTCGATGAAAAAGGTACGTAAAAACACATGTAACACACACATAGAGAGCTGTAAATGTACTCACGGGTGGAAGACGACAACACGCCGGCAGCACAGAGCAGCAAAAACAATAGCCAGATCATCTTATGACAAATGTTCGCTTTCTTTCTTTTAGGATAAGAGAGTCTTATTGGTCTATGCAGGAATATTTGATCCACGCATGCCACACCGAGTCCAGCTCCAGTGCACCCGAACAGTTGATCCCAGCGTCAGTTCCTGAGCTGCGGGCGTCTCGCGGATATTCCAGAAGAATGAACTTTAAAGAATATCCGCTAAATGTTCTGTTAATGCGACAGTGCATTCGTCCTCTTCATTTACTTTTGGCATCGTTTACCGTGCTGAGGCTCTCCACTGCTAGGAAACATCCAAGTTTATACTTTGCAAGCTCCTCCCATGTCTTCCCACACAGTTCCAAGTCATTTTTGCCTCTTTCGTTTTATTCCTCCCTTCCTTCTGTCTGTGCCCTCCTCTTGTTTCCCTTTCCTCGTGAATCCCGAAGCTTCAGCCTACCTGTGGGTCAGAAGAACAATCTCTTAATGGGAATACTTTCCAGTTCAGCCCTTTTATGGATAGTCACTTGAAGCCGAGTAATTACATTCTGTGTTAATTGACTGGAAGGAGTAAAAGTTTGTCTGACATACTATCTGTAATATGAATATTATATTTTAATTTGAACAGAACAGAATAAAGGTAGATGATATGACCCTAAAACGGGAGAAAAATAATATTCGTTTCTATATTCCATTCATATGCTCAAATGTTATACAGAATATAAAAAGAAAAACTGTTTTTGAATAGGCTACATTTTATATAGTTTTGCCAATTGTTCTGATGGGGGGAAAAATGCAATACAAATTCTGTAAATATAATTATATAGATATAGGTAATGTATAAATGTAATGCAATTATAATTAAATTAGTGCTGTCAAATCGATTAATCACATCCATAAGTTTGTTTATATTATATATATATATGTGTGTGTGTGTGTGTGTGTGTGTGTGTGTGTATAAATATACATATACACACACACACATATATATATATATATACACACACACACACACATATAAAACACTTTTATGTTAGATAATTAATCACGATTAATCAATTTGAGAGCACTAAATTAAATAGAATTATATAGAGAAATAATTATAAGAGCAATTAAAACAATATTTCATTAACATCTGGGCAATCGTTCTTCTATGAAAATGTGAAATAAACTGAATTAAATAGAATTATTTAAGACAATAAGTTTCCAAAAACATAAAAAATGTGATAAAACTGCATTTCTCTCCTTTTTTTTTTGTCTGTACAAAGTTTAAATCAATGGAAAATGCATGTCAATTCAATACCAACGCCTCAACGTTGTCATGACTAATGTTTGAGTAATGGTGATTATGAGCAGTTGGAGATGTGGTCCTAGTCATTGAGTCACTCATTCGGTGACAATGTATATTTTGAAACAATAACCATGACAGTAAGTTCGCCCGTGGGTCAAGAAAATCCACAATGCAGTGCTTTATTCTATTATTGAAAAAACGCTTGTTAAAGCCTGGTTTACCGTTAGTTCCACGCTGGTTCTGTCTCGTAAATGAGTGAGTGGACTTCCTTTCCAGTTATCACCATACAATGCTATAACAAGAGGGATGTCATCCAAAGTCTATGAATGAACGGGGACAAAGACCATTCATCTAACAGAGCTGGAGTCTCGAGAGAGCTCCCACCACATTCATTAATTCTGCCCTTATCCTATAACTTCATGCTTATGTCTTCTAAACAGTTATTTAAAAGATCTGCACTTCTAAACACCACGTTCCTAAATAAAATCTATAAACTAACCTTCCAAACAGTTTACTCATGCATCATGCCTATGAGTAATGCATAAGAGTCAATGCATGCTTAAGAATGTTATGTCATATAAATAGCGCACCTCAGGAAATGCACATTTACAAAGCATGATGATGTAATCAGAACAACCTCAGCAGGGTTGAGATGAATGAAAGCCGTACAAACAGATTAACAAGATATAATTATCAGTGAATGAAGTAGCTGTTGCTGGGAAATACGTGACTATTGCATGTGGTCATTTTACACAGAAATAAGCTCCAGATTTCAAAGGAAATTGTCTTACTATCATCTGCCTCGGATCTTCGAGTCTTTAGGAATATAATCCAGTCCATTAAACGACTTTGGATCAACTTGAAGGGCGAGAGTGATTATACTTTTCGCTAAATCCTAAAAGATGGGACAATAATCCAAAACATTAGCTATGCAAATCAACTACAGGAGAGAAAGAAAAGGAGTAATTGAGTGATGTGTTAAAAGAGCTCTGCTTTGGAGACAGAACAACAAAGATAGTTAGAAACAGAAAAGCAAACAAGAACTTCCTCCAAGCAAATGAGTTCCAACATAAATCTCTCGGCCAATTCACCGACTGCATCTGATTGGACACATACCCGGCTAGGTGATGCCAGACCAGAACATGACTTACACTTCAAGGAATTGTCTGTATCTAAGAGGACATTTATCCTCCAGAAGCCTGCTCCGAGACAGCAAAACACACCATAATGAGACAGGGAAGCATTGATTACCGGGACCCTGTGATTTAGTGGGTGAGCTCTGGCATGTGGAACAAATTATCCCACCATAAAGATTTCAGTGGGAATTCTCTTCGGGACACAGGCTTTGACTCGCGGCATTCAAGCCGAGTGTGAAAGTATTGGCTGCTTTGTTTTGAAGCCCTCCGAGGAACCCAAATTGGACATGCAGTAATATAATGATGATTATCCAATGAGGGGTAAACCTTAGTCCAACACACCTCAGCATTTTATGTCCAATCAACTTGGCCGACACAGAAACCCTCTTAAAAATGTCTGGAAAGCTGGGAGAGGCTCCAGCTCTGCGAAACATGTGCTGAAATCACTGTAAATCAAGCAATTTCCTCTTAATACACAGAGACAGTCACTGACCCCAGCGGTCCAATCCTCACTGATTGGGAGAAAATGTTTGTTTGAAGTAGGGTCAAAGCCTTTCCAGACTCGGCTAAGCTTTGTTTACATTGTAATGTATGTTATAATGTATTATTATCTTTCTAAAGAACAGATAAATGTGAATTAACATGGGATGAACAGTCAAAGAAATACAAATCAGACCATCATTTCTGACAGATACCCCTGAAATAGTTTCTAAAGCCAGAGAAGCACCTTTGGCAGCACCCCCCTCCCCGAATAATGCATGACAGATGTATATCAACCATACACTCGGCGATGGCAAGATCTTGCAAATGTGTAGCCGAAAATCCCATGGAACACGGAGTTGTTAACTTGCTCTTTCTCCTCATTCCATCTGGATTCAATGTGCTGGGTGAAATGCATCGACAATCAAAAAGAATACAATATTTCACCCTTCATTCTCTTTTTTTGCCAATTTTTTATTAATTCCCCACAAACCATTACTCCCTATAACCTCTAACTCAAACGGGTTCTGCACTCTCAAGTAAAGATATTTGGGGAATGTTTTGTTGTTCAGTTCAAATACATGACTCAAAGCCCTAAAATATCTCAACTCACCCAGGGCTTTTGATTTGATTAAGAAAACAGAGCTAAAGTCAATGCATAATATAAACATGTAGGCAAATTAATAGATAAAAAACTATTCTGTGATCATTTACATGCTCTGATTGTTCTGCCAAAAGATGCTGTTCAAATTTTTATTTATACATCACGATGCTTTTGTTTTGTACCGTCTAACAACATACAAAGAACAAGAGTCGCATAAAGCAAATCTCCAGGCAATTGAGCTGCGTGTCATTCAGAGGCAACCATTAGAGGGAGCACAAACACAGTGTGTTTAACTCAGTTTGACAATTGATTCCAGGATTGAGAATTATACAAAATTTATAATGAAATCTCCATAGTTGCATGCAAGCAGTCAGATCATCTTAACAAGCCCATAAAACATGTAAAAAATGGTTATTTAGCCAATTTTCACTTGCAATTATTTTTTTTTAGAAATGAGCCATTGCATTTCAGTTCATTGTTACTGTTTTTTGTGTTGAATAATCAAGCTACAAATTGCTTTAATACACATTACCAATGAATCTTTGAAGCAATCAGACACAATGTGTTTTTTATATGATAAATATAATATAATTATATTAATATGATATAATATGCCATTAAATAGAGAAACAAGTAGAGCGGGTTGTATAATGGGATGGGGGTTGTCTGGAAAAGTGCTGTGCATGCAGGGTCATCAGTCTATCTCATGTTCTTCTGAACTGCTGTGTCATTGTCTTTATTCTCTTGGCAGTAAAAGAGCACACCTGAGGTCTTGCACGCATGACAAGAAAGTGGTTTACATATTATTGCAAGACAAAGTCTAGTATCTTGTGCAGTATGAAAGAACACAAAATAACAATTGCACCTGTCCTCAATACCAAATGTTGATATTTCATTGTGTTTCTAAACAGTAAAAGGTGGCAGATGAGTGGATTATTTATTATAATTATCATAGCAATCATATAGTTATCATAATAAATTGATTAAATGTTAAAAAATACTTTCATGGAAATGATAAAAAAAGAATTTGTTGCTATCGCTGCCATATAATGCTTTGCATATGTACCTGATCTTTCTAACAGTAAACTTTGCTGTCCTTTGTTGGAATATTATTTGCTCTTGCACCTCCTGCTCTTGGTGGAATTTGCATGTTCCTGCTTCAGTGACTTCCTTAATACTATGACAAGGCGAGAATCAGCAAAACAAACCTCAGAAATTCTTCTAAGGTCAAAGGCCTGGGTGTAACCCAACAAGGAATAAGAGCTTTGGGAAGCCTTTCAGGAATACTGTAAAACAATCTGCTATCTGCCAGAGATCCATAAAATCTGATATTGGCCTATGCTATTTATATATAAAAACAACACTCTTAATATGAAGGATGTAAAAAAAAAAAATTACATTCTACATAGAATCTCACACGCAGGACTATTATCCATAGCTAATGTAAAGTTAAGTAAATTTGTCGTGCATAGCCTATAAGCAACGATTTAATTAAGTCATTTCTGTTAAACATTTTCCAATTTTAATATTGCCATTTTACTGCACAGCTTTCTGTCAACATTGTTAATCACTACTTTTGAGGAGGCTGAAGTTCCCTGGTTAAAATGTGGATTAGCTTGTTCATTATTGTGGAATGCCACTCACCATATAGCCTATGACTCACTAAAGCTTCAGGGACAATTAAAATCCCAACAAGCCCACACAAATACACTGCAAATACAAATTTCATCTAGGATTAGGAAGAGGGTTTCCCAGTGGGTGTCTGTTTACTTTTTACATAACAACGTTGAGAATTCTTGGCAACGAACTTGTCAATTTTTCCAGACCGTGAAGCACTCAGCCTCAGAGATGGATTACCTGAGACGAGTATTCAAATGACAAATGAGATCAACTGACAGTCCTCGATATATTTGCTTTCGGTTTGTCATTCAACCTGTATTAGGTCTCGTTCAACTGAATGAGGAGTTGCACAGTCATGCTGATGTCAATGGCAGGCACTCTCTGTGTGTTTGGAGCGCTGCCAGCGGGAGCGGGAGCGCGCTAGAGTGTGCACGGGCCTCCTTCACCAGTTCGCTCTGCTGGCGGGCGCGCGCCGCGCGAGCGTGAATTACAGTGTACGCGCGTTTCTCACACACAGGCAGTTGACAGCTGGAAGGCGGTGGAGCTTCGCGGCACAGCAAACTTTCGTTTTTTTCGTGTGTGCTTTGCTTTGACGTTTTACGCGCCCAGCTACAGGAACATTCTGTTCGTGAATGCGCGCGGAGGGCATTCACCTCTTCATTTATTAATTTTTATTTTTATTTTATCAGCATCATTCTTTAAATAATCTATACTGACAGTACGTAAGTGGAGAACTGTCGCCGGTTCCTGATTCAAGGTGAGTGTTTTTAGCGGGTGTAGATAGATAATTGCGTTTGGTGTCGATGGAGACCTGCACGCACTTGACACGGGGCTAACGTTAACTAACTAAAAGTCATTTTTTTGCTTCTCGTCGTATCAGCACAATTTTATCAGGGGTGCGATAGCCCACGGTGTAATGATGTCACATTCATTAATATCTCGGATTACTGCTTCATGTTTTTCCCCAAAGGAAAGTGCTGACAGAGTAGTTTTGTTCTTAATAATGCAATATCACACGAGCATGTTACTGTAGTAGCACTGTACTGATCCAGCTGTTGGCACGAGACTGCGGTGCTGATATTTACTACTACAGCATGATTCATAGTGTAATATTATACAGTAGTTAAAAATATCGAGTAACTTACGTTTCACGCAAAGTTTGGCGAGTTAGTTCGTGCATTTCTTTTCAGCCAAAAGAAAATAGTTCCGAAATAAGCCAAAGCGTCAAGCTTTGGGTCTCGCCAAGCAACGAACATGCTAAAACCCGGACTGGAACAGCGTTTATGAGTGAAGAGGGGCGACCCCTCCCCACGCTCGAAGCGTTTTGTAATCACTGGGCTTGGAGGCAATTCCGGGTTTTCTATTTAATGTCATGCTACTTTCACGAGAAACCCAGTGGAGTGGAGTATCAGTGGAGTATCAGTTTCATTTCAGTTAGTGTTTTTACGCATTTTTACATTTATAATGGCAATAACAATATTATTTGTGAACTAATTTTCAGCTTTTCTTTTTAATAGTCAAACTTATTTTCAGCAGTCATCAAGCTTGTACTGGTCACAGACGAAGATGTAGGCCTACCTTTAACTTCACCAAGCAGATTGCTCACTAAAACCACCCACAGTCATCATGTTTTCAGGCCATTTCCAGTTTGATTTTGACTGAGGCTGAGTTGTTTACTTACTTTTTAATTAGTCTTCCCATTAGCCATCATTGTCTTCATTCAGGCCGATTAGAGAACGCGCACGAAAACAAGAGGTGGGATTTACTCACATCCAATCATAACCGATCGTATCCAATCATAGCGCGATGGAATTGCATACTCTAACGTCCCTTTCCCCTATTCATTCTCTGTTACCCCCCATCAAATTCACCCCATGCTTTGGGAATCTGTTAAAACTCAAGGGGCTCAGGGGAGACAAGAGAGATGCAAATGTTCAATACATATAGTTAAACAGGAAAATAGTGCAAAATATAAAGTGGCCCCATCTCAGCAAGCCAAAATGTGACAGTGGCAAGGAACTCGGTGTTGACTATTAATAAACCTTCTTATGAGACAGTTGAGAGAAAAGCCTCAGTGCCCATTATTATAACTCTATTTCCATTTGTGAAAGAAAACATCAACACACCATAATGCTAGTAGGTGTTGACATGAAGCCCAACCTGTATTTATGACCAAATAATTAAATTGTTCATTTAACAAATTCGTTCAAAACATATTTAATAACAACAGCACTCATACATTTTATTTTTAGCATCATATTTTTTATGCCTCTCTAGTAATTTAGTTTTTATATATTATTTATTTACAAATAATAGCTAGAAGTTCTGTTAGGGATAAAGTACTGTACAGTTAGCTGGTCATTATTGCAAAAAATAAAAATAATAATAACTCTGACAGGGTGATCAGGACTTCATAAGACTATCCTGAAACTCTCTCACACTGACCCAGGGCCATCAGGCGATCCTTATTGTTGAGCCCTGAACTAATTCAATTATCATTAGTCATCTCTGTGAATCACACTGCACTGCATTCCTATAGTGTGTGTGTTTGTGTGTGAACATGTCCTTCTCTTTCCGAGTTAACTTATAGGTCACAATCATTATGCAAAAAGTTCAGTGTATGTAGTGTACTTAGAAACTTTATCTGAACAAAGGCTTTCCGGTCAGCCTGATTCTAGGTCAGTTATCACTACCCTTCTATGCACCCTGTGTCTTTATGATTCACAGTTTTCCCTGTAGTCATGAACACGTTGCAGACTGACTGTCTCTTTAACAGAGCAATGGAGATGTGTTATGGTGCAGTTATTAATGAAGTGTTTTGTGCACTCAATAACCTCAGCTATATAACTGTGACACAGTGGAACTTCACTCTCCCTCCCTCCCTCCCTCTCTCCCTCCCTCCCTCCCTCCCTCCCTCCCTCCCTCTCTCCCTCCCTCCCTCTCTCTCTCTCTCTCTCTCTCTCTCTCTCTCTCTCTCTCTCTCTCTCTCTCTCTCTCTCTCTCTCTCTCTCTCTCTCTCTCTCTCTCTCTCTTCAAGTGATGACCACTTTGTGTTGTTAAACTCATTGTGGCACTCTGTGCAGAAACCGCTCTTATGTGCGCTCCACGTGTTTCCATTTGTTGGTAGTCAAACTCCAGCTCTGATCACGGCTCATGTCCGTACGCAAAGCTGAACAGGCAGAGGTGAACGAACAGCACTGACACTGTAACGCAATCTCATACATAATACTGCGTAGTGATTGGATTAAGAGTGTTTATTGTCATGAATAATGCAGAGAAAAGCTCACAAAATGATGATGTTGACATACTCTCCAGCCACGGCGGCCAATCACCACTCCGAATTAACGCATAGGCCTATACCTTACTTTTTGTGACGTTGGTTCAACTTTTCTTTTTAAACCGAAAGAACGAAATAGCTAAGAAAATGAAACACTTCCCCCTTAATAATAAAGATAATGAGTGTTATTGTTGTTTTTATGGATGTGTAACCGGTACATATCCGTTGATATCTAAAACAATTTGTTTTAGGGTTTTATGACTTTTATGACCTTTAGAGGGATAGTTCAATTATGATAATGTGATTATTCATATAATCTGAGCCATAACTGCAGTAAAATGCATGTTTTAATTGTACCATGTAAGTGTGTATATATATGCTCTACGTTGCCACTGCCAAGTATAAGGGGCTTTCCTTGCCATTAATGCTTGGATAACACACCTACGTCTCCTTCGATTAAAAATAATGGCTAGTGTGGTGGTTGCGATATACATAAACCTATACCAATATCCGTCACCATGATTTTTGGAATGACTTATCGCAAGAGGAAAAATTGCATTTTAGTCACGTAACATCGATTAAAGGGTTGGAATAATGCCCCTTTTTACAATATGTAAAATAAGTCTCTGCTGTCCCCAGAGTGTGTATGTGAAGTTTTAGTTTAAAATACCCCACAGATCTTTTTTTTTACAGCATGTTAAAATTGTCCCTTTTTGAGGGTCAGTAAAACGCGTCATTTCGTGTGTGTCCCTTTAAAGGGGTCATATGATGGTTCTGAAAGGAAAATTATTTTGTGTATTTGGTTTAATGCAATGTGTTTACGCAGTTTTAGGTTAAAAAAAGTAATTATTTTACACACACTGTACATTATTGTTGCTCCTCTATGCCCTGCCTTTCTGAAACACGTCAATTTTTACAAAGCTCATCGTTCTGAAAAGCACGGAGTGCTCTGATTGGCCAGCGATCCAGTGCATTCATTGTGATTGGCCCAAAAACCTTAAGCGTGTGATGGAAATGTCACTCCCTTACCATATTTGGAACATCAGCTCCCAAAGCAATAATGACAGGTGATAATGTCGGGTACTACCTTATCAATTCGAGTCCGATGACCAGATGACCAAGCTAATCGATCAACTTTGCCAGCGCAACTGGACCAGATCGTATCAGATTGGTAAGGTGTTATTTCATTGGGGACATAATTACTGATTATAATGACTTATACTATCTTTTTATTTTTAATTGTAAATTAAGCTTAACCACTGTATTCTAATTGCGTCTTCTTTTGAAAGGCCAAACAAAGTAGTCTGGCTTTCACAACGGAAAACACAGCGTCTCCACGACATGGCGGTGCCGGAGGCAACAATAATACAGAGAGAATAAAAATTACGCCTTCTTTTTTTGTTTTTTTTATAAAACTCTGCCCCCACATACTGATGTAGATTTGCGGGGGCATGTTTGAATGAAGCGTTTTAGGAAGGTGTGGCTGAGTCTTAACTTTTACAAAGAATATCTCTTTAGGTTTGACACTTTGAGCTTTGTAACTCTGCAGATCTTATACTTGCACTAACAGCTACATAACACACTAAAGAAAAAGGAAAACGAGAAATCCCATCATATGACCCCTTTAAATGCAAATGAGCTGCTGCTCCCGGCACAGAGGGCGGAGCTTCAAGA
This sequence comes from Abramis brama, assembly GCF_963993115.1. NCBI lineage: Eukaryota > Metazoa > Chordata > Actinopteri > Cypriniformes > Leuciscidae > Abramis > Abramis brama. The sequence goes on from NC_139969.1 coordinate 11,417,337, forward strand.
GCTTTTGTGTGTATTAGCAGCTCCGATTAGACAAGCACTAAAATTTATTTTAGCGATTTAAAAAGAAGTGACAACATGTAGAATGCAACAGGACGTTTCTGAATGGTTAGTTGATGAATTTATGTTGCTGATGTGGAGTTAATTATCTTCAATTATGTCATGATAATCTATAAAATCGCTTGTGTAGGAACTGTTGTAAGATGCCTACAGTGACATGCTATTGCATTTATGTTACGTACTGTGCATGTGAAAACACGGATGCGACAGCTTGAGCAGACTCACAAATGTGCTCTACTACAACAGCTCTTCCTCTTCTCAACATGGACTGCTCGTTCCCGGGGCGGGGTTTATGTAAATTTTAGGGTTAGTGATGTCACTAACCATGGAGGAATGTCGTGTAGTCCCTACCAGCCATTTGTTGTAGTCCTTAAAAATCAATTTCTTTAAAAGCAAATATCTTCCTTTGCTTTGAACTTTGAGCATCGTAACTTTGCAGATGTTGTTTATGCTCAAACAGCAACATTACACACTACCTAAAGTTAGAAAAGTGAAATCACAACCACCCTTTTAATGGAAACAAACAATGGTATATCTATAGCGAATAATCAAAGCCATTGAATGGAAAGTGCTGTGTAAAGGTTCTTCATAAATATTCCACAGACACAGCATATTGGTTTTGAATGACATTGCATCATCTTCCACAGCACATCATGGTAGTTAACCAGGACAAGAGTTCACTTGGCAGCACCTACCAGGAAAGTTCCAGAGCTTTTCACTTTCTGTTCTATTATTTTTCAAATAACCGGACACTCAGCAAGTTAATGGTTAAAGTTCTCTTTAAAGTCCTGCTTTGCAGTATGGCATGTGGGAGCATGACACAATGAGCAATGGAGGCCACGACTGAAGGAGCTCTCTTAGTTCCAAAAGAAGCCGTGGCTGGCAGCGTTGTCTTGTGATAAACTGTGCTCTAAGACAAATAAGTGTCTTTAACACTGAGTTGTGCAATAACAGCAACAGAAATGACCTGCAAGTGTTGGACGTTACATAACAAATTCGTTTCTGATGAACAACACCACCAAGACTGATAAACAAAAGAGACTTTGGCCTTCACTCGAAAACCATGTTAGTGTCCACAAAGGTCTTTTGATACATGGTTGATACATGGTTATTACTTATTACCATTGAAGCATGGTTTTGGAAGTACTGTCTGTATTATGCAGGAAGTCACATGTTTCGTCTGTGAACAAGGCTTTGCTGTAGACTTTTTTTTTTTTTTGTAGTCTACTTGACATCCGTCAAGAAATAGGGAAGTAAAACATGATTCAGCCAAGTCTATGCAACTGTCAGCATAGACTGTAATTAAAGACAGTTTCTTGTACATATTGTTATGATAGAAATGGCCTCTGCAGGATTTGCGTAAAGCTGCCATTGTATTCCTTTGCCTATTGAATGTTGTGTTTGTTTAGTTTTATATCCAAGATATCTTCCTTAATCATCTTTGGCTATATTCAATTATGCATTTGATAAACAATGAAAGCACTAGGGGGTGGGGGGAGGGATTAACAAAACATTTCTCAGTGTTTTATCTGTTTTTTTTGTGTGTGTTTTTTTACAGGGTGAAAAGAGCACAATCCATCTCGGAGGACAATAACCTTTTGGAAGAAAATAATATTGCATTTTTAATGCGAATGCTTAAAATAATTTAAGATAACTTTGCGTATACATCCTCTAGAGGATATAAATGACTTTTTACCTCGTCAATAAAGACGAAATGCAGCATTTGTCTGATTTAAAGGAAGTGATGGTATAGTATCTTTTTATTATATACTGTGAATATTTCAAAAATGCCAACTTGGCTTGATACAGAATCTTTGTATGGTGGACTTCTAACCAGGCAGAAGAAACATGGCTCTCTATCCCTAAGCGATCATCAGTTGTGTCTATTTTTCTTCATGACACGTGGATGGATATAGATATTTTGTCGCTGCTGTCACCATCCGTTTCCTGAATATATATCAGTGACATTCTAGGTCTCAGAGAATGAACTGTCCAAGAAAGAAGAGGCCCATTAAAGATGAGGATTTCACTGCCATCGTGGTGCCCTCCATGAGGGGTCATGGTTACTTGGATTACACGGTTGAAAGTCATCCCTCTAAAGCCATGCAGGTCATGGATGAGTTCCGCCATCATGAATTGCTCTGTGATCTGGTTCTACATGTGATGTACAAGGACAAGATAGTGGATTTTAAGGTGAGATTTACAGTGGTCAGTCCTTAAAGGTGCACTAGGTGAAAAGGTGTCTTAGTCTCAGTCATCTCCCTAGTTCAGTAGTCAGGGCACTGATCAAGGAGTCGGCCATTTTAAGGGCTGTCTCAATCCCAAAATCCTACCAATACACTCAAACGTTTGCTCCCTTAAAAGTCTCACAATGCACTGTGAAAACCAAGGAGCATCGATGTACTATGTTCCCTTAACGGAAGTTCTGATGTGCGAAACATAAATCACGTGAGCCAACTCACTACACATAATGACATGCGATAGATGTTTTTTAAAACCCTTATTTAATTATATTTTGGCATTACATTGTTAGACAGGTTATGAACATAAACTATATAACATTTATGATTTATTTACGGCTGAAATGTTGCATGTATATGTAACAAGCAAAGTATTTATCATAATGTAGGCCTACTTTAAATAACATTAAAAAATAATGCCAGAAAGATATCAGTTCTACTGTTGTTCATAAATACTTGTAGTGATGTTGTACAATGAGGATGTTATATCGACGGAAATAGAGTCATGTGTCCCAATGTGTAGTGAGCCAGGGTCCTATCCTTTCCAGTGCCCGAATTTGTGTACACAATATACTGATTCACGACGTAGGAAGCAAGGGAGCTGATTGAGGCGCACCCTTATTCTACTTAAAGTGTCATGAGATCTCCCATTGCAGCACAGTCTGTTCTATCCATAGGTTTTTGTTTTTTGCTTTAAAGGGGTTGAGATTCACACAATTAACAATTGCATGATAGAAGACAGTGTTAACATACAGTAGTTTTAAGTATTTCAGGATTTTATTTTGGGCTATTTTGGTTTCCTGGTTTTTGAGTGAACATCACAGGACTTTTTCCATACCATATACAGTGCTCGTATACATCAGCAGTATCTCAATTATGCATAAGACTGAGTGGCCTTAATCTGTTAGAAGGCAGTGTCTCATGATTATTCACACTGACTGACAGCTTTGAGAAATTTTGCGACAAATTTTTACATTACATTATTGTTATAAAAGGGCCTTTGTGTATTTATGAAATTATGAGCTTCAAAAATATATTTGTGCATTCTTCATACTGTTGTTATGCCTAAATTTACTTGCAGAATTGGTTTTAGTTTTTAGTGTTTTGTTTTTAATTTATTTAGACAAATAATATAGAATGTCAATAGCCATGTATTGACTATTGGCCTTAATATATAATAAAAATAAAAAAAATAAAAAATTGACTTATTGCATTGCTCAGAATTTTAATGTCAATGCATCCCTAGTATATATTAGTTGTTCTCTAGTACTTTGTATAGTAAACTACATTGATTACTCTTCTTGGAACTCTCAGAGAAACAGGTCAAGTGTGTTTTAGTTTCTTTTTAATAGGGTATGTCTCTGACACTGCAAATTACAGAGCATAAAGATAAATTGTTCTCATCACAAGTGAAGAATTATGTTAGTACATGTTAAGGCATTTAATTGTAATTCCAAGTACATGGCACATAATGCTCTTATAATTTAGTTTGAGGTGTGTCCTTCCTGTTTTGTTTTTTTTACGCCAGCCATGAACAAGTGTCTACATTCCCCAGGTGCATAAACTGGTGCTGGCTGCCTGCAGTCCTTACTTCAAAGCCATGTTCACCAGTAACTTCAAGGAATGCCACGCTTCGGAGGTCACCCTGCGAGACGCGTGTCCTCAGGTCATCAGCCGCCTCATTGACTATGCCTACACCTCGCGGATCACAGTGGGCGAGAAGTGCGTTCTTCACGTCCTCTTGACAGCAATGCGCTATCAGATGGAAGAAGTGGCCAAAGCATGCTGCGATTTCCTCACGAAGAACCTGGAGCCGTCTAACGTCATAGGCATCTCAAGGTTTGCAGAGGAGATCGGCTGCACCGAGCTGCACCTTCGCACAAGAGAGTATATCAACACTCACTTCAATGAGGTGCGTGCCCTGTAGACTCCGTTCACCGAAGTGTCAGTTAGCAGCAATCGATAGTTTCCACCTGCTGTGCTGTCTTAAGTAACTGTGCTGAGCCATTGACCTGTAACAGTTAGTCTGTGAATGAATGAAGGCTGTAGAGAACAGTGCTGTGTAGCTAATTGATTTGTCAATGGAACTCAGGTCTGCCTTGCAGATGGATATTGACTCGTATTAATTATCCAGCTGTCAAATGAATCATGCAATAAAGCAATAGTTAACCCAAAAACTAGAATTAACCCAAAAATGCTCATGTCACTCCAACCTGTATTATTTTTCTTTCTTTATTACTTTGTTCTTCAACTCGAAAAGAGATGTGCAAGCTGCACTTTTCCATACAATGAAAGTGGATGTGGATTTCCAATGGAAAGTGGAACGTAAAGCATAAATGTATTTACCATAACAAAAGTACCATAAAAGTTGTCCACACGACCCATGCTGCTCATCTTCTGAAGACAAGCAATAGCTACAAATAGAAAAAGCATGAAATTAAAGTCATTGTTTACTGATTATCCAATTCACATCTATTCAAAGAACTAGATGATAAGAGTTTATATATTGTTTTTTAAACCATCCTGTTCTTGCCATGAAAATGGCCTTTGGTAGCATAAAAAAGGATCAACCTTTCAAAAAATGTCAAACCTTGCACAATGTGTCTAAAGTCACCATTTTTTTAAAATTAAAAATAAGCATGAATGAGATTTGTGAGCTCCCTAATGATCAAATAATATTCATTTTGGTGCAGTCACATTAGCGAAATTTCTGTGAAATTTTGCTGGCAAAAAAGCTCCATTGTCTGTCGCCAATAGTGTAGCGATGTATGAAGCGCAGTTCTTACAGTAGTTACTTCTAAACCAAGCAGCTTTCTGTTGGTCAACTTGGCAAATCTACGTGACCAACTTGAACCCGTTGCTAAATCTATGTGGGGAAATCTTTGGCACTCGTGCTAAATTCTCAATCATGTGGATTCCTATTGAAATGACTGCATTTAGCCCTCAAAAATTCACAGAACAATTATAAATGTGACTGCCCCTTTATGGAAAAAGGTGAACATTCCTTTAATTTGTTCTTTTTTAATTTATTGTTCCTCACATGTTTACATATTTACAAGTTTGTTATTGATATTTCAAAATAGTTACAAAGTCCATAAATTCAAATTCAGTAAGTCAGGACTTGTTCAGTATACTTTTCAGATCTAACTATCCTCCATGCTCATGTCACAGGTAACCAAAGAGGAGGAGTTCTTCAGTTTGTCCCATTGCCAGCTGCTTGAGCTGATCAGTCAGGACAGTCTAAAGGTGCTCTGCGAATCCGAGGTCTACAAGGCCTGCATTGACTGGGTCCGCTGGGATGCGGAGGGCCGGGCGCAGTACTTTCATGCCCTCCTCAACGCTGTCCACATCTATGCCCTGCCGCCCACATTCCTCAAAAGGCAACTGCAGTCCTGCCCCATCCTCAGCAAGGCCAACTCCTGCAAAGACTTCCTGTCCAAGATCTTCCAGGACATGGCTCTTCGAAAATCATTGCCGCCCCCTCCTCATCGTGGGACGCAACTCATCTACATAGCGGGAGGTTACAGGCAACACTCTCTGGACTCTCTGGAAGCCTTCGACCCACGGAAGAATGTCTGGCTAAAGCTATCTGACATGGGAACTCCGTGTAGCGGGCTAGGGGCTTGCGTGTTGTTCGGGCTCATTTATACGGTCGGGGGACGAAATCTCTCTCTGCAGAACAACACGGAGTCTGGATTTTTGTCCTGCTACAACCCCATGACTAACCAGTGGACCCAGCTGGCTCCGCTCAACACGCCCAGAAACCGAGTGGGTGTTGGGGTCATTGACGGAAGCATTTATGCCGTAGGGGGTTCACATGCCTCTACACATCATAACAGCGTTGAGAGGTAAGGCTGGGACAGGAAGAAAACAATTCAAAAAGGTTTTGTGTTGTCAAGGTTTGTTTTACGCAGTGGGGTTTTTCCCCTTTATATTATATTTCCTTTCTATTATACCAACGCTAGCGGAATCAAAACATTAGCACAGTGCAGAATGACAGATTTAAACTTGGTTGACGAAGTTCTTATTACACCAAAGACTGAGTCGCGCACCTGTCCGACAGAAGAACATTCACACAAAACGTGATAAAAATGAAATCTTACCAGAAAGGTTACAATACACGCTACACTTCTGACGCGTCGCTCATCAGCTACAGAAAGTGTTTTGACTTCAAGAACAATCTCCATCAGGGTGTACAGATCAGTTTGCTCTGTTCTTTTCAGAGCAGTCACTCTTGACTAACAAGCTTCAGGCAAATCTGTTTCATAATGTACATTCCACGGCACAGAGTCAGGTTAGGCCTTTCAGAAGGAACTCATCTTCTCACTAAGTGTAATGATATGAATATTTTATATTTATTAGCCAGTGGTGACAGATCAGGTTAGAGAGATTCATCAGCAACCTGAAACGAAAGTGCCATGTTGTTTGTTGAGTACTGTACCTCAATGTCACAAGTGAATCTGAAAGGAAGGACTCCAATGTACTGTGAGAACATATATATAGATAGATAGATAGATTATACTATCTATATTATACTATAATATTACACCATACACTGTAAAAAATTTAACCGTGATTTTTACGGTAAAAAAACGGCAGCTGTGGTTGCCAGAACTTTACCGTCAAAAATACGGTAGCAACCCGTTATTGGTTTTACAGACTTAACTTAAAATTTACAGTAATAAACCGTATTTTATTATCTGATATAATGTGAATTTACCGTCCTATTGAAGTATTAATATCTGTTTTGTACCATTGTAATACACTGATAACCACCAATCACAGCAGTGATGAGAGTCACATGATCAATCAAAGCTCATCACAAGCAGCTCTTCCACAAGAAAGTTAATTCTATAGAAGCTGCACAGTGTCATTCACACAAACATTAAACACCATCACGGTAACACATGAAATTTTAAAAATGCAATAAACATTAATTTAACAACATTAAATGTAACATAAAACCCTAATGTACATAACTGATTAGAAAAAACGAAGAAAACTATGAAGAAACATAGTTATTTCAACATCAAATGTGAAGTGTAACACAGGGAATTGTGGGAATGTCAATTTACGTTTTTTCACTGTAAATTATACAATGAGTCACATACAATTTTCACTTTCAAAAACTGTAAATTTAATGGTATTTTACAGTAAAATTACATTAAATGTACCATTAGATCTATCACAGTTATTTACCGTATATAGTACGGAAAATTTCTGTTAACCAATTAACAGTTTTTCACTGTAGCATTTTTATAGTCTTTTACTGTTAAAATTACGATCATTTTTTACAGTGTACCCTTTCTGATCAATTCGATGCATCTTTGCTGAATAAAATTTCTTTAAAACAAATCATACTGACCCCAAACTGTAATGTGTATACAGTAAATAAACATCCTTAAACAAAAAACATTATGCCATAAGCAGAGAATGTACAATAAGTGGCATAAACCTCATTAACTTTGTCTTTATTTCTTATTTTTGCTATTTCTTGTAGACAACAGCTCAAGTATATGTTCATAACAGAGGCATGTGAGTCCTATTGAGGATAATTTATATCTGAGTGAGCAGCTCAAAGCGGAAAGTTAATCTGTCCAGGAATGCAGGGAGAGAAAGTACGTGTATTCTATTTAAGAATTAGAGCTAGACACAAATTCAAACAATAAATGTCGATAGATCATCTACAATTTCAAAGATGTGTGAAATTCAAGACTCGGTAATATATGTGCCTCTGTTGTGCTGTGAGACAGAAACTCTTGGGTCAGTAACAGTAGCTGTCTTCACAAGCTTTTAAATGGAGATTTTGCATTGTTGGCAGGTTAAATACAACCTCTTCTTGCTGAAGGCTGATTTTTAATTTGTGACATTCTGTTGGTGATATAACAGCTCATGGGAATTGCTTGCAATTATGATTGGTATTTGGCTCTGGATATCATTGTAAAAAACAATGGAATGATGAGGCTGAGATACAGAAGATCTTTTACATTGACTTCAACATTGCCATGTCTAGGAAATCATATTCATACAGTATCTAAATTGGTTTGTAAGGATTTCTTGCTTATTGTTTTCACAGGTATGACCCAGAGACAAACCGCTGGACATTTGTGGCCCCTATGTCAGTAGCACGACTGGGGGCCGGTGTCGCCATGTGTGGGGGGAGTCTGTATGTGGTGGGGGGGTTCGACGGGGACAACCGATGGAACACGGTGGAGCGCTATCAACCAGACACGAACACCTGGCAGCAGGTGGCACCTATGAACACAGTTCGGAGCGGCCTTGGTAAATATCCTGCACCATTTATCAAATTAATGGATTGGAACGGTTTTCTTTTATTTGACATGTTAACCGCAGTCATGTGATGTACTGCATGAATTGTGCCATTATATAAAAGTGACTAAAGGCAACAATAGGAAAATAAGAGAACAAATGACTACATCAAATCTAATCAACAACTTAAAACATAATATTCAGTGTTTGAAACTTTGTACTGTTAGCAGTTGTCATGTTATTGCCTCCTTAAGATGAATCGCTTTTTGTAAGGGGCTTTTGATAAAACTATCCGCTAAATGAATAAATGTAATAATAAACCTGAATCAAACATAAGCTAAATAACATACAACTTTCTAAGTAAACAATTAATACACTATGTTTTCGTTCATAAGTTAATAAATAAAAAAGATCAAACTATTTTAAAAATGTCCATGAAGGTAACTGGACTTCTAGGAATTCCTAGTTCCCAGAGTTGCTTGTCCCTGCAGCCTTGCACAACAATTCAGTGTGTTCTGTAATTGCTAAAGCTATGGCATAGTCATCAATAATTAATTTCAGAAGAGTTGAAGAATTACCTGTGCAGTCGACATAAAGACATGTACGATTTAAAGGGATAATTCATTTAGGAATGAAAATTCTTTCATCATTTATGCACCCTTATGTTGTTCCTAACTTGTTTAGTATGTTTCTTTCTTCTGCGTAATAAAAAAGGAGACATTTTAAAGAATGTTCACCCTGCTTTCTTCCACTCAATGAATGTAGATGGGGACCAGGAACTGTCACTCTTCAAAAAACCATCACAAAAGTAGTGCATAAATTTAAGTTATACAAAGAAAATAATAATAATTGAAATTCTTGACAGACTTGGTCACCATTCACTTTCATTGTATGGCTGGAAGCTCCTTACCAGAAAATACAGTACTCACAAATAAAAAAAAGACTTGAAGTAAAGAAGTAAAGACTTGTTGGCATGTACTAAGCTGTTTGATTTGTGTTCTGTTTGTAGGTGTGGCGTGTATGGATAACTTCCTCTATGCAGTTGGTGGCTACGATGGTCAAACCCAACTCAAAACGATGGAGAGATATAACATAGCTCGAGATGTGTGGGAACCCATGGCCTCTATGAACCACTGCCGCAGTGCACATGGAGTCACAGTCTACCAATGCAAGATATATGTGTTAGGTAAGCTGGATTGGTGGAACTGATCAATGCATGAACTGATCAAATGTATACATTGAATGTAGTGGCTAAAAGCATCTGCTTAATGCATAAATGTAAATAATCTTTAATACTATTCCATAACAGGTGGATTCAATCAAGGGGGTTTCTTGTCCAGTGTGGAGTGCTACTGTCCAGGCAGTAATGTATGGACGTTTGTAACAGATATGCCTGTTGGGCGCAGTGGAATGGGTGTTGCTGTAACCATGGAACCGTGTCCTGGAATCCTGGCAGAGGATGAGGAGGATGAGGAAGAGATGTAATGTGGAAATTTGACCTGTGCCATGTTGAAGACAGCACATGCTGGATTTCCTTCAAATTTCCTTTTGCATGTGATGCCAATAAGAACATTTCTATGTCATTTTAGGTTAATTAAATTTGATAAATCTCTATCCACGACAAAGTGTGTGTGATTTAGAGAGAGAAACGTTGCTAATCACTGGGCTGATCGCTGTATCAGGACTAAATGAATATGACTGAGACACGCACAATCTTTTTGCCGGACTGCTGAACACGTAATTTTGTGAGCTTGTTCTAAAATGCTTTTCATGTCTGTAAATGCACTGTTTAATGTGCACACCTTATAAAACACTGAAATCTGATGAACGTTTGGCTTGGGGTTTGATTTTGCTTTGAACATGTTTCTGATAGCTTTCCTTTTTTTCGGGAGCGTTTGCAGTAAGTCAGGATATATAATGCATTAAAAGGCTATTCTTACAGTTCTTAAAATAATTTGTAATGTCTTCTAAAACACTTTTAAATCAGTTGAATGTTCTCGTAAATAATTAGTATAATTATGATTTCATGTTATAATGCTTTATATTCTTCATAGGGTTTAAACACAAACAGGTAAATATGATATTTAAAGATATCATAGATAGCAATTATAAGCATTAGAAATATCTTATATGTAGGGGACAGGCTTAATAAAAAAGGGTTACCGTGTTTGCTTTTTACCACTAGGTGGAGGACTTCTACTTCCAGAGAGAACTTAGAGCCTGTCCCAATCCTGGCTCTTGCAGTCTTTGGACTTGACCACTTGTCTGCTTCCATGATGTATTTCCTGTATTTGGCCCAGGTGTTCAAGTGAGTGTGAACTGTGTGTAAGAACTTTTGATCACCCAATGGGACACTAACTGTACATAGTGTCAATCAAATGTAATTGTGGTGCTTCTTACATAATGCACATACTCAATAAAATGTGCAACTTTACATTTTTACTACCAAATTGTATGTAATATCTAATTAATTTAACTTGCACTGGAATGTTTTCCTAGGAATCTGGTGATTTGAACATGATGAATGATGCTGGGATACGGTTAACCTCAAATATAGCTCCGAAGCAGTGTTAGTATTAGTGTGGATTTGGTGTGCAATAAGGGCACTGAGCTTTGGCATTATTCAGACTTGGGACAGTCTTGCTCCCTTCCTGTGTCTTGCATGCAAGTCAAGACCACAAGTGTTAGTATTGGGACAGGATGTGGATTCAAAAGAAATTGACATGAGTTTTCTGCAAGCGTCCTATATCAACTTTTTCAAAGTAATTTTTTTAAAATGGTAAACATAAGTAATTTAATCATTCAAAAAAAAAAAAAATGATGTTGATTAAATCAGTAAGGCTTTAGTTTAGGGTCCAATTCTCACTATTAACTAGTTGCTTATTAGCATGCTTATTACTAGGATATTGGCTTTTTATTAGTACTTATAAGGCACATAATAATGCCTTATTCTGCATGACCATTTTCTACATCCATAAGCAGTAATTAAGAGTTTATTGAGACAAAAGCCATAGTTAATAGTCAGAATTTGTCCCAAATCTAAAGTGTGGCCATTAAATCTTTCACAGATGAATTTAAAACAAAAATGAACAATTTTGGATAGTTATTTTATGCTTGGCAATGCAGTTTGTGTGCTGTTTTTTTTCTTCCACTTATAAAGACACAATTTCATTTGTGATGTCACAATATTAATCATCCATCATGTGTCATATGTTTATAGAAACTGGCAGAGCCTCTTTTTTTCTTTGCCTCTTCCACGTTTCAGTGCATTTTTGCTAAATTTGTCTCAGGAAAGCCAACGGAATTAGAGCGACTGCATGTTTAACAGGCCCATTAGTCACAAGAAACTTTAATATTCATAATGTGTTAAAATGTTATGGATAGGTCAAGATATAGGTTTGTTGCCGTGTTAGAGCAAGCTTTTTGTTTAATACTCACTGTCTCCATGTTATAGTTTACACAGAGTGGCTCGTTACATTTCCACGGTGAGACTCGATGGTTTGTTTACCCAGTGATAACTGTTTAATCCACAAACACAGGGGCTCCACTTCTTTTCTGCAGGTTCCTGGCTTTATCCATATCAAATCATGAGGTGCCATGTCAACACTGGCATACTGGGCAAACAGATTCCAGTCCTTGGGCGGCTCGCTGGCAAATCCTCACCGTGTGGCAGGATGTGAGATGTGTGATCAGCGGGCAGTGGATCTGTCACACACAAACACATGCTGAGAGACACATTAGAGTGTGAGTAAGGACCCAAGGCCTTGTTTTGGCTAATCCTGAACTCTGATTGGATGGTGAGCTGGAGCTGTCTCTTCCCCAAGCCTAACAATATATCTGATGACTCACATGGCAAAGTATGACGCACTCTCCAGTACACACACACACATAGTCAGGAGCGTATGTGTTCAGCAAACCTCAGTGCCTGAATGATCTGGGTTGACACACAGCTGCCTTCCATAGTGTGTAAGGTACTAACTTGAGACAGCATCACAGTGCTTACCACCTGACTGGTCAAAGCAAAGGAAGCTTATAGTGCCTGCAGTCAAGCCACTTGGATATGCCTCACAATAGGGAAGAAACAACTATTACAACTAACATTTCATGCCGAATTTAATGCCTCTGGTTGAGCAAGTTATTGTCAGATGTCAAATCTGAACACTTTTATATTAGTAATCTAATTCAAAATATACTACACTCCATATAAAATGCATCAGTTTACCTGTGCTAAAGGTATTGCAAATGATATTGTCCAGTAATGTGTTGATATTCACATCCACACATAGGAGGAACTTGGATCCTTTGCTTTCTTGAACTGACAGCAAAAGCAAAATGATTGTGGTTTGGTTTCTTAGTGTCCTGGTGAAGAAAATCCAGCTATTAATGTCACATCTAATCTTAGTTTCCTAGAGAAAACATGCATCAGACCTGTTTCAAAATCTCAAATGGCCGGGGTCCAATACATCTTTTTTAGATTGTCATAAAACGACATATTACATTTAAGTTCTGGACTTATTTTTTAAGCCTTATCAGTGTGTACTGTTGATGGCTTGACATTTAGGTCATTTTTAGATGTGGACTACAAATCCAAATGACATTGACAGATGGCAATCATAAGTGTAAAATAATATTTCTGCACATTGCAGAGGTGACATCTGTTACTTGGTGTGATGTTTACACTGAGTAATTCAGTAATTTTTCACTCTTTTCTTGATATTCATATTGTCCTATTGCAACAGTTTTGCAATGTAAGCAGAGTACAAAGAATAATGGGGGTTTAAATAGATTAACCCTCAAGTTGTTCCAAACCTGTATGAATTTCTTTCTTCTGCTGTACACAAAATAAGATATTTTAAGAATGTTGGTAACCAGACATTGACTTCCATAGTAGGAAAACAAATAGGAAGTCAATAGCTACCGTCAACTGTTTAATAACCAAAATTCTTCAAAATATATTCTCTTGTGTTCAGCAGAAGAAAGAAATTCATACAGGTTTGGAACAAGGTGAGTAGGCTAAATGATGACAGAACTTTCATTTCATCAAGATCACATACATTTTGGTTGAACTACGCCTTTAAGGTTGGTTGGGGGGATTGGTTATTTACAAGTTAAATGTATCGAACAGAAATCGCTCTGCAAAGGTAACCATAGCAACTACTGCTCGATCGCAGTCCATTTCGGAGTCGGAGGGCAATTTTTCACCCTTTTATTTTTTGTATATATCACAAAATCGTTTAACATATTTTTAAGATAGTTGGGTTCTCTCAGAAAATGACTGACAAGACATTCGTTTAAAAAGTTGCTCACTGAAAGTCACTGAATAACTCGCACACTTAATCTAAGCAACACTCGATTTTATACGATGTAACAAGAGCTCCGTCTGTGTGTCCTTGGCCTGAAATAGGTTGAAGACCCCTGACTTGAGGATCAAATCTACTGGGTCTTTTTAAAGGATGTTCTTGGATGAGGTTTTATGTAAGAAGTCAACCTTTTTTCTTTAGCATATCAATTATTAGATCAGACCAGGAAATATTGTAGCCTATATTTTACTAACATCATCATTAACTCTTAAGTTATGGATTTGAATACAAGTGATACAAACGCCTGTCCAAAACTGAGGATAGCCGATGTCACATAATGTCAATAATTTAAACCTGATGCATAAGCCCATATAGGAAGATGGATATCTTGCTGCCAACGTGCGATACGTGATTCAAGAACAGCGTCAAGTCAACTCGGTCTAGTAGGTAAGCCTCGTTTCATCATGCACGATATCATCCCTTAACGGTTATATTGTGAATGTCGTGTGAAATAACGAATGACTGGAGTGCTGCAAGAACGTCGCAACCTTCTCTCACAAACCACATCGTACAACTTTAAAATCCAAACTGTGTTCAAGACTTATTTTTCCAAACTAAGCTGAGAAGCACGAGTGAACGGTTTCAAGCTCCCCACTGAGTGAATTGATTCTACTATGGGTCTGCCTGAAAGAGGGTTTCCGGAGCCGGGGAAAAATGTAGACATCATTCCTATTGACACTTTCAAATATTCAAAATCTGTTGATAAATACTTGGTTTGATCACTAAATAGGTATTTTGGTTAAGTTTAGTCTTCAATCTTAAAAATTTCAGAACTTTACATTCTTATTTATGGAATACAGAACCTTAAGCGTCCCTGCCTGAAAAAATGGAACATTCCACAATTTATTCCAGGGAAAGACTGACAGTTTTTTGGGTCATGAAGCAGCTGTTCAAGTCAGCGTCTCATCCTCCCTCCGCGGGAATAAGAAATTAGTACATTTGAAATTAGATAACCAAGATTTAAATTTACGGAGCGAAAGTAAATACAAATTTCGGAATGCAGCATACGAAGAAGAAGATACTACTACTACAACTAAAAAATAATTATTATAACAAGGGTTCATTTGCATACATGTGTAAAGCGATGTTTAATTATATTTTATTAATTGTCACTATTGCAAATTAACAATATTGACAATTTTTAACCTGAATTCATTGTTTGGTCAATATTTGTAAATTAACATTAATACAAAAATATTTTATAAAGCCATAATTTGTAATTCATTTTAAAAACATACAGCTTGAGGGGGACTGGTTATAGGCTATTGCATGGCCACTGTTTATATTTCATGGCCAAAACTATTTTGTCATTTATGATGCAGTGACCACTGCTGAATGTCTCAGCTGAAATGACCATGGGCACATGCCACCTCTTATGCCAATCATTTCTCATCAATTATTCATGGGAATGACTTCCGCTTGCAAGATTACAGTTCTTTTGCCGCTGGGACTTGCAGCGAGTACCAACCAGAAGATATGCATATTTCAGTCAAGATGATGACATATTTTTATGCATATTATATATCTGTGCAGTTAGTACTTGGCGGTGAGAATTGTAAGGCACTGTTGCATGCTGATACTGAGAGTTTGGCATCTATGAGAATGAATGAATAGTGCATATTATTAGAAAATGAGGGATAAAGATGTATATGAATGTGAGAAAAACTAAAATTACAAATTCATATGAAAAACCAAGGCATTTATTTTTTATATTATATAGGCTACATTAAAAAACACAGCAAAATTATAAGTCACACTGAAACAAATGCTAAATAAATTAGGAGTCCTGCCTAATTCCCTCTCGCTCGCTCTCATTCCCTGCCACTGTCTCTGCATGAGAACAGCTGCAGATGCCCACTCTGCGTAAGTGGATAAAAACTATAATGCAATCTCTAGAGACAAAAAGGACATTGGTCAATTGGAGTTAGTTTAGATAAAGATTTAACCTGGATAATAACTACTGCTGTCCCTGTTGATGTCTTCTCTCCTGCATTCTCAGTTTGCAGTTTACAAGTCATCTATTCAGATAGAAATATCAGAACAGAGAAAGCAGATGCATTTTCATTTAACCGCATCATCTAACACTTGGGTGTCCAAACTCTGTCCTGGAGGGCTACTGTCCTGCAGAGTTTAGCTCCAACTTGCTTCAACACACCTGCCTGGACGTTTATAGTATGATTAAGACCTTGATTGGCTAATTCAGGTGTGTTTAATTGGGGTAGGAGCTTGCCACCAATGTTCTCTATGATCAACTTAGCTCACAAATCGATGCTTTTGGGAAATGCATCCCAGGATAGTAATCCTCCAGGAGCAGGATTGGACACCTCTGATCTAACATCTAACATGCTTACAAGTAGAAAAAGATGCTAATAATAAAATGTTCTTTTTAGAGATCTTTTAATTAATCCTCATCTCTGTCTCTTTATCTTTTAGTCTTTTGTTTTTGACCAGCCACTTCACCAGAAACAAGTCCCAATGAAAAGCAGTAAGCAACTGCAAAACAGACTTAATAGACTGGTGCAGGGATGACATATTTTTGTAGGCCAAAACCTAGAAACGAGTTAGCATTTTAGCACCTCTGGTTCCATCGTCCTGAAGTCAGTGGGTTTTTTGAATGGGTTTTTTGTTAAATGCTTGAAATACATTCTGTGGTGAATACAGGCTCACAAGATATTTTTACGTTTTATTCTACATCATAAAGTACATCACTAATACCCTGAAGCTTTTACTTGTCTTGTATAAGGTGGATGCTAAAACGTGACTAAATGACGGGACTACAGAGGTTGTCAGAGACATTAAACATCATCAGCCGAACAGGTAAACTCTCACTATTCCACTTTCACAGCCTCATTGTGTTTATAATCACGCTCTTGCAAACCATTATAACTTGAGCTTTCAGGGAAAATATTTTTAAACAAAGACTGAAAGAGTTGACGGAAGCTTAGTGATGGTGAAATTGAGGTGAAGCGACCGTGGTGTAGTTCGTTTATAGCCTAAATTTAGCTTTTAACTTCTGCTGTTTGTACAGTATTTACGCATCATATATTCATAAAAGTTGTTATCTTAAGATTATCATGATGAACAAGAATCATAAGCTTTTGTTTGTCACAGACCTTATTTTCTGCAATAATCCAAAAGCCAAAGGAAAAATCCTATTGGGTTTTTTGTTCGGGGAACCAGGGTGATGCTAACTTCCGGGTTGTCCTACAAAAATACGTCATCCCTGCTAAACACAATCTTGCAGATGCTGCTGGATGCTGGTCATCAACAATACTGATCAAATTTGACATGAATTAAAGTGCATCAGAAATGGCCTTGACTATACCCACCGCGTGGTCATTTCACAGATAGATATGTGTGCGCCTAAACACTGTCTCCAGAACGGTACCTGTTAACACTCACATCGCACTCAGTCTGTGCAAACCTGCTCTGTTAGACAGTGATGGGGCGCGGGGTCCCGCGAGACCCTAATAGGGATCATATGTGGAGTCAGCATGTAGACAGAATCCAAGACCTCTGGCCGCACAGAAAAACCCTGTCAGCAGCGGATCCCGGCCAGCCAAACGGCTAAAAGGCTGAGATTTGATTTGATGACTTTGCACCTCTACCTCCTCTTTGCACTTAATCTTTTTTTCTCCTCTGTTGTCTAACCTGTGGTGCCAAGGTGGTCGAAGATGAGCTGTCTGCTGCAGGGTCCTAATCTAATATAATTATTGCTTCTCACCAAATCAACCGCAGTCTTTGGTTTCTCTGTAACGGCCAGTGAGATACAGTAATGGTGAGTGCTCGAACGAGGAGGCTATAAGAGACAGAATTGGTTTTGAATGTCCACATTATGTGTCCAGGCCCCTTGCATAGAGACAAAACACTCAGGTGCGTGTGACACAAGGTTCAGCTTCATATATTGTTTTAAAACGTACTTTTCTTGTTTATGATTGGCTGCTCTTGTTAAAGCACATTGCCTATATTGTGTGTCTTAATAGACATTTTAAAGGTTGTTGTTGAGATTCATAATGCATAAATCAATACATACAGACATGTTGTGTTCACCAACATCTTTGTTGTAGTGTTTTGCAGTGCTCTGAAAAGCCCATTTCTAACAGATAATGTTGCTTTTCTGTGTGGTAACACTATTAAACATGACAGATGCCCGTAGAGTATTTATTATTATTATTATTATTGTTATTATTAAAAAGTTTTGTATAAAGCAAACACAAAGTATTCTCATCACTTCATAAAATTAAGGTTGAGCCACTGTAGTCACTTGGACTATTTTAACGATGTCTTAACTACCTTTCTGGGCCTTGAAAGTGGTAATAACATGCAGTCTATGTGTGGGTCAGAAAGCTCTCGGATTTCATCAAAAATATTTTAATTTGTGTTCCGAAGATGAACAAAGGTCTTACGGGTTTGGAACGACATCCAGGTCTGTTACTTTACATGAAGCAGATTGCCTCATGTAAGCACCCTGAATTTTGTGAATTTTTTATGCAACTTCCAAAATATTTACTTTTGATAATTAAGTTCCATGTATATTGTAGTTAAAATAATCAATATGCAAACGCATCGCCTTTGGCAAAACAAACCATTTGAATCCAAAATGTCTTTTACATGCAGGGTTGCCAAGTCCGCGGTTATACATCAGAACCTGGAAGTCTAATTTGATGCTGGTTCCTTTGAGATTTTCCTATGGGGTTTCATAATGTTTTTATTTTATTTTATTTTATTATGAGTAAAATAAAGCCTGTGGTAAACATAACTTGATGATACTTTGACTATTTGTTCTACACTGCACACAGTCAGGCCCTGTTTACACCTGGTATTAAGATGCATTTTGGTCTATTGGATCACAAGTGGACAACGCTTAATACAGGTGTAAACGAGGTCTAAAACGTATTGAGCTTGTCTACTTTCGACCACTTCCAGAGGTAGTCGCAAACGCATTCGACCGGATTGCTTTCATAGTGTAATAATAGTGTAATTTATATAGCGCTTTTCTGGGTACCAAAAGGGCTTTACATAGAAGGGGTTGGGTGGGGTTGGGTGGGGGTGGGGGTGGGGGTGGGGGGGGATCTCCTCAACCACCACCACCAATGTACAGCATCCACCTGGATGATGTGACGGCAGCCATATTGCGCCAGAACCAGGGGGGTAATCGAGCTCTTGAATAGCGTACCACCCCCGGGGGCCGCCATTGGCTAACAAGCCATCACCTGCTGTTAGCATTCCATTGACTCCCATTCATTTTGGCGGCACTTTGACAGCGAATAACTTTACATCTGAGGTGTTTAAAGACTCCATTTGTCCATTGTTTATTTCTAAAGAAACACAAAAATGTATAAAAGGCTCCATTACCTTGTATCTTACGTTATGGCCCCGTAGAAGCAGTTTTTGTAAAAGTAGGCTAACGATTGCGTCATAACCACGCGACTCTCTGGAAATTACCGTATAGACAGGAGGAGAAGCTTGCAGTCAATCCGGGGGACGTGGAGGCATAAAGTCTGATAAAGTCAAGGGAGAAGCCCATAGAGAATCATAAAGTTGCTCCTGCTCCTAGCTCATGGACAGCTCCTACTCACGCTCTCCGTTTCTGCAAGATTCGGAAGGGAATGATTCAGATTTCTCTTGGCACAGCTACTAGAAGACTTACAACTGTCAGACAGGTTGCTCACGTCACATCTACGTCGTCAAGCTCAGTTTGAGTCTGCGCAGTACGCTCAGCCATCAGGAAGTGAGTGCTTGATTCTACTTTTCCTGGTCTGATCTAATTTGCTTCACTTTTCTCCGTTGAAACCTATGGGGTCGCTGTGTCCAGTTTATATACTGTCTATGGCCAGAACGCCCACCACACACCAGCTTATTGGTGGAGAGGAGACAGAGTGATGAAGCTAATGTATGTGTAGACGCTCATGTGGTCGAATGCGTTCGAACAGCCACAAAAGACCGCCTACTTTTGGTAAGCGCGCTAGCCAGACGGGATTTAAACTTTGTCGGCTAAAGACCCAAGTTTGGTTTGAAGACGAAAAATGTACCAAGCACGATGTTCTTTCACCATTCCTGATTTCTAACGTGTACTCGCTGTGTTCGGCGTAGTCTTGCGGCTATCAGAGCAGAAACGGAAGCTTGATGCTCTCCGTGTTTTTCCGTCGTCTCCGGCCGCGTTCATATGTAAATTGCACAAGCTTATTTTGTCCATCAGATCGAAAGATCTGAAAAAACCCAAACATTTACCCGCCCATAGACCCTCCTCTCGAAGAAATCAGGACAGAAGTGGTCGAAAGTGGACAAAAGAGACGGATTAAAACACCAGGTGTAAATTTGTATGTGTCTCCCCGTCTACTTGTGATCCAAATGACCAAAACGCATCTTACTACCAGGTGTAAACAGAGCCTTACACCCCAAGCTGTCTTGTCTAGTTACTTATAAAAAATGTACTTATAATTTATTTTTTTAAAAATGAACATAACTGCTTCAAAATTTACAGTTGACTAAGTATAGTCAAGTTATGTTTACCACAGGCTTTATTTTACACATACATCGAAAAACGGCAAATCAGTCTTCCGGGTTCTGATGTCATACTCAACTGCACCACTCCATAGCAAACCACAACCATTCAATGATCCAATCAATTCCCTGTGGACAAAATAAACACCCGCTCTACATTTTTTCTTGTTTGAGAAGCCATTTTACTCCGAAATATGTCACAATGGGGAAGAAAAGACTATCTTAACTTCCGTTTCACGTTGACTTTAATAAGACCTGTTGTAAGTCAAATCTTCCCAAATGGATGCCATTGAGATGATGGGTGTCTCTACCAGGGCAGAATGTTTACAGAAAGGATAAACAGTGGCTGAGGCTATAATCTAGTGTCGAAAGAGTAGGACATGTGTGGATTACTTTCTCTCTTTCCCTCTCTGTATCTCTCCTCTGCTCTCTCGACACCTCATGACATTTCTAATTGCGTTAAATCTCATTATTCATGCCCGGCTTTGGGGCCGACACCGCATGCATCCGAATGTCTCAAAACAGATCACCCTTACTTGCCACTGTGGTTAGCACTCTGCCTGTCGGTTGAAAGAAGAGAGGGATTGGTTACTCCGCTGAGAGTGCTTCCTTTACTTCTCCCAGACCCCTCTCCCCTCAACATTCCATTGAGAATGTGTCCTCGAGTGTGTCTTAAACACACACTAGAAACACTCTAAATATGTGAATGTTTTCCAGAGAAATCTGTGAATGAAATGCCACCCCTGCACGGTAAAACGAGCCTTTGGGATGCACACATGTTGAATTTGTTTGCATAGTTCTGTGTAAAGTTTTGGCACTCTGCTAGAGTGGACAAGATCCACAGCTGCAGCACAAAAGAAGTTCCAAAACTCACTGGTGTAGTGCAGCAGCGGTGTAGGGAACTTACAGTCAGCAAGTTTTATGTTCTGCTAGAGATTTTCACACTGTAAAAAATGTTTTTTGTACAATCAACTTGGATGTTTAAGTCATTTAAACTTAAATTACAATAAAATGAGTTGAATCTTGTATAGCATAAAAAGTAGAAAATTACTTAACTTATTTTGATGAGTTAAAGCAATGTAAAATATATGTTGTCACAACTTATTGATCATATAATTTTTTACAGTGCAGATGTTTTTGTGGACCATAAGGAAGTAAAACCCATTTGCTTTTACCATAGCTGTCATTTTTAAACATTTTCCTCTTTCAAAGTTCATTATATAGTTCTTATTTAAGTATCTTATCATTTTAATATAACTTTGAAGATTCTTTAGAGTAAAAAAAATGCAAAAATTAGACTTTTTTGACATTTGGTATACAGCTGTAAAATTTATGTGAATAGCATAGTCCATATAATTTGGTTTTGAATTAATTAATTGAGATAGCCTAAATGTTTTAAAGAGATTGTTCACCCAAAAATATTCTGTCATCATTTACTCACCCTTATGTTGTTCCAAGCCTGTATGAGTTTCTTTCTTCTGCTGAACACAAAAGAAGATATTTTGAAGAATGTTGGTAACCAATCAGTCGATGGGCCCTATTGACTTCCATAGTATATATATATATATATATATATATTTATATATATTTATATATATATATATATTTTTTTATACTATGGAAGTCAATGGGGCCCATGTTTTGTTAGGCTACTTCTTTTTGTGTTCAGCAGAAGAAAGAAATTCATACAGGTTTGGAATAACTTGAGGGTGAGTAAATGATGGCACAATTTTCATTTTTGGGTGAACTATCCCTTTAAGTTCATATTTAAATTTGTGACAATAAATTATAGACTTTGGTGTCTTGACTTCTTGCAATTGTGATTTTATGTCTCACATTTGCGACTTCTTATCTCACAACTGTGGCTTTACATCTCATAAATTTCTTGGGTCTTTTTCTCAGGCGAAAAATATGAGAATCAAGATTTAATCTCTCTTTAATCTCATTGCTATCTAGGGGAAGCAATTGAGAAAATGAAGAGATCACATTTGTATTTTCCATTCCTATGGACTTCTTGTCTGTATGAAAAAGGCCCAGAGTGTTTGTAAGTTTAAGCCGCTCAGGCACACAGACATTATTTCTCTCATTATTTCTCTTACGCCACTGTTTGTTTTAACATACGGCTTTATGTGTGAACGTTAAAGACTCCCGTGTCGAGGAAAGAGCATATTGTAGGGTTTTTGTGAAGTGCTGTCACAAGGAATACTCCATTGCTAATGGCTGAAGAGAAGAGACCTGGCCCTTTGTACCTCTCGCTGTCTGTAGTTTGTACACATGCTGTGTGTGTGTAAGGGAATGGGGGCGGGGGATCACGGAGGCCCTGAAAAGGGTGGATAAGAAACTCTACAGCACTGGCTCAGGGCAAATGTGTATTTCACCCCATTGAGACGAAACACACATTCCTACAGCAGGGAACTTCATTGAGATCACTTCAGAAACATCTGCTCGTAATGTTTGTCAGTGTGTGAAAATGTCATGGTCAAGGACTTCCTCAGAATTGTTGGGAAGTAAAGTAGGCCTAATGTTTCCTTAAGATATGATCAAAGTTGGTTTGAATTGTGTTTTTGATGATAGGATATTTTGTTATTATTATTTATTTTATGTTAATGTAAGAAATATTCAGGAAAAAATACAAAATGATATTTAAATGGATTTAATCGGTTTTAAATGTAAATTGCAATTTCATGCAGGAAAAAAAATCCATAATATTACAACAGGGTACAAAATACAGCATGAAAACCGAATGAAATAGTCAAATTAAAAGCTAATCAAATGATATTTGTGCATTTGGAGAGCTGAAACATAGGTAAATATAATGACTAGGACTGTCATCTCCTTTGAAAAGCAGTGACTCTTTTAAATCTGTCATTTCTAGGTCTGAGTGGAGAGAAAGCTGCAGTCAGAAATAGGCCAGGTTAGGTCAGGCTTTGTTTTATAATCTCACACTGACCTCTTTACTCAGTACTCTCTCTCTTTCAATCTCTCCTTCCAACCCCCAACTCTCTCTTTCCCTCTAATTCTCTTTTCCTCTTCCACCATCTCCCCCTCTCGGCTCCCTCCACCGCCTCTAAAAGGCTGTTTTAGATGAATTTATGTGCAAAAAATTGTGTTTTTCATATTAAATGCACAAAACCAGGCCTGTGTTTCCCTCAGCCATATCAGGTCCCTCCTTCAAAGACTCCTGGTACTGATAACTGAGATGCAAGGCATTTTCTGGCCAGCTAGTCACCATACAGATTCACTGATCTCATGGAGAGTTAGTATAGTAGATGCATGAAATTGTGAGTTGGATTGTCCACTGATGCACAGCCCATAACCTCTGGAAAAATTTATATTTGCTTTTTATGGGTCTAGTCTGACAAGAGCCATTTTATGGATGTCAGCATCCAAATTCTGTCTGTTGCAGGCCTACAATTTTTATGAGGTCCTCAGAACTGGCAAGTGTGAAAGTCAAGACGAGCCAACATGAAAGACTGGTAGTGCAAACATGTTCATGTAGTGTAGAGGAGAGGAGAAAAATATCTGTAAACATACATACAACATAGAGCTTATGCATGGTGAACGTGATTTCACCAAGTACAACATGTTCCTGGATCAACATCTTTGCTGATCCTGGAACAACATTCCAGACAACCAATCAGATCTGAGGGACAAGTTTACAGTTAATGTTAAGTTTAGGCTTATAACCAGGGTTTGGTGCTTCTACATCAGTGTTATTCAGTATCATTTCCTTCTGATTTTAGGAATAACTTATGGGTTAGGTTTAGGGGTAGGTTTCGGACTAAATTTTCTGACAGGAATTTTGTTCCACGATCAACAAAACTTGACAAAATCACGGTGACCTAGTGTGCATATTGTCATATTATATGGGGTAAGTTGTCACAATGTAGTAAGCCATGCCATTAAATTACCATTTTTATGTTTTTCAGCTAAGTTTAAGCAATAAAAAGCAATTCCTAAAACAGCACACAAAAAAGTTTTTTTGCATCAAAACTTGTTATAAATAAATTGTAAAAATCCTGAGTATCCTGAGATCACAGTTTAATCTTTATGATATTATTAAAAATGTCACAATGTCGTAATTTTAGTTAAGGATTTCAGAATTTTTTAGCTGCTTGAAGGAGCTTTTGTGGTCTTTTGTGGTCAAAAACTTCAGAACATCTCCACATGACATCTTGTTTATTTTTTTATTATCTATGAGGTCTATAATACAGATTTAAGTAGCTATAATGATATGGAGTGTGATTTATTTTCTTTTTAATTCATTTATTTTATTATAAGTGATTTTCTATTCCCCCTCACTCAGACACAGCACTGTTCTTCTTCAAACTGCTGTGAAGGTCAGCAGCGACGCACTGATTCTCTGTGCAACTGTGATTGCATCCTCTGGATATTCATTAATGCAAATACACACAACTCACAAATAAGCTGATTGACATGCAAACAAGTCTATTCAATTAGCATGAAATCAGAATAAAACCCCTTTCAAAGTGCAGTATTGGGGCTGATGAGAGATGCAGGTCTGTAATTGAGCATGACCTACGAGGAAGTGCTGAAGAGGGTCTCGCCCTAATACCGCTTTAAGGCTTTTTTTTCTGGCATCTGGGCAGGAGCAATTACAGCTTTTGCCATTTAAATAAATCACTCTAAAGAGATCAACAGATCAACCTCCGTTTAATGCTTAATTACTTAGGCTCCTCCTTCAGAATACAGGCCCCAGTTAGCTATGCAAATGAACCGGCTCCTAATGATACTCCCACCAAGCACTCAAAAATCTCCTATAAGAATCTCATCATTCAGAATTATACAGATAGATGGATACGGAATAATAGATTAATTTAATACTTTATTATTTTTTACATTTAATTACTAAATTACTTTATTATAATTTGTTAATATATTTGTATTATAGATTTTAATAATATTCTTTATAAAGATCATCTGTATTGTATGCTGTGACAACTCTATCCTCATTACTTTTGCATCGCATTAACCTGTCACTTAAGCATTGAAAAGTTGCTTTCCTTTTGCTTTTGCTTTTTTTTTATATTATTGAGCATTGATTTCAATTTTCCCATCCCTGATGATACATGTCCATTATGATTGTCTGTTTATCTCACAGGCCATAAGTAGCCCAGGAAGTGTAAGGGTCATAAACCCTCCCTGATCTCTGCCATGACTGCTGTTACACCCAACCTCTCGCAGCCCTGCCCCCCATTAGCAATTGCATGCAACAGTGCTTTCGCTCGGAAAGGGTGTCATTATTCTACTAGGTGCCGGGGACCACATTCAATTAAAATGAACTTGGGAGATGGGGGTGATTGCAGCTTGCATCTGCTGCGTTGAGTTTAGATTAACAGAAGTTTCGGAGTGTTAGTGCACTGGTGATGGGTGTTATGGGGGCCTGAATATCCGAAGTTAAAAGTGATAGACTCCTTGATGCGTCCTTTGAAATGGAAAAAAACAAACATGGCTGATTGTGTGTAGCAATTGATTCCACTTATACATCCTAGTAAATCAGAGTTTATTCACGTGTAATGGCTGGATGACGTTCTGATTACAGAGCTCTGACATTCACACAATTTTAGAATACAATGCTGATTTTCAATAGTAATTCACTAGTTTTTTTTTAAATGAAAAACTGGTAAAGTACATCACTGACCCTCGTTTATGAGTATACAGCACACTTGGGTCTTAGAAATGAGAACAATTTTTAGTATATTGTTTGTTGTTCATTATTTATTAGTGCTGTCAAATTGATTAATCGCATCTAAAATAAAAGTTTGTGTTTACATAATATATGTGAGTGTATATATTATTATATTTATATATATTATATATTTCTCTGTGTTTGTATAATATATATACATACAAACACAAACTTTTATGTTAGATGCGATTAATCACAATTAATCGATTTGACAGCATTATTTTTTATAATTTATTTATTTATTATAAATATAGACACAACTTGATCAGACCAAATTAAAAAGAATGCAGTTTTTATGATGATTTTAAAAGGTTTTAGTTTACTCTTGTTCATTTGCTGTCCTGATGCAGCTATTTGTCATATTTGCATACATTTTTAAACAATTGATTTGTAAATTAATCATTGTTTTATTGTTTTAATTCTGAGTCAATCATTTTTAGTGAATCAGTTCATCTAGTTTACAATCCTGGTTTGAATGATTAATTCACAAACTGAACTGATCAATTTCTCGAGTTTCTAAACTGATCAATTTCTGACTCAACTCACTGAGTCAGCGATCCAGTTGCTTATTATTTTGCATTCATTTGTGGAATATATTTAAATTTCTCTTTTTTTTTGCCAATAGACTCTGCAAAGAGCTCACCTGTCTATGTGTGTGTGTTCAGTCATTTCCTACATTGTGGAGACAAAATGTTTTGGTTCCCATGAGGTAAACAGCTTATAAATAATATTAAATGATGTTTTTTTGAAAATGTAAAAATGCAGAAAGTTTTCTGTGATGGGTAGGTTTAGGGTTAGAGGATACTGTTTGTACAGCATTATGTTTATAGGAAGTCCCCATTAAACATGGAAACCCAACATGTGTGTGTGTGTGTGTGTGCTTAAGATGTTTTGTGCAAAATCAGTGTACTATTGTATTGTGTATGTGTGTACTACACCAAGAAAGCTGGAGATAGATAAAATGTTTGTGTGTCCTCCTTGAGCCAGCACAGCAGGTTATTTCTGCATGCACGGTGCATCCACTTATTCTGTGAAGAACATCTATCATTTTATCCTGTGATTAATGGCTGTCCTGAGCCCGGCTGCTACTAACGCAAATGCACTGAGAGGGAAATGACGGAGAGAAAAAACACCAGCTGCATAACACACATACACACACATTCACTCTTTGAGACCACATTCTGGGAACTCACTTTTTTGTAGACTTTGAGAACAATAATAATTCATTGGAACCATGAAATTCTGCATATTTTAATCAGGTTTTCCAGACAGCGAAAACTCTGCCACGGAATAAAAAGCAGAGAGACGTAGTTTAGGCGTCATTATATATCCTTAGAGATCCTCATCAATTGGTCTCCGTCACATTAAGCTAGTTTCTCAGGTTCTCTGTTACCTGCTTATAGCACCATCAGTGAGAAAAGCCATGCGAGTGGCCCTGCTGCTCTTGGCCCCTGAGAGCGGCACAAGAGGCCCACCCATCTCCAGTTTAATTAAATATTTCCCCCCTGAGTCGGCGAGGTGATGCCGTGAGCATTATAAATCAAGAAAAGGGCATCTGCTGATAGGCAAATGAAAACAGACTCGCTGAATAGGCAGTACGGGATGAGCGCAGCAGATTAAAATAAACAAAGAGAGTGACGTAAATAGCTCTCCATCCTCACCCCGTCTCAAGTCAGTGTCGCTTATTTGTTGTACAACCATATGTGAGTTATGTTAATGAGATACTGGGAGTGTGTGTCGGTGTGTTTGCGTATGGGGGATGTAGGTCACGTTTCCCTGTTATACCCCCCACCTCTCTACATCCTCGGTTGGGGTTGTTATGATCTGGATTTGCCCTCACCAGACATACACAAATGATACTTATTGGACGTTGGCTGTTTGTTATAATGCAGGTACATACACATGCAAATAAGCTCACATTTGCATGCATTCATGCACACACTTAAACTATTTCTGGCATCATTTATCAAAATCCTTATAATATATTCACATACAGTATGCTGCAATACGGCACCCTAGCATTCTCACTTCAGTGTTATCGGAGTTAACAAAAATTAAGAAACTAACTAAAAACATTGTTGTTACTTGAAATAAAATAAACTTTAAATTAAATATTTATTTATTTATTCATTCATTCATTCATTCATTCATTTATCAATTAATTAATTAATTAATTACTAATTTTATATCAGCTTGCCCAGGCAAAATCTCTTATTTTTCTTTAGTTTATTTAACTTGATGTACTAAACAAAATCTGAAATTTTTAAAATTGGACATTAATAAAAACGATATATAGCCTATCAAAAAAGAAAACCCCCACAGCAAAATTACTAAAACTTGAACTAAAATGAAAAATATAAAAATAAAAACTAATTCAAAATATATTATAGTTTTTATTTTAAAAGTTATATTCAAAATAAAAACTATTTTAGTTTACTCACTTAAACTCCCTGTGCTCTGCCTACTGAAGCAGAATTTTAAAAGGATAGTTTACCCCAAACTGTATATTCTGGCATCATTTACTCACCCTCATGTTGTTTCAAACTAGTAGGCCTATGACTTTCTTTCTTTTGTGAATCAACCATTTTTGTTCATATACAGTGAAAGTCAATGGGGTCCAAAACAACAACAAACAACATAAAAGAAAAATATTTTTTGTGTTCCACAGAAAGACATTCATGGGTTTGGAATGACATGAGGGTGATTAAATGAAAGAGTCTGCATTTTTAGGTAACTATCCCTTTAGTTTTTCTGCCTGTACTATGAAAATCTAATTTTGGCCACATGTATCCACATGGTGAATTCAGTCCCATGATGCATTTCAATGAAGTGAGAGAAATATTTGCTAAATCGGAATAGCATACTACTAGTATAGGCTAATACTCTTACGCTGAGTCCGAATATGCCAGCTTCCATAAGCGAAAAACAGTATGTGAGATGAGTAGTCTGTCCGAATTTATACTATTCATTAAACAGTAGGCGAAAAGTACCCGGATGACTTCTGATGAGATTCTGAAGTGTGCTTCAATGGACACTTTACTATCCCATGAAGCCACAGAAGAAGATTTGGGACTGACGGTGAAGCGACTCAACTGACGCTGGTAGGTCACATGGAAATGACAACATGGCGGAGTACTTCAGAATTTATTTCATACTATATAGAACATACCTTTTTAATGGTTGCGAAGTAAGTTTCAAACCAAATGTACTATACAATATGCGATTTCCGACGCAGCATTATTTATGCCATTTTAAGGTATGTCAGAAAAGGTATGCTTTCCATTTTTATACATTAACTTACTTGTCCAACTTACTTAAACTCTCTTCCTCACGCTTTTTCTTTCTCAGCCACTCACACACAACCCCCCCCCCCACACACACACACACACTCCTCCACCACCCACAACACGCAACCGAGAGCAAGGAAGATTTCTCACTGGCACTAATAATGAGATCCTTTTCTTGAAAGCAATCCCTACCAATCCAATTCAATATGGATACCACAAACACATTATGCACAACTGCCGTGGCCCGTGACAAGAATCTGGCTGCAGTGCCCACACTGCGGATGTCAAAAATAAGGCACGTTTCACAGAGCACTGAAACTACTTTGTGCAGCTTATAGCATTAATACTTCAGGGTACATTTTGTTTTAATGCTTGGTTTTCTTCATCAGTTCTTCAAAGGCAGTGGATTGATAATTCTCAAACTTTCTCGTTGGGGGTTATTCTGAATTGTTAACCCTAAGTGAACTTTATTTATTGGCATTTATGGTTCCATGAAAAACCTTTAATATCCATGGAACCTTTCCATTGCACAAAAGGTTCTTTATAGTAGAAAAAGGTTCTTTATAGATCATTAAAATGTTCTTCATACACACACACACACACACAAAAAAAAAACACACACACACACACACACACACACAAAGTTTCTTTAAAGAATGTTTACTGAAAGGTTTTCTAATGGCACAGCTGCAAAAAAAAAACCCTTTTGGAACCTGTACCGTTTTTTAAACAATATGAAGGTGAGGAAATTATGACAACTTATTTTTTGGTGAACTATCCCTTTAAGTTTACTATCAAGTTTGGGGTTTTAGAAACCTTATACATTTTAAAATAAATTTAAGATTTGAAATTGTGAAAATCTCACATTTGCTTACAATGATTTTACTGCATTACTGAATCGTGATGTAAAAATGATGTCTTTATAATACATGCATACTTCATTGTTATTGGTCTTTTTTCTCAAATGAGTTTTTTATTTGTATAGCACTTTTCACAATTCACATTGTTTCAATGCAGCTTATTATGTTAATGATTATGAGATCTTTCTTAGTTGCATTTTGCAGATTAGAGCTGTACTAGTATTTGCATACTAACTTTTGATTGGTCTTGCAATGATGCATATATTTAACTATTTGTAGTAAGTTCAATTCACACTGCCCCTGACTTTTATTGCTGCATATCACCATTCGCTGTACCAAATAATGAGGCAAACTTGTCACTGCTAAGCTACCTGGGTCCAATAATACACATATTATTAATTGTCACACATACAGCTTATTACCCGTCCTCAGAGACATTTTTCCACACATACTATTGTCTCTTTACATGGTCAGACTTTAAAACTATCAACACTAGCTATTTCCTTTAGAAAAATACTAGTTTAATCATTATCATGGTGGAGATTTAGGGGGGAATGTTCATAATAATAATTGGAGTGGAAACTGTGGCATTTACGTCAGAGTCATTAGTTACTTTACACATCAGGCTGGAAGACAGTTAGACTGACCAAAATAATATTTACGTAAGCCTCTCTCTGGAGTTTTCGTGTTTAGCTCAATGAACACTTGCAGGGTTCAGCTGCTGCTTACATTGAAGTGTGTGTGCCTGCCCACCTCACTGCATGTATCTCAGGAGGGATGTTAACAGACTCATACTGTAACATCATCTAAAGAGGGGAGGGTCAGCAAATGATGCTCAAAAACTGTAAATTTTTTAAAACTTTGATCATTATATTCATATCGAATCATTTTTTCACTTTGATCGAGAAATGGTGCTGGAGGGAGAATGGTGTGGATTGGGTGATGATTGATGACAGATATGAGGTCTGCTTGTTTATGAAGTATTATACTTTCCTTATGAGTGTGAAAATATTGTGAATGTCTATTAACACCTGGAGAAAGCATTCCCAGTCAACTCATTGGCAGTTGCTCACTGATGCATAACCATTTTGCTCATGGGCATTTAGTTCTGAGCCAATCACCTGAGCCATAAATGCCATGTGACTAATTACTCTGGAGACATTGATTGGCGGATGGCGCCATAAGAACGCACACAGTACCAAGCATTTCATTAGCAACTATCATGAACTGTAATGACAAAACAGCTTTCTTTCTTTTCTTTCTCTTTCTTTTTGAAAGTCATAAAAATGACATTTCAACAAAATATTAAGTGCCACAACTGTGTTCAGTGTTTCTTCAAATTAGCAGAATGATTTCTGAATGATCAAAACTGGAGTAATTAAGCTTTTCCATCACAGGAATGTATTACATTATATAGATCTTGACCTAAATGTACTATGTACCTGATGGAAATAACATCACAACATTTATTTCCATCAAGAGCTGCATAAATTTTTGGTCAAGATCTTGTATTGACAATGCAAGAGTCAAGTAAAGTCTACTCCAGCAAATCCCAAAGGCTTTCCATGAATTTAAGGTCTGGATTCAGAGCTGCCAATTCATGTGTGAAACCGTTCTTTCACAGTTTGAGCCTGATGAATCTTGACATTGTCCTCCTGGAATATGGCCATGATACGTCATACATGGTTGTTTAAGAAAGGAAAAGCTACACACTCCATCAATTAGGGTTAGAAGAACTGTTGCCAAACATGTAACATGCAAGAAATACATTAATCACTGCAATAATGATCCAAATAGACTTAAGCATTTGCCTGTTTAAATCCAAATGGCGAGTTATTATTTTGTTTGGCTGGGTAGTGTATAAAAGTATATTCTGCATCTACTAGCAGGGGCTAACTTTCCCATGCTAACTGTAACGCTGTGATGTACTCAGGAACAGACTGAAATCCAAACAACACTTTAATAGTAACACTCAAGAATCAGGTAACAGGCAGGGTAACTCATGTTAACACAGTGTAGGTATTACGGTGACCGGACCAGGAGTGCAGGAGAAGGGACAACTTAGTGAACATAACGAGGATAACTACTAAACACAGTTGATGCACATGAACTAATAATGATGGTAACCAAGGAGACGGATGAGTAGCGGGAAACTGAACAAAGAAACATGTGACAGAAGAAAACACTCAAAGTCCATGAACAAAACTAAACTGAAAGTGACACTAACTAGCCAAACTTTAACCCTTTGGAACCTACAAGGAATGCTAGAGAGAAAGAATGTGATAGAATGGGGAGTAGGGATTACTATAAGGCTGTTTTTAAAACTCTCATTCTCATTGCTTTTGCCACGGTCTAACATACTGAAATACTGAGTTTTGAGGTTTGGTGCGTTTCCATGCAATGATGCCATTCACCACACTTGTTCACAGCGCAGCGTTTTTCCACAGGCTCTTCTGCACGATCTGCCTTTACTCCCCAGGCAATTCATTACAGTCTCTCGGTGGTCAACAATGAATGTTGCATCAAAAATGCAATTGCACCCCTGGTTGCCATTTAAGCGGGTGTGTCTGTTTATACTTTTCATTACATTGCATGATTAGGAACAGAAGTCAATTTTACATGCCATTTCAAGCAGCACTACCCATCCTCATGTAGTCGCTTATTTAAATTTGAAAACATTTTTTAAATGAAAACATCCAAGGATAGATGAAGATTGTCATTTTCAAATGTTGGCTGCTTTGGGTCTGTTAGTACAGATTGTTGTGGTACTGCTGCAGAGGTGGAGAATGCAGGTATTTGCTATTCTCAGAGTGTCTCGCCAAGTCGCTCTCTCCATCTCCCTCACTCTCCATCTTTTGCGTTCTCTCTATCTCCACCTTACCCTCCATCTCTCTCTCTTTATATCTTTTCCTTTCTCTTTCTTTCACCCTCCGTCTCTCTCCCTTGCCCTCTCTCTCTCTCTCTCTCTCTCTCTCTCTCTTACCCTCGCTCTCATTGGGAGACGCCTGTGGAATATAGTCATCAGCATGAATTTTTTTCCACTCTCTGGAAGAGACAAACCCTAACAAACATGTAGTCAGCTGTGCAGTGGCTCTGTCTTTCCCACAATAAAAAAACAGCATGAAAACATCACCTCAGCTTTGGCAATCCACTCTTCAAAGTCTTAAAGGAACATTTAACAGCCACTCACGACAATACTTATATTCAAATGCAGCAAGTGATTCATTTCTAACAGGTAGATATATATATTATCCAACATGTCGCTAAGCAGATATATTGGTATTTAAAAGATGCTGCCTGAGCTATTGCCATAAACATGACTCAGCCATGCCTCATGAACCACAGACGGAGGCCGGAGAGCGTGGAAGAACATTCCGGATAAACATCACTTGTGTAATGGAGATGATGTGGTTAGTTGTCCTACACAAGCCTATGGTGTCCTTGTTGACCTAGTATTGATATGTGCCCTATACAGTACATGCTGTAAATCAGAACCTGACAAATGCATTTTTCAAAATACAAGTCACTTTTTGGAAGTTCAAATAAGATTACACAATATCTGTATATGCATGAGCAGAGTTTAAAATAACAGGATGAGCTAAATGTTTTTTGTGTGTTTGTGTGTAGATAGGAGGAAATACTTAATTTAATTGATTAATTTTTACTTTATTGATTCATTTTTTCGTTTAGTGTTCATGCTGACAAAATCTGCAGCATATTACTCACTCTCAGTGTTATAATTGTCATAATTAGATTGATAAAAATGGCTGCTATTATGAAGTGAAATATTAACTAAGTACATTTTTAATGCTTAATTACACCTTAAATGGAGGTTGAAAGCCACAGAATGAACTCTGTCTATGTCTAAACACAACACAGGTGGGGAGTGATTGGTTAATATTCGCCATTCGCTTGAGAGCATTTTTGCTGTATTTCCTATTGAAACAGGATTTCAATATAAGAGAAGAGGAGCTAAGTCCTACGTCAGATGAACTATTCCTTTAAGTGGACAAAATGATTACAGAAGTCCAGCTTACATCAACAAATAGAAGTCTGTCATTTTCACCGGAAGATCAAGTTATGACGTACTGATTAAACATTATGAGGTCAATAATAATAATAATAAAAAAATAAAAAAATAAAATAAATTAAATAAAATAAAATAAAAAAGAAGAAACATGGATGAATCATTCACAATAAGATATGTGACCCTGGACCACAAAACCAGTAACACGTAGCACAGGTATATTTGTGGCAATAGCCAACGATACATTGTATGGGTCAAAATTATTGATTTTTCTTTTATGCCAAAAATCATTAGGATATTAAGTAAAGATCATGTTCCATGAAGATATTTCGAAAGGTTACCTCCCCTTTTGTCTTCTTTTGCCCGCAAAGAGAATTTGGCCCGCCCATGAGAAAATGAGCGGCGCGAGCGCGATATTGTTTTTTCCTCGCGAGACATAATGGCTTGCAAACGAGCGAAGCATGGCAGTTGCTCAGTGTTTGGATGTACAAATGAACACAAAAGTATTTTTTTTGTTCCTTCATCCGAGCCTCTGAAGAACCAGTGGGTTATGTGAATTTCTGATGTGTAATTGTTCAAGTTCAGACAGATAATCTTTCTCTCAAAGTCGTTCAATAGGCTACTGTTTATGCATCAGTGAATAAACGATCAACTTCACGTCGTTTCTCTTAGTAGGAAGAAAATAATCTTACTTAAACTGTGATTAATATATAGAAAGCGATCAAAGAACAATCCCTTTCCAATCGCCCAAGCTGTCAATCACACAGCGCGAGTTTATCTGGACACTTGCCAAAACTCGTTATGAAATCAATGACGCTGTTACGCTGCACATCGAAGCTCTTACTGTACTTACCTCATGTTTGCAGTGGTGAAATCATTAGTGAGAGTGCAGAAACTGTGTTGCAATGATAAGATCTTCATTCATGCGATCAACAGGCTGTCATCTGCTCAGTGCTCATCACTGCAACCTTTTATGTGATGGGAATAGATCTAAATACTTAAAAAACTTCTCACGATTCGTTAATCAGCTGTAATAGTAAAAATGTATAATAGCTGTAATAGAAAAAGTTTTCGAAAGAGTTCCACATGTAATGCTAAATATTTCATATGCAAGCATGTCAGCCAATCACAGCAGTGGGCGTTTACACTGAAGTCTCACAGCAGACATGCCCCTTCAAACAGAGCGTTCAAATCAGAGGCTAAAATCAGGCTAGGAAATATGCCTTTTATTTCTAAATTATAACAACTTTTGATCTAAAAAACATACTAACATTATAAGGGCACCCCAGGAAACATTCTAAAATAATAAAATAATCCATGCAATGGGACCTTTAAAGGCGATTTTCTCAATGTTTAGATTTTTTTGCACCCTCAGATTCCAGATTTTCAAATAGTTGTATCAGCCAAATATTGTCCTATCACAAACCATACATCAATTGAAAGCTTATTTATTCAGCTTTCAGATTATGTATAAATCTCAAATTTAAAAAAATTACCCTTGTGACTGGTTTTATGGTCCAGGGTTACATAATATAAAATGCATTCACAACTAGATATTCATTCCATGCAGACTTTAAAGGGCTTGTGCCCACCTTTTTAAGGGCCAATAGGCTTTAGTTGCATCATGAACCATGATTTGTTACTTTCTATACATTTTTTAAATCAGAAATCTTTATAGTGCAAAATGGATAATACAAATGTTGGTTGATTTTTCCTGGAATAAATAAATAAATAATACAATTTTAAATGTGTATTTCTGCCAAACATATTTTATTTCATATTTTATTTTAAACGTGTATTTCTGGACTAAAAGCTACTCAATTACACAGCTAAACTCTAACCCAGGCAGGATTCCACACGGCTCAGATGTGGGCCGGATCTGGGACGACACTATGTTGCTGCCTGGGAAATTTGATATTTTTGGGTCTTTAAAATTAAGTCACAATGAATTTCAGAGAAACAAAAAAACATAAAATAAAAAATAAAGAAGAAATATATTATAAACTTGCCTACCATGAGTGAGCATTAAAAAATAAAGACCCTGGAATAACAAATCATAGGCTGCGTCCAAAATCGCATACTCTCTTGAGTAGGTATTTATTTTGAATATGTAATTACTTAATGACTTCTAAAAAAGTATGTTCTATAGTATGATTGTAGTATGAATGTAATCCGGACATAGGCCTACTACATTCGCCGAGTTGTCATAATCATGTGACCTACCAGCGTCAGCTTCAATTCCATTCATAAATCCTCTCCCATGGCCTCATGGGATAGTAAAGTGTCTATTCACACTTCAGAATCTTGCCGGAAGTAGTAGGTCATCCGGGTACTTTTTACCTACTCTTTTATGAGTACTGTGAATTCGGACACACTTCTTTTGTCACATACTGTTTTTCGCCTACTATATAGTAGGGAAGTATACGATTTCGGATGCAGCCATAGTCACATTGATTTAAAGCCAAACATGATATGGGACTTGGTCTGGCCTGGTTCTTTTGTCAAATAAACATATTTATTGCTGAAACATTTTTACAATTGTTTCTAATTTGATTGAGAATGCAAATTTAATCATCTAGTAATAGTGCTCTGCGTGTTACATATTTTAGTTTTCAGTTAAGTTTGTCACTTGATTTACACAGGTCTGTAGAGTACAACAATCCGACGAATACAGCCTGCCTTCCCCTTTAAGAAGCCCCTCCTTTTCTCCACAGCAGGGGAGGGTGAGCATTATCCTGGAACAGCGATTGAAAAAAAAAAAATCCACCAGTAGACTGTTTCAAGTTCCCCCAGTAGAAACTGTGCCTGATTTGTGGCCAATGCTGGAGATGTACGAAAAGGGAGGAAAACACTAAGCGGGTAGCTATGGAGATAGACCGTTTTCCTGGCCGCTTCCTTTGACAGGTGTTGAGTAGGTTAAAAGTCTTCAAACAGAGTCCACCATGTACGCCAAAGGGAAAGGAGCTGTCGTTCCATCCGATAGTCAAGCCAGAGAGAAGTAAGTGAATTTGTGCGTTGTCACATATAGAGTAAAAACCTGCACGTTCTCTGATGTCTGCGCTGTATTGCACGAGACGGCTAACGTTACCAGCGACACTTTTACAAAGTAGTTTATTTGCAGGGTTTGTGCAGTGTTCGTTTAGCTGTTTTGATATGTTTGTGTTTATGCGTGCTGCTTGTACTCGCTTTAACGTTACTTTGTAATGCATTCAGGTAGTAGGTTTTATATGAAGATGTGTACCATGCAGATGCAGAGTTTGTGGAGGGTTCGTTTAAATGAATGCATGATGTAGATGCTCTGATGCTTCTAGTGCACGAGACATACAGAAATCCTACAGACCATGTTAAACTGTGCACGAGCAGCTTTACAAACTAGTGCAATGAAATAGTTTGATTTGATGAGTATGTTTGTGAGTAGTTTTTAATTAGTTTAAAACGCACAGAGTTACTCATTACTGTTATTCATTGATCATACTTTCACTTTAAGTTGTCATAAGTGGTCTGTTTTCTTAAATTGATTGTGTCCTATTGACTTTGTTGTCTTAAATATATAAGCTAGGGCCTTCATTGTGTACAAAGACATCCAAGTAATGATGCTTTGTTTGGCATATTATGTGTACAATGTAGTTTAAACATGGTTCCCCACAATCATTTAAAACCTGACAATCTTAGGAGACTTTAAAAGCATGACTTCCACACAAAGTTGGATATTTCTTTAGGGATGTTTATAGTTTTTAAAGTTCTGCAATGTTTAATCAGCTTAGATATTGGTCTTTGTGGAGTAAGAGGGTCTTATTGGAGACATTTGTACAATAATAAGTTGAATTGTATAGATTATGCTTTCAAAAGCACTCTCTCTATGAAATGACTTTTAAAAATCCTCATCTGGTAATTGTGGCTTGAAAGGTCGTGGAAAAGTCAGTGTAAATTCATGGGTCAAAAAAATGCGGGAACCTCATTTAAAAGAACTTATATCTCGGCTATATCTAATGCAGAGCAATCATGTGGCAGCCAACCCTTTACTGGTTTGTAAGGTTGTCCAAAAGTTGCTTTTAGTTCAGCTCATATCATAATTCAGTGATGGCTTATAAGTGTCCATATGGCTAGTTTATGACAGTGTTGTTCTCGTACTTGTAATTTTTGACTAGTTGCTTGGGTCTGCACCTGTGATCAGCTTCAGTTGTTCTGTTTAAACCTCTAATTCAGGTTGCGCTAATAGTGACCACTCAAAATTACGAGATGCTTCATTTTAGTTAAGTGGTCTCATGGATGTTAAATGACTTTTGCACGTCTAGAAATGGCTTGAATGAATGATTCACTTTAGCAAACATAGCCTAATTCCTGCTGATCTCACAGTTTGTATTCTCAGTAGTCGAGAGTTTCTATACTTCGTTAAAAGTTTAAATTACAACTTGTGGCAGAGCATTAAAACACTATAAAATGGACCATTGAAAGTGCACCGTCTCTGGCCAAAGGAGCAGATGGATTCTCAGTTTGGCAGTGTTGATGCAAGGATGTTTTTTGTCAGAAAACTTTTTAGGAACTTGTCATTTTCACCCTTTTCTCTTGTCTCGCACGTCTGTGCTGGGTGAATAATTGATAGAGGAGGGTTGAAAACATGATTTTCTAACAGTGCCTTTGTAGGACGGTTATGTGTGATTCATTCATGTTTAAAGACGGTTTTATCAGAGAGCCTCAGGCAAGATGTCAGGTGTGCTCAAGGCATACATTTGGCAGATTTCTTTGATGTGAGGACTCCGTGTGGGCTCTGTTGTGATGAGAGCAGAACGTGGGGACCCGTTTATCTCGAGCAATACATTTAGAGATTTTCCTTTGGAGCTTTCATAAGCTGATTTGTCCTCGCCTTGGTTCATGTCTAATGAAAAATGTCACATCCCTGAGCAAACCCTTTTAAATGAATGTTACTTTTACCTTAAACTTATTTATTTTTCCTCATGTCATTCCAAACTGTTATGCTGGTAATTTTTATGTGGAATGCACAATGAGACATTTGGAATAATTTCCAATACCTGTTTTCCGTACAGTTGCATAATAAGTAGTCTGTCAAGCTCCAAAACGTTGTAAATGTACCATGAAACTAGTCCATGGTGGTTTAGACTTATTTATTTAAAATTCTAATGTTAGACTTTTTTGTTTTTAGTTGATTTAGTTTTTATATTAGTTTTAGTTTTTTTAGGGCTGTCAAAGTTGATGCACTAGTATTAGTATAATTTAAAAATGCTGAACTGTGTTAAATGCAGTCCAGTGTTACTGCTACCTAGTGGCATTTCTGTGTTTGTTTTTTTGTGGGTGGTAAATATTTCAGTTTTCATTAGAAAATCATTTTGGGTCAGTAAGAATGTTTTAATGTTTTTTAAAAGTCTCTCGTTCTCAACATTTAGCTAGTTGATTAAACCTACAATACTGTGAAATATTATTACAATTAAAAATGACTTTTTCTAGTTTTCTATTTTTATTTTAAAATGTAATTTATTCCTGTGATGACAAAGCTGAATCTTCAGCATCATTTCGCCAGTCTTCAGAGTCACATGATCCTTCAGAAATCATTCTAATATGTTGATTTTGTGCTCATGGGAAACATTTCTTATTATTATCAATGTTGAAATCAGTTGTGCTGCTTGGTGCTTAATGTTTTTGTGAAAACATGATTCATTTATTTCAGGATAATTTTGCTGAATAGAAAATTCAAAAGAATAATAGCATTGTTTCTGAAGCCATATGATAGCTGTGTGCGAGTCATTTTTCAAATCAAATAATTCATTAAACTCACAGTTTTCATGATGTCTGATCACAAGAGTCGAAACCCATGACGCTTGATGTTACTGACATCCAACATGCTCCTATTTGATTTGAGACAACTTAAAGAGATAGTTCACCCAAAAATAAAATGTACCCCATGATTTACTCATCCTCAAGCCTTCGGAGTACAGAGCAGTGTGGAGTACTTTTATGAAGGATGGTTGCACTTTTTTTGGCC
This sequence comes from Abramis brama, assembly GCF_963993115.1. Lineage (NCBI taxonomy): Eukaryota > Metazoa > Chordata > Actinopteri > Cypriniformes > Leuciscidae > Abramis > Abramis brama. Next base: position 11,457,650 of record NC_139969.1, read on the forward strand.
TTCAAAACCATATCCTCCATTCACTGCCACTATAAAGCTTGGAAGAGCCAGGACATTTCCTTTTTTTATTTAACTCAGATTCTATTCGTCTGAAAGAAGAAAGTCATATAACACCTAGGATGGTTTGAGGGTGAGTAAATCACGGGGTAATTTAAATTTTTGGATGAACTATTCTTTAATGACCCTTTTTCCTTCTCTTAAAGGAAGGGGGAAAAGGACTGTGAAAGTACTATTTTGCACCTGCATTATATTGTAGGCCAAGCAGTCTGACCTGTGTTTAATGTTCCCACTTCCCAGTGCGCTCGAGACTCCACACAGCGCTACAGGGAGTCATGGTGAGGCTATTTTGCAGAAAGACCTTATGTTCCAGCAGTACCGTAACATCAGCTCTTTTTACCTCACTCGCCTCAAAACAAACCCACCTATACTGCACTACTCCAACATCACTGGAGTTAGCTCTTCTGAACACCTCTGTTTGGCAAGACTTTCTCCCAGAGGGAGAACAAAAGGGGAAGGGGCTGAGAGACTCACGGGTTGTCCCCCTGGGCATTCCCTCCAGCAGACCTCTTTTCGGGCGTTTGAACAGGGAGGCTGAGCTTTAAGACGGCATGCCGCAGGCTCCTGAGGCCCCAGCCAGTGACAAGGTCTCTACCACCCCCTCCCCATCGCCATAGTATGCTTCTTTATATGTCCTGTGCTCCTCTGGAGAGAGCATACCATTTAGATTTTGCTGATCAGGTTTGCATACATTAACACCTGCTCTCAGCCATTTGAATATGAGAGAGCCTGGCATGTAAAGCCAGATGTGTTTGAATGGTGTGTAAATATAAAATATAATATATTTATTTTTTAGCAGTACCTACCAGCTAGGTCAAGTATTGCTATTACTACTATTGCTTATACATTTCAAAGGAAGATTTCTTACTCATAAACTTCAGCACATAGGCCTAACGTTTCTTAAACCAGTTGTGCTTCGAACATGAACCTCAAATTATGCGGCTTGTTGAGCAAAGGTGGACTTTTTCATTTCAAAGTGATGTAGGGAGTTTTCAGACCTGTAGATCATTTGCTTTGTTTTGTTACAATGTAGCATTTTCTTATTTGTTCGGTTCGCTTTCACAAGGGAACATTTCAAAACGTACCAAAATGTGTTTATGCAAGTCACATGTGCGTAAAACTTTCCTCTTATTGGTCAGAGTTTCCTTAAGATGGACTGACAAGTTCGCTCTATGAATCATCTTAAGAAGGCAAGAAACCTGAAAAGTGCTAACTGGTAAAAATAAAAATTACAAAAATTAGGCTATAATACAAAAAAAAATCATATATTAGGCCTAATTTATAATGCAGTTTGAGCAGGAATCAAGGCTTCACCGGGACAGCATTCTTGCAATGCACGGAGAAGAGCAATACACAACATTTTAAGATTTGGTTTTCAACTGCGATAACTAATGTGCTCACTCACAGAATCAGACACACTGCTTTTTATATAACCCATTTCCCATTATGAATTATGATACCGCTTGGTTCGTTGGTCCATTGGGTCGGATTTCTTTCTCACCTCAACCGAACCGCTCCAGAGTTTGTTTTCAATTGGTCCGAGACCACCTCGTTCAGGCTATTGTTTTGGTGCGGATTGCTATTGGCGCGTTCATATGCCTAAACAAACCGAACTAAGGGACAAAACGGACCAGGTTCCGAAACAAATGCTCCAAATGAGTCAGGTGTGAAATTGTCCTAGTATTTATAATTAATTTTTTCACCTGGTTGATCATGTAGCGATGAAAAAAATCCCATAGACATAAAGGCATAGTTCACCCAACAATAAAACTAATGTTATCATGTATTCATCCCCAAACCTGCATGACTTTGTTCCCTAAAACAAAAACGATGATATTTTATCGTTTATCGATATTTTATATGATAATTTTTTTTTCTATCTATACAATGAAAATCAATAATGTGAAATTCATTCTGCATTCTGCAAAAGAAAATAAAGAAAGAAAGATATAAACTCAATGATGAAAGAATTGTCATTTTTGGGTGAAGCATCCTTTTAACTTAACTACAGAAAAATGCCCAGTCAACCACCCATAACATCCGGGCAACAGCATATACATACATTGTTTTTAAAAAAAACACATTCAAACCATCTTTGCATCCACATTGCAACATGCTAAAATCCTTCAGAACACCTTAGAAACTACATTGCAACGTGCTAAAAACACTCATCACACCCTATCAACCGCATTGCAACGTCCTGAAAACCATCCACAACACCTTGCATTGTGGGAACGTGTTTTGCAGGTGCATACATCATCATGTTGTATTATAAAGGTTTTCTTGATTTTGATAATTAACTTAAGCATAATCTACAAAAAATGTATTCTAATTTTCAAGTACTACTTTTGTATCAATATAAAACATAGATCTGTATTGAGGTTGTTGGGAAGGATGTACTTGTTAGCGGGCTGAAATTGCTGTGATTAACTTATCTAATGAACTTGATCTAATTTATTTTGGCCGCATCCCAGCATTGCTTGTAGTGTCCGCTCTAACAGCAAGGCCAGACGCTTCTTCTTGCCCGCACCTCAGGAATGCGTCCCATCAGCTGTAATTCCCTGTTCCCATCCCTCTGTGATGTCTTAAATTGCTCGGTCTTTCGGAATCCAGAGAACCCGTTCTTGGCTCTCACACTCAATGTTCCTGACAACTCTCCTTGAAGGCGCAATTGAATGAATGGTGTTCAATAATGCATCAGGGCCAGATGCTGGTACCCTGTACCAAAGCTCACAGTACCCTCTTTCACCCAGATCACATGGGCCTCCCTTCCATGAAATTTTTATCAGCCCACTCCTGGGATTCCACAGTTTGATCCAGATCATCTCACGCTCCCTCATACTTCAGCAGATAGCAGCTGCTAAATGTTTTCTTCAAGCCCAGAGATCGAACCCCTTTGGCTTTCCTAAACTCTTGCTTATGGTAAGAGAGGTAGTGAGCTAAGTGAGTAGCAAATCGCAAAGTGGAACAGTTCAGTTATCTTGACAAAATTGCTCATTTCAGCAAGTCATTCAGAGACATGTAATGGTAGTTTTTACTTCCTCCAGAAAACAAAATAATTCCAGTGTTTTGCCCTAAATTTTGAGACTCTTGCAGTTTATTTCATAGCCAATAAATATCTGGATATGACGCACAACTGTTTTCAGAGCTCTATGTGTTTTCTTGCACTTTAGGTTCATTTGAGTCACATTATGTGTTAGCCTAAGTTTTGATTTAATGCACTTCTACAGAGAAAATGCCATGGTAGAATTATATCCTACATGTTTTTGTTTATTCTTACAGAGGTTACGTTGTAGAGATGCACCGGTCGACCGGCCATAAATCAGAACCGAACGCTTTTTGCTCCAAACACTCGAATGGCTTATAGTCTTATTTTGACTGATCGCTATTTTGGACTTGCAATCATTTCCCAAAACGTCATTTGTGTGGAAATATTACGAAGTCAGAGACGGGACACATCGAAGATGGACACAAAGAAGGGAACACAGACGTGACAGCAGAGCAAATATTGTGCGGGCACAGCAAGCTCACTGTTTGCGACGCTCGAAATATAGGAAGAAAAATATAAATAATGAGTTGGGGGTGAGGGTTTATACGAATATAATGAAGGGAACTGACTATCTTCAGAAAAGCTTTGATGTCATTTTCTTTTCCACTTATCTCTGTATGCAGTGTTTATAAGCGCTGCTTTGTGTACAGAAGCGGTACCCAAAGAAGCTGCTTTTCCATAAGCACCACCTACTGTCAGAGAGTGAATTTGCATTTTCATTCAGTCTGTCTGCTGTTTTTATTTTGTGCAGTTTCCAAAAAAACGAAATCGGACAAGAAAAATCATGATTGGTGCATCACTAGTGCATAGAGCTAAGGTCCTTAGAGGAGATGCCATGCTTAATTATATACAAATGAAAATGTCTATGAGGGACCGATGTGCTGTATGTTTAATTGAACACACTGTTGCGTACTTTGTTTACATTGCAAATATATCTGGAGTTGTGATATGTGACGCTATTGTATAGACTGTACATCTAAAACGGATTGCCCTTTACAGCCTTGTTTTCATTCAGGTAAAATTAAATATGGCATTTTTCCTGACTAAGATCTTTAGCGGAGCTTGAATGAGTGTCATGGGTGCCATTCAATTTAATACAAGGCTTTGAAATGTATATTCATTGAAATGGATTTAGCTAAATAAATAATTATGCCACAATTCGAAAAAACTATTCTTTTTCATGTTGGTTTGACTATTTTGCAGGTCACTGAGCAGTACAGCCAAACTAATTGCCCTATTCTTAGCCTTACAAGTTTAGACCATTTAGCCCAACTGGTGATGTGACCAAAATATTATTATTTTATCTTTGTTATTAAACATAAGAACAAATATGCAAATGACAAATATTAGGAAAAATACAATATAAGATACAAATGAAATACACAGACACAGTGCATCAATTTTTTAAGCTATAGAGTAGGTGTATTTGCTGTAGCATTCAAGTAATAAACAAATGTAAAAATAAAACTAGTTCAAAAATAAAACTTCACTCTAGAATTAAACTGATTAACACTGATTCTTAAAGCTACTGAAGTTATTTAGTCAAGAGCAGTGAGTGTTTTTGTTGTGTCTTTGTATTTGTATTTGATTTACAACGACACCGACAGGAATATTAGGATGATGTCACTTTAAGACCGAATGCACGGATCCAACATACTACTTACGCATCCGAACTGTTAACATAAACTACGTGATAATGTAAACCTTGTGTGTATTTGACAGTTTAAACGCAATAAGGTGTGAAAGAAAACATTGTTCAGTACTCACACGCTGTGTGACAGCCTTTTAGTGTGCGTGCACTTCGGGTGAATGCGTTCAGAAAGCTTATGTCAGAACAGCGTGAAAATTAAAAACTTTACCTGCCAAGGCTTTAAAACGCACGCAAATAATAAACTTTCATGATGGCAAAGTACTGCAATGTCACATGAGCGTAACCCTAGCATTGCCATTATATGATGTGTATGTAGTACATGGCGTTGTACAGTATGTTGGGACGGGGCACCAGAACTGCTACTGATAGAATGTGTACTGTAGTGTATCACGAGACTACAATCTTTCTTCAAAGAGCTGTATTTTTTTTATTCAAGTATATTTCAAGTATATTTGTATAGCGCTTTTCACAATACAGATTGTATCAAAGCAGCTTCACAGTATTAAATTAAAATAAAATAATACAACAAGGTTTGTTTCTAGTGGAATTTATTGATTGATAGAATAAAATTAAATATCCCCAAAATATCCCCAACTGAGCAAGCCAAAGGCAACATTCTGCCTTTTATTCCTGCCGGTGCGACCAAATATTTATTTAGATCGCGCTGGTGCGACCACAACGTTGCCAGCCAAGCAGCGAATGCAAACAAAATGAAAGCGGAAAGAAAATGCGCTACTCATTTATGCTTCACGGACCTTTACATCTGAGGTGTTTAAAGACTCTATTTGTCCATTATTTATTTCTAAAGAAACACGAAAATGTATAAAAGGCTCTATTACCTTGTATCTTACGTTATGGCCCTGTAAAAGCAGTTTTTGTAAAAATAGGCTAACAATTGCATCATAACCACGCGACTCTCTGTCGCACAGTAGAGAGATCACCGTATGGACAGGAGGAGAAGCTTGTGGGCAATCGGGGGGACGCAGGGCTGCCAACTTTTGAGTTTAGCTTGGAGTGAGAATTTTTTTTGGGGGGGGGGGGGATATTGCATCACAATAAGTGTGATTGTGATTGTCAAAACATTTGGTAACTAAATAGAATTTTATGAAGTTTAGTGACAACATGTTACAATGTTTACATTGTACAAGTACTGGTAGGATACAGTTTTTATTATTGCTTGACAAAAATTTCAAGATTTCAATTCCATTCTTGTGTTCTGATTCCGATTTTGATTCAATATTGACTAATTTGGATACATGTTTATTTTAAATTTTATAAAAAAAAATAATCTCACCTAATGCTGTAAACATAGAGGGCCCAATCTGCTGGTATTATTAAAGGTTAAAAATAACAAATTAATTTAAACATAATGGAGTTTTTGTTATAATAACAATTATTTAATGACATAAGTAAAAAATATAATAAATATGTAATATAGTGCTCAGCAAAATCTCCTCTCTAGCTATTTTTTCTATTCAGTTAACATGCTATGGTCATTAAATGGCTTTCCTGAGGTAAAGGTAACGTTATGTGACATAATTGTTCTCCTGCTGTTATATTGACCTCTTTCCGTGGTTGAAAAACACTAATTGGTCGATATTATGTATACTTTCGGTAAGTTGTACTGCGTCTTTAAATAAAAAAGTAACAGATGATCGGTTCACGTGCACTTGAACCGAGGCGCTCAGCGATCTGTCACGTCACATTTACAAGCGCCAAACGTATTTTTGTCTGAATTTCGTAATAAAATTGACGGAATCTAAGAGCTGAGAATTAGTTTAATATTAAAAGTACCTCTTTGCTCCGCAATTTTTCTGTGCGTGAGAAAATGGATGTGTGGCGTGAGAGCGTGTGAAAAGTGTCAATTGCGTGAGTCTCACGCTCAATGCGTGAGAGTTGGCAGCCCTGGGGACGTGGAGGCAAAATGACAAAATAATTAATCAGAATACTTAGAAAAAGTTTCTCCTGCTCCTAGCTCATGGACAGCTCCTACTCACACTCTCCGTCTCTGCAAGTTTCGGAAGGGAATGATTCAGATTTCTCTTGGCACAGCTACTAAAAGACAGACAGGTTGCTCACGTCACATCTACGTCGTCAAGCTCAGTTTGAGTCTGCGCAGTACGTTCAGCCATCAGGAAGTGAGTGCTTCTAATTGACTTCACTTTTCTCTGTTGAATCCAATGGGGTCGCTGTGTCCATTTCTTTTATTGTCTATGGTCGTGGGCCGATCTCGATCACGCGACACTATTACTAGGAGATCCAGACTCTGGAGATCCAGTGAAGAAATCCATTGAATTCACCTCAGAATTAATAACATCATCGATGCGAGATCCAGTAAGAAACATTCCGATTCGGCGCAGAGTTCTCTGTTAAATAAACCATAGATATCATATCAAACAGCGCTGATGTGGAAACCAGCTTTCAGTCCACAAATCAGCAACATTCACCATGGATTTAGGCTAATATAGTAACTCTAACCATAACTATGGTATTGTGACAGAAATAGTCAAACGCTTACAAGTACTAACGTTACACATCTTTTTGCAGCACCTCAAAACTATAATATCATGTATAAATGTTATGTACCAACACATTTTTTGTTCATCCTTCAAAGATTGTCCTAAAACTAAAAATGTTAAGATGTAGGAAAACTCTTATTTAAACACTTATTTAAAAATAAAAATAAATTGCCATTGTAAACAGTAGGATGCTTATTGGCTATTTTCACTCCCTAATATCAATTTTTTCACTTGTTTTGCTTTTTAATTAATATTAAGACATTATGAATGATAATAATTAAAGTTAATTTCATCTACACCCTAAATTAAGCTTAGTGCTTTATTGTCAGCCCCAGTGCTACCAGATTTTTTGTAGAACTCAGTGGCTCCGGTGCTGCTACCCTCAAATGTTAGTCTGGAGCCCTGTGAACTTAAAATAAAACTGCACATTGTAATATCTGTATGTTAAGTCTATTTATTATTAAAGAATTTGTCAGTATTACAGTTATTTGGGGGGAAATTTGAATAATTGCATTGCAAGCTGATTTAAGGTGTGCCCCTAAATTTTCTGCTTGCACTCCTAAAATTTTAAGTCAGTGCTCCTAGTAAAAAAAAGTTAGTCTGGAGCCCTGTCTCCCACACCTACTTCTGTTTGTTTTGCCTGTCACATGAACTGAAAAGTGTTGCTTAATTTTAAAACCTTACAAGTAGATATAGCGGACTTTCTAATTCCGTAGATCCTTTGTGGCAATAGAACCTTTAGATGGACTTTGTTTGAACCTCTCGCTCTCATCCACAGTTTTATGGTCGTCGTTGACTTCCCCCCCCACCACTAACTCTCGGTAGGAGGCATTGTCATTCTGGTCACTCTCCCGCGCCAGTGCGCCAGTGTTTGTGCTGTAATGGAGCGCTGGATCTCCTCCCTGTCTTTCATATCCAACTTTATCACAGTCATTGACTGGCTGATCAGAGGGAGCTCTCCTCAGCTATTTATGAGCCTGCCACCCTGAATGCCTCCTTCCACTGACTCATTCACCTCCTCGCTGATGCCTGGGAAAGCTTCCTGCTCCCACACAAACACACGCTTCTGCCCACTGTGTTGGAGTATGTGTGTTAGAGAGAATGCTCCATCAGATCAGTGTTATTTTAGTGTTATGTATATACTATTGTAGTTTTTATTAACCATATTGTTTGTTTTTAATTTTTAATTTTCAGTTGTTTAATTTGAGTAATTTTATAATGTAATATTATTAGTTTTAGTTTTAATTCATTCCCAGTTAGTCATTTTTTGTGTTTCAACTTAAACTTGCTTTAGTTAGTTGCCAAGGTAATGTTTCTAATTTTCATTTAGTTTAAGTTTTCCATATAATATTTAAATTAAAATGTTTTTAATAGTTTTTTTTTTACAGTTTATAACAAGATTGCTAATTTTCTTAAATATTGGTTAACGGTTAGCATACATGCTCCAAAACATTGAGCCGTGGTGTTCATGTGTGTGACACAAATTCGAATTCAACGTTTTCTGTTTCCCATTTCCTGTTCTTAGTCTCACTGTATCTGTAAGTGGAAGAGGTTCAAAAAATCTTCAAGGGATAGTTTAGTATTTTTATTTATTTAAATTCTGTCATCATGTTAATCATTCCCAAACCAGTTTTTGGCTTTTTTTCTTCTGTTGAACATAAAAGAAGATATTTTTAAGAATGTTTCAGCTCTTTTTATTCATACAATGAAAGCCAATGGGGTCCAAAACACAGTGGACCCCATTGATTTTCATTGTATTAAAAATGGAACATGAGTGTGAGTAAATGATGTCAGAATTTTTATTTTTTGGGTGAACTATACCTTTTAAGTTATCTTTTCTGTTTAAGCAGTGCTTAATTTTAATCTCTGTGATGAAAAGTCAGATTTGGACATGAACACGTCCACATAGCCACTCTGTTGTGTATGCTATCATCACCTTACCTTTGGTGGAAATAAATGTTTTTGCCCCAAATGTGCCGCATCCAGACGAAAACCGTGTTTCTATCAAATTGTGCCCGTCTCTCGATGCAATTTTGCCAGGAGAGCTTTGCAGGGCTATTTTCTCTCATGGCTGATGGAAGAGAAAAGGAAAGGATAGGAGCAAGAGGGATGGTATGCTTCAGCCCTGCGGTACACTGGGAGCTGGGTAATTGCTAGCCCAAGCGGCTAAACAACAGACATAAATGGATACAGAAAATGACAAAAACACAAGAACCGCGATGGTGCTGTCTGATTACTGTGACAACTCCAGCCATGCTTGCTTTGGCTGATCTCTCGGTTCTTTTCACAGAGTAAACGGGCTGTGGAGATCGGATATGCGGCCGCTGTGGTTGATGGGTGTTTTGCGTGTACATGTGGACTCGTGTAATCAACAATCTGTCTGTAGCCACTGATTTTCTTTCGGACACTTTTAAACAGCATCCGAACTAGAGTGACAGCAAGTTAGGGACCAAAAGCCTATAGCTATGTTCTAAAACCTAGCGAGATGCCTACATAAGCAGCTACCTTCTAAGGGGCTGTATACACAGAACGTGTTTTCCAATCCACTGCGCTGCTTTTCCATTGTTTTTCTATGTAGACATGCACTAGGCGGATGTGTTTGACTATTGTGCTCACTTGTGTTTTTTGCATTGTCTCATGCATGACAAGGTGTTCTGAAAATGCTGCACTCAAATTAAAAGAACTTGGTGTTTTTTTTTTTTTATTCCACTGCACTGCGTCTCACATTTTTAACCGCAAAACGCGCTCTGTCTGTGTGAATGGCCCCTAAGGCAGCATGCTAAACTTTATGGAACCTTTATTGGACGCTCTACATTGGCAGCAACACAAATAGGGATCTGCACTGGGAACTTTACTTGTAGTTGATTTTCATAAAATATATACATTAGCAACTTGCTAATGTCAAACTTGATGTAAAAAAGTCTATATGTACTATATTTGTATTGATATTGTTCATGAAATAAGTTTATTTAGATGTAACATTTCTTCTCAGTGAAGTCTGTTATACCATGAATATAACGACTGTTTCTTTCTTGCTCTCTTCTAGATTAGCTTTATACGTGTACGAGTACTTGTTGCATGTTGGGGCCCAGAAATCAGCACAGACCTTCCTTTCCGAGGTAAGACTCTATTTTCACACACACACACACACACACGCACACACACACACACACACACACGGACGGACTCACACACACGGACGGACTCACACACACGGACACACACTAATTTTTCCTATTGAGGACATCTCATAGACTTACTTTGGGTTAATTATATTTTCTATCACCTAACCTGACCCCTAAACATGACACTCACAGAAACATGTGCAGCATTAGATTTAAATAGAAGCATGATCGATTTATAAGCCTTTTTAAAGGACAATTCCGGTGAAAAATGAACCTGGGGTTAATTAACACATGGTTACCGAGTCGATCGTTCCCTGGGATGCGTTTTCATGAAAATCGAATGTAAAGAGTTTTATCTCTAAAAGTAAATCGCTAGTTAATGCCACTAACAAGGCTCAAAATAGCCTCACACTAACACGGTAGCATAATGAGGGTCCCTACATGCAAACCGAAGCATTGAGAACTTTGTAAGTGTACAGAAAGTTTAATAAGAAGAGACTTTATAAAGACAGAACATTACGCGTTTACAGGCAGGCGTCATCTTGGAAAACAGTCTCGACTAATCGAGTCACGAACGCCGTGCTAAGTGAGCTGGTCGATAGGAATTACGTTTGTGAAATATAACATAGCGCGGCGTTCGTGACTCGATTAGTCGAGACTGTTTTCCAAGATGCCTGCTGCCTGTTAACGCGTAATGTACTGTCTTTATAAAGTCTCTTCTTATTAAACTGTCTGTACACTAACAAAGTTCTCAATGCTTCGGTTTGCATGTAGGGACCCTCATTATGCTACTGTGTTAGTGTGAGGCTATTTTGAGCCTTGTTAGTGGTATTAACTAGCGATTTACTTTTACTTACTCTGTGCCCCATATACTAGCGTTATAAGCTAATCTGTTTTTAGAGATAAAACTCTTTACATTCGATTTTCATGAAAACGCATCCCGGGGAACAATCGACTCGGTAACCATGTGTTAATTACCCCTAGGTTCATTTTTCACCGGAATTGTCCTTTAACTAGTAGCCAACTAATCGGTGGGCTGGTTTCACTATATTAGTGAGGACATTTTGGACCCTACAAGTATAGTGATACTTTTACACACACACACACACACACACACACACACAATTTGTAGTTAGAAAACTACATATATACACTACAAGCTAAAAATGGCAAAATATTTGATATTGTGGCTTTATATGTGATCATGTACTTGCATGTGTCATTAAATTATTAACCAAAATCAAGCTCAAATGAAGTTAGGAAGTTTTTTTTCAGTGAATGTCTTTTCGTCATTAGAACAGCTGCATCTGAGGCAGTCAGTCCATCACATGACGTTTTCATCAGCTTAAAGTTATGAAGATTATTGTAGCTGTAGCTATGTGGGGGCTTGTTTTTCCCCCCCTGTTTTTATGTTGTTGTTTTTTTCTGTCATTTGGCCAAAATCTCACATAATGAAGCGCTACACACAGGCTATTTTGGCTGTAACTCGAGGTCAAATCCAAGACGCTCTTCTCTGCTCCTCAAATACATAAAATATCACCCTTTATTTATAAAGTGTTTCTTGAGTAAAGAAATCGCTGTACTTATTCAAAGAACCAATTCTTTATTTACCCTTGCATCGTAAATAAGCAGAGACGCTCCAAACTGCTTGTGGCACTTCATTTAGGATAGAGATGGGGCGGAGTTATGAGGTTTGACTGACAGTTTGAGGAGGCAATGGAGTTACGAGATTTGGTCACAAGCACTTTTTAATACTTGTCATTGGTTAAATATTTGCAAAACCCACAGACAGACGTAAATTTTTTGATATTTTAAATTGTATTATTCATTTATAAAGTAATTGAAAAAAGGCTCCCAGTTCGTTTGAGTTTAATGTGAGACCAAATATTCACTATAGGGTTCAAACCTGGACTCTGACCAGTAGGCAAAAACATGAGCCTGATGGACTTGTTCTCAAGCCACTTCTTTGCAATTTGGGCAGGAGCATTGTCTTGTTGAAAAATAACATCTGATCATTCCTCTTTAGATAGCAACTTTTCATTTCTGGGAAGCCATTCTGCAATATTCTCCTGTACACCAAAGCATTAAATGACTGTTAACAGTGAACCAATACAGCAGCTAAAAAGGCTCCCCACAAAATATTCTGCCAAAACCTTCATTCTGCCTTTGTTTTTTTTGAGACAGCAATGGCTTTTTAAGTAGTGCATTTGCTTAAATTTGGCTAATTTCCTGACCAATCACTTGTGGTTAAGACAAATAAAAGCTTAGAATATATAGATTTGTTTTGCCCAGGAGTCTATATAATATGTATTTTTCAGGAAATTTGCTCATCCACATTTAAATGATTACTTTAGATTTTTTAGTAAATATCTAACACACAACATATTCACATAATTGTTTGCTTTTCCCCATATTTCTACTCTCTCTGAATCTATGAACCAGTATGTGTGCACCAACCATGTGCAAAATTATTAATTACCCGTCATTAATTATCTGGTAATAGCTGTTTATGTTACGCTGACCGGCAGGACTTTTAGTTGCAGTGTATTTGTGAACAGCCATTTCCACCCATTGCTCTGTTACCCCAGGCTGTTTTTTTCCACCCTGTTGACTTGGCGGCATCTCTGCTGCGTTGCGGCATTGTTCCCCTGTTTCTGCAGCACTTCTCAAAAGCACCACAAGTTGGTCAGATGTTTATCGTGCCGTTTGGCAGCCCGACGAGGTGAAATTGACTGATAATGTGTTCTTAACCTTCAGACCTGCTTCGGTAATCCACTTTCAGCTGCAGTGAACAAACCTATCCTCTCTATCCTCTTAGAATTTTTTTTCTCTCGCTACAGTTTCCTGTGTAATCATCCATATATAATTGTTATAATAGGCTAATTCTTTCCTCACACTTTCCATGGTCAGTTCAGGTCCCTCTACTCACCTATTACAAAGGGGAACGTTTCTTAAATACACTGAGATTATGGCCTTAATGAGAGGCGCCCTGGTCATTTCCACACAAGCAGAAGTGAAAGTGAGCCCCAAGGACTGAATGAAGCGTAGGAAAAAACAGAAGCCATGATTAATTTTTAGGGTCATGGCTCTAGAAGGCTAAAGCCTGATGTAGGTCTCCACAATAGTTGATTGACCAGGATAAAGCTGAGTAATGACGTTGCCTTCAAGTCCATGTAGCAGTAGTCGTATTTATGAGATGTGGGCATGTGAAGGGCATCAACATTGTAACTACCAGTTGTGAATCTCTGGTTTTCTTTGAGCTCTGACTTTCTGAGTTGAGAGTGTCTTAATTAATCAGGCATGGTGGAAGCCAGTTAGTATTGCTCATAATTATGTTTGCATTGTGAATGCTGACTTTAGAGTCATTCTTAACATTTTGTATGTTGTTAAAGGCATACTGTAGTTCAACCAAAATATGTATTTTTTCATCATTTACTTTTTTCTTACTTCTGCAGACCACGAAAGAAGATATTTTGAAGAACTATTTTTGTCCGTATAACGAAGGTCATTGGGCTCCAAAACAACATTGGACCCCGTTGACTTTCATTGTATGGACAAAAAAACATTTTCAAAATACCTTCTTTTGTGTTCCACAGAAGAGAGAAAGTCATGGTTTGAAACAAGTTACAGTGATATGCATTGACCATAATTCTGTTGTATTAGTCCAAAAAATAATGAAATTGCCCAGACCAAAATTACTTCAACGCACGTCCTATCAGAACCATCTTTTTAAACATATATTTCTCCTCTCTGCCTATAACATTTGGAGCTCCGCTGTCATAGAAGGATGGAGTGAGGAACAGTGTAATGCTGTGGTGGAAAAAAGCAGGATGATATATGGGATGTGGATTGGGTCAGGGACCAATCTGCAGAACGCCTGACAAGAAAATGTTTCGCATATTATCTTCAATCTCAAAACCACTCTCTTTCTCCTTTCTTTCCTCTCACTGCCTGTTGTAGATCCGATGGGAGAAGAACATTACGCTAGGGGAGCCTCCTGGATTCCTCCATTCATGGTGGTGGTAAGTCCAATGTTTTTTTTGTTTGTTTTTCACAGCTCATCCGACCATATTTAGTAATGCTTACTATGACAAGCATCACTATTACTGTTACTCAGAGTTAGTTTTATTACAGAGTTGGATTTATAGCTTGTAACTGTATCACATTACACCTGCTTAATGGCAAGGATGGAGAATTCTGCCTGTCAACTTTTTAAACTTGTCAGCTAGGTACAATTATCTAGCTGGTTGACAGATGAGATTTTGTCGAAATTGCAAGAATGACTCGTGTTAATCTTGGTAGCGTCAGTAAGAATGTGTTGAAAATTACAAATAAAACAGTAATGTTTTGCAATGTACAGCCCCTTTCACACAGTGCGTTGATCCCGAGAAATTGCCGTAAAATTGCTAGAGTGCCTGTGTGAACGCAAACACGTCCCGGGATTGATCGATGCCGGGATGAGGACCTAGTAACATTGCCGGGATCAGTCCCGGAACGCTCCCTGTGTGAACAAAAGCCAGGACCAATGCCGTAAGTGGTGTGTCGTAGTGATGACGCTGAAGCTGAGGTAGTTCGTCAGCTTAGTGGCTTAGTATGCAATGCGCTAGTTTATGATCGAATCAGAAAAATGCACGAGCGTGGTCACATTCTGACATCACGTGTCTTTACGGGATGTGTGTGAACGCACTCACAGATTCCGGCAAATCACTGGCAGTGTGAATGAACCAAAATCAAACGATCCCGGGACAAACCCAGGGACACATTATCCGTGTGTTTTCCGGAATCTCTGTGTGAAAGGGGCTTATGTTACTGTTTTTCAGCAAAAGTGTTTATGAACTTATTGCTGTCTTGGAGATTCCTGTGTGATTATAAGATCTGTATTCACAACTACTATTGCACATTTTGTTTTTATAAAAACTTTTAATTTTTTGCAAAAAAAATACATGTATATGTGTGAAAAATGTATTATATATTTTTTTTTAACAATTTAAAAATAAATATTAAAGTATTAAATACATAATATTTTTAAAAATTGTTTTAAAATAAATTTTAAATGATAAATTTAAAAATGATACTACATTTACACATGCATCTAAATTCATAGAATTTTATTTTGGTGTTTTGTGCCAACAAAAATGTGGACAGGGCAAGTTAAAATCTGAACTATTGGCCCATCCGAGCAAGCAGAAAAAAAATCCTTATCCTTGAACCCTGACCTGGTTAACCGACAAATGTGAAGGCTACAGTTAAAACCGAAAATTTCCTCACTGTTTACTCAAAAGCAACCCCACCAAAGAGAGAAAGTATATCTATTACAAGAGCAACTTCAATATTGTTTGTATTCACTTTCTCTGTATTGATTTATACTAATCTAGGCTTAAGGTTGGCTGTGACACCCGCCGTCAAACTGTATGTTTAACCTGCTGTGGTTTGACCCATGGCAGTGGATGTATTATTGGGTCATGCAGCCTTTATGGAGGGCACGTCTGCCCGGGTCTGGCTCTCCCACCCCGCTCCTTCAGACAAAAGGCCCAGATGGTGGGGCAAAGACGTGTCCCATCCCTCCTCTAAACCCCTTCCATCAACCTTTGTCTCTGCTGCTGTCCTTTGTTCCTGTTAAAGACCCCAAACACAGATTAACTCTTTGCATACCGTTCCCCTTTGTGGAGAAGTGTCTGAATCCCCCACTGGCCCAATTTGGATATATTCTCCTCCATTGGGGGTGGTCAGTGACAAACTGAGGGCCAGTGGGGGGCCAGGGGGTCAAAACAGCTCACCGGTCGGTAGTAGTCGTATAGGATAAAGGCAGATAAGTGCAGGTTTGAGGAAGGAACTCGAGTTGTTAAACCTCACCTCCTGTGCGTTAGCGCATTGAAACTCTTTGTGACGGCTCACCAACTTCCCCATAATTGCATCTCTCATATTGCTCGTGTTCAGTCGGCGAGGATTTCCCATTTGCCATGATTCTGTTATTAACCGTAAGCCTTGCGGATGTTCCGGTACCTGAGGTCAGCGACTGTCCGAGGGTCGGGATTATCTTGTTTCTCAAATGCAAATGACACACCACTGTACTCCTAGACATACACATGCGAAAGAGCTCCTTACTGTAAAGTCTATATACGTATGGATGTAGTCGAATTACCCCAGCTTTTGTCTCGTACTGTCTTCACTATTAGGATTTGCTTAATTGCCCCCAGAGAAGAGCTTAGTGTTTAAGAGAATCTATTAACATGAGAATGTAGTTCCGTCCAATTAGCATCATAGGCACGCGTAAAGCCCGACTCATTGTAATTGCATTGTTTGGCTCGCAGGGAAGTGCCATGACGTCAGTCAGGCAAACCTGCTTGTGGGGTTAAACCATGTATACAAGTCAGCCATTAAACTTTACTACACAGGTTATTTGATTTTAAGGGCCTACCATTTTCCCAATAGAAAATTACAGTACCGTTCAAAAGTTTTGAGTCAGTGAGTTTGAAAAAAAAAGAAGAGGAAATTATTACTTTTATTCAGCCAAGATGCATTAAATTGATCAAATGTGACATTTAGTTGTTTTCACCAAAAAAAAATATTAAGCTGCTCAACCATTTTCAACATTCAATAATGATTATAAATGTTTCTTGAGCACCAAATCATCATATTAGAATGATTTCTGAAGGATCATGTTACACTGAAGATTGGAGTTATGATGCTGAAAATTCAGCTTTGCCAAATGCATATCGTTTAATGTGGCCATTGCAGAAATAGAATGCTTCAGCTGTTTAAAATGGTGGAGATAAGTTTTTCCTGAACGCATATTATCTGTGATTGTAATAATTTCAGAGTCCAGTAAATGGTTAAATTTCACAGAACCGTCTTTTAACAGCAAGCTAGTCACTTTAAATTTCAAATAAAGCTGACACATGCGTGTTTAATTATTCAGTAAAAAAAAAAGAAAAGATTTAAACCATTTATATTTATAGCTTTAGCATAATGCATAGCATACATTAACCTTTATATTTGTTTGTATAGCCCTCAGTTTGCATGTTGTTTTTGGAGAGAACATTGACATTTTTTTTTGTAATTTAGAGATTTTGTATTATAATATATGTAAAAATAGGTTTGTTGAAATGTTATCCAGCCATTTATCTGGAACATGAGAGGCTTTCCCCCCACCTATTTCTCTCTCACTTCCTATCCGTCTCTTTTTCTCCCTCCATTTTTCCCCTCTCTCTTTCCATGTCTGTTTCTAGTTTCCTCTTCCCATTAATGTTCCCCACCCCCACATACAAAGGGTCCCTCATTTTTATCCTCCTCTCTCTCTCTCTCTCTCTCTCTCTCTCTCTCTCTCTCTCTCTCTCTCTTTTTTACTTCAGATTTTTAAATCTATGTAAGGTTTAGTTAAACCCTGAATATTGTGTACTAAAAGGGGGTTAAAAGTCAAAGTAAAAGTCTCTCTCTCTCTCTCTCTCTCTCTCTCTCTTTCTCTTTCTCTTCTCTCTCTCTCTCTCTCTCTCTCTCTCTCTCTCTCTCTCTCTCTCTCTCTCTCTCTCTCTCTCTCTCTCTCTCTCTCTCTCTCTCTCTCCTTTTCCTGTGTAACTCTTTCACTTGCTCTACAAGTGTTCAGGAATGTTCTTTATCCTGGTAAATATTTGCAGGAAAAAAGCATAGTTTTCTGCATCAGCACAAAGGCAATCATATCAACAGGTTTCCCAATTTAGGTAAAATAGTATAACAACAAAAAATAGTTTTGTCTATATATATATATATATATGATATACTAGATATACTTGAGATACTATATACTTTATAAACTGTTTATTTACTCTTTCTTGGTGAGAGCAACAGCAGGCGCGTGTGTGTCGCGTGGCAATGGTAAGCCTTAGTGCCGTTGGCCTTTTCTTCCAGGAGATTTTATAGTATATCCATTAAATCGATATCTGAAGACCTGGAGTGATCTAATTTGGGCCAGTTAAACAGGTACTTAGTTTCAGTGCAGTAATTAAAATACCATTTGGACGCAAACCTTGTTCAGCCTCCAAACAGCCCTGCAGGACCCAAAGGCTCTTAATTGAGGAAATCCCTGGCTTAATTGATTTGTTACCTGCTGTTTTTGCCAAGCGGGTGGGAACGGTAAAAGAGTGTTCAAATCTCACGAATGCAGCTCAAGTTTGACTGGACTTTTTTTTTCTTTTTTTTTTTAACCATGCTGGCTTTCTTAATCATTAATAAAGCTCAAATGAAGTCAAAGAAATGTATTGGCTGCTTACAAGTTTTGTATGTGGTATGATGCTTATGTGTTCATATATGTTGTATTTAACGGTCTCAATCTCTCCTGTTTCTTGTTGCAGTGTATTCTGGGATTTGTACTGTGCCGCTCCAGACCGCCGTGAGACCTGTGAGCACTCCAGCGAGGCCAAGGCCTTCCACGACTATGTGAGTGACAGACAAACTTGACAGTCTTTTAGTCTTCTAGGTGGCGCGGGCAGAGCCGAGCCTCAACCTCTCGTCCAATGGCAATGTGCGTTGGGGTTGGGTCTTAGCCTCAATCTGTTGTTCATGTTTATTGATGTGATGGTGTTTAGTGAATGACACATGGCAGATTTGCTTACCAAAGCGTCACATGATGCAAGCGCTCCATAAGCACATAAAGGTTAAGTGAGCTGAATAGAGGGTTTTCGCGTGAGTAAGTGTGTGTTAGATGCGTTATGTGTGTACATGAGTTTTTTGATCCAGATCATGTTTCTCCCTGGTTGTCCTTTTTAAAAATGCTCGCGTTATGTAATTGTGTTATAGGAAGACAAGTATGGGATGTTTATTTCCGTTTATTTTTCCGGCAGTGGCCTTCATAAAGCAGCCGTACAGCATCCCTGGGAACACAGAATTGTGCGGCTTCTTTAATTTGCACAGACAGACATGTAATCTGATTAACATACTGAATGCTCTGCATTCACAGATGTAATATTTCAGTAACAGTGAAAGGCATAATGAAATGCCAGTTGTTGTTGCCGGGATGCCCGCGGGTGCGAGTCAGAGCGAGAAAGATAGATGGACGGCTCAGAACAGGTTGACTGTAAATGTTTGGTTAATGCATATGTTTGTGAAAATTAAGGTCATATAAGGTTTGCTGAGTCTGTGTTGCAATGCAGTTATTGTCCTAGTCTTACAAAAAGAGTCTCAAACAAACTAAATTAAAGGAATTTATTGGGTTAAATGCAGCTTATGGCCTATATTAAATGGATAGTACATGAATACAGTTTAATGATACAAACGAATATTTGTTACACAATGTTTTTTAAAAATTCACTGAATATATATATTTTTTGAAATTATATATTGTCCATTGAAAAAGCTGTCGGAGCTTTGAACTGTAATTTCTGTCAATCAGGTTGTTGGCTAAAGCTAATAGTCTAAAAATTTACAAATATTGGCTTATTCATAATCTTGTCACTAATATGATACAGTTAGTTTTAAATATACCAAATTTTCTAGTGTTGTTTTTGCTTACAGAAGTCAGTTTTACAAGACCTATGTTCTAACATCTGGTGAAGTAGCTTCAGAAACATCATTTACATAAGCTAAGACAGAACGAGAGAGATAAAAAGGGAATGTGATTTAGTGGATAATGGTATCAGGGTTAGTTCAGAGAGCCTGACCTCTAGTCTTTCTGCTGAACTTGACTGGTGGCGTTCATGGAGACGACAGCTCAGAAGGAGTCTGGACAGTGTCAAGAGTTCTGTCAACATCTGGAAGGAAACGGATCCAATTTCATTCCACCGACCAACATTGCACTGGCTTGTATAAAAAACCAAAGCAAATATTTGACTAAAATGTATCCGCCCTCTGGGATGTGATTTGCAGTATTTTACTAATAGCTAATCGCAAACGCCTCATGCATGTCGTCGCTCATTGATCTTAAATGTATTACTTGTTTAAATGACTTTGTTAAACATGATTAAATATGGACATCCTTTTCATTAGTTGTGCAAATATTCCTTTTTTTTCTGAACCGAAAGAATTTTTTTCTGATTAGAACGTGGGGATTTTTTTCCATTCTGCATTTTCAAACATTCCCTTCATCTGCTTAAAGGAATAGTTCACCCAAAAAATATAACTGTATTCATTTTAACCCTGTATGCTGTTATGTATTCAGTGGAACAGTGTTATTTTAGTATTATTCATACTTTATAGTATTTTTATAGTATATATTTTTTGTTTTAATTTTAATTTTAATTAATTTGTTTTTTGTATTTTGTTATGTGCTTTTGTAATTTTTTATAAATGTAATATTTCTATTTTTATTCATTTTAGTACTTCAGTTAGTTCCCAAGGTAAAATTTCTAATTTCTGTTTGTTTTTCATCTAATATTTTTTTTATTTATTTCCGCTTTATTTCAATTAGTTAAAATTATTTCAATAGTTTTAGTGAACTGCCGTGGAACACAAAAAAGTGTTTTACAATAATTTTTGCATATATCCTTTTAATATAACAAAAGTAACCATCAGCTGTCAAAACAAAACAAAATAATGGTAAAATGGTAATTAAATGTATGGGTAAATTTATTTTTTGTTTTGTTTATTTTATTTATATATATATATATATATATATATATATATATATATATATATATATATATATATATATATATATATATAGTACTGCACAATATGCCAATTCTTCTGAAGTGATATATAATAGCTTTATATGATCAACAGACCTGAATTTGTCATTATTCACAGATTATCTTTATTTCTGCTGCAGCTCTGTAGCTAAAAATCATGACATCAAACCTATGCCATTGGCCCCTTTTTTGATTTGAAAGCTTAAATTTCAGTGACTTTATCACAGTTATCATTCATCATATAGAAGTTATCATAACACTTCAGAACACTTGGAATATAGCTCACGAGTCATAAGGTCTATTATATGGTGTTTACAATGCTTATTTGTCCTTTTTGGAGCTTAAGGTCACTATAAACTGTTGTTTCATGAACAATCAATGTATGTGTAGATTTTTTTTGTGTTCCACTGCAAACAGTCTTTTGTAAGGGTGTGTGTGTAAATGAGCCCATGTGTGTTGTAGAGCTGCAGTATCATGTGTGCCTGTCTTGGCAAGGTCTTTGCTGCTACTAGGGTGTCCTTGAGTTCAGTGATTTATCATGTTCTTATTCTGATCCCTTTGCTCCCTTGTTGGGTCACAACTCTGCATAGGCCTGTGCTGTGTGTGTGTGTGTGTGTGTGTGCTGTGTGTGTGTGTGTGTATGTACCTGTTTGGGTCTTCAGATCTGCATTGCCCACACCTTCCTGGCTGCTTCTGCTGCGCTAAAATCCAAACAGTCAGGAATCCTTTAGGTACAAGATAATGGAATATAACGGTCTAATCCTCTAATCCTGGGAATGGTTGAGGGCTAATCCAGGGATCTTGTGGGATTGGTGTCTTGGCAATGGGGATGGAATTTTGGGACGCGACACCTCTGAATACCAGAGTCGTCTGTGTGCTCTTCACTTTCTGCCGGGCTTGAGTCGTAAAGCTTCATAATGAGCATTGATTAACGCATTCTAACTCAGAACATGCTTACACCTCAGATCTGCTTGACGATCCAAATACACCTTCTGTTAGTCCTGCTTAAGATGTGTTTTTTTTTTAATCAGAATCCACCATTTTTCAAAGTTTTACAAGGAATAGAATAAAATAGTAAAAAAATGTAAATACATTTTTAATTTGCTTGTTTAAAAAAAGATCATTTTTTCAAAAAAAAAAAAATAATAAAGAGAAAAAAATGACTTTAGACAAATGTCAAAAATCATGTACACACATAAGATTAAAATAGATTTCAGTTAAATACTGCATTTTATAGAATTTTTCCATTCTACATAAGGTGGGTTGTCCTGAAATCACATGACCATCCATGTCTTGAATTTCAGTTGGGTTAATTAACAAACTTCGGACAAATTTACCTCTGTTTTCCAGAGAAATAAGACTTGGTGAAAAAAGTTTTGTGTGTCTGTTTTGTCATTTAAGACTAAAATCTTTTAAAAATCTGTTTCTGCTTCATATACAGTTAGTTTCTCTCTATATTTCTAATACTGTACGCATCTCTTTTCCATTTTATAATTCTTGGTTTACAACCTGTTGCCCATATTTTTCAGTTTCCCCTATTTATTCCTCAGGTTAACGCTTCTAGTTAACTGAGCTTGTGGACAACATCTGGAATCAGACATAAGGGCTTTTCACACTTTGCTTAACCATGGGTTATTGTCGTTCTTAACCCCGCTTTTAACCTTGGGTAATGGAACGTTTTACACTTGTAATTTAGAAGCAGGGTTAGCACTGTTTTTTACCCAGGATTATGAAACCCGCTCCGGAGAAGGGTTAGCACCACATTTGTGGGGTTAACCCCATGTTCTGGTGCCAAAATTGTCCAATGTTAGAATGTTACGGCTAGATACTTATCAACGGACAGCCAATAACGTGACTCATATTTACGTGGTTTGGACAGTCAAGGAAACACTGCCTGTTGTCTTATCTTTATAGTCTGAAAAAGCCCTATTTAGACATGTTGAGGTTCGAGTCCTGCCTGCAACATATCCAGAGTGCAATCACAGTCTTTCTCCTCGAGAGATTTTTCCAAGTATCCCCTGTGTCTGGAGTATTAGGTCTCCAATTAATCATTCTGATGGTTGCCGGCTGGTATGATATCATCAGGAAGATTAGTGTAGTAAAATATGGAAATTGCGTACTGTATATAGACGTTGTGTGCGTATATGCGTGTCTGCCTTTCTCTCCTTCCCATCCCCCTCATTCCCTCTCTCTCTGGGGAAGATTGATTGGGTAATCTTGCTGTTTCCCCCATGATGCTGTTCGCTAGCTGGCTTGGGGGAAGGAGAGGCAGTGCGGGCAGTATGACGACACACAGGAATAATGATAACACGCACACACATGCACATATACACAGTGGGAAACAAAGGAGAAGTGAGCCTATTTGTTAAGAGAATCCCTAGTTAAAGAATCTATATTGAGAAGTACACATATACATGTACTCTAAATTATTTTCTCTCACACACTCTCACCTGTCTTTTAATATTATAAGGATATTGCATTCAAAACAGCTTTCTTCATTATAGGAGAATTTTGTCCGCAAACATGAAAAGTTTCTTAACAACACAGGGTTTTTTATTGTTGGCTCGAACGTGTTGGCGCTCTGCCGTGAGTTAAAACTAAAAGCCACTGGTTGTTTATGATTGCTATCCAGTGAGGCGCACAGGGCTGCACTGAGCATGCCCAGTTATAGTTAATATTTGATCCAGACTCACTGGAGGAGGACTAGAGTTGAACGGATCAAGGAAGGGTATTTGGAATGGTATGGGACAAAAAAGAAGGAATCCTTCCTTGTCCTAACTAGTCACAACTCAAAATGTCTTCAGCTCTTGCTTTTCTTGCCAACTTGCTATTTTCTGTTTAACATTTAAGGTTTAATTACAGAGCTATATGGAGCTGGATTTTGGACCAATCAGCGTTGACTATGGGAGGAGCTATGTGGCTCACAAATGACCTGTTTTTTGCCACCGTTCCAGCAGGGATAAAACCTCTAATTAACATGGAAGAGATGATATCGCTTGACGCCTCAGGACATGTCAGGAAACTCTGATTCTTTGTGCACATGGTCTACAGGCCAGTTCTGATTGGACGAGACAGCACAGATTTCTTCACCACGCACACTTATGACCGGTGCTGCATCGGCTTATTAATGCTGTGTGTGTCATGACTCATGTCCAAACAATGCTGAGAATGACCCTCACACAGTTTACAAGTTCTGCCTCACTGTGTTGATCGCAATCTGATGGTTGAGACTTAAAGGTGAAGTGTCCTATTTTTTTTGACGTTTCAATCCTATCTCAGCTTGATATGCAGAGACAATTATCGGCCAAAAATGGCTGGATTCTGTTGCATAGAACTGATTAACTGAATAATATATTGATATAAAATATTATTAGATTTTCTGTCCAATTTTAGTGCGGTACTTTCAATAAAAGTGTGGTTATTTTTTTTTTTTTGGCTTGCATTTTTTAAATTCAGTTTCATTAAAATGATTGAATTTCATTAAATATTCTAATATTAATCCAATTATACCAAAAAAGCTAACTGAAAATGAGACAGTCGGCCAAGGGCAGAATTTTCGGTTTTATTTCAGTGCATCCCTACTTTAAAAGCCTAAATCTGTTTAAACATTCTTCGTTCAACTTTTAAAAGTACATGGGACCTCTGATGAGGGTTCAAACCTGCAACCTTTCGTTTACTAGCCCAGATCTGCCACACTACACTTCTTCTATTCTTCCTTAGTCAGCCTGAAACCCATTGCTCGTCTACACTCTTCCCTGTTAGCCTCTCTCGGTCTTCACACAAATGTTCTCTCTCTTTGGTAGGGTTGGCAGGCAGTGCTGGCAGGGCACTCTTGGCACGGCGTGCGTCTGGTGCTGTTGTAGCGCGTTGGCTGGTAGCAGCTTGTGAGGGGTGGCGCAAGTACACCAGACTCAAGTACCAGCTGGGCATCCAAACCCATCCCTGAACCAAAAGAGGCTTCCTTGGATCGCTTTTCTTTCCTTTGTGTGTTTGTGTGGGTATGAGCGCCTTTACATGTACACACTCAGGCATGTTTGCATATGCCGTGTGTTTGTGTGTTTGGACACACGGCCTGTTTTTCTCCAGGGGTGCAAACGCTCTACATCTGTGTACAACGCACTCGATGCTTATTCAGACGGCAAACGCATTTTTTACGTGCCCCCTTTTATCTGAGAACCACTGCACCGCCTCAGCTAATGGTAACAAACGGGAGTATCAACACAACAGATTACTCGCTTTCCAGTTACGCTGTTACATTATAGCTGTTGACACAAGTTGCGTTCGTTAGCGCTCAACGAGGCACTAATTAATGGGACACACGGTGAGAGGAAATGATAATGATTGAGAATGAGAAACTCAGCTGCAATGGCTGTTGTTTCTGTTGTTTTCTTGAATCCAGCCACACGATTGCAATCAAAACACCAGGGTTCAGTTTAGTGGTCACATGATATTTGTCAATTGCTGATGAAGTTATCAGAATGACCAATGGCCAGTATAATGCTGTTATTTTAATCATTGAACTCCACGATGACAACAAAGATATTTATAAAATTTCTAAATTATTACTATTAAATAATCTTTTTACGACTTAAAGGGGACATATCATGAAAATCTTACTTATACTGTTTATAAGTCCTATAATCGGGTCCCCAGTGCATCTACCAACCCAGAGAACATGAAAAGTGACAACCCAGTAACTTTGTTTTGGTAAGCCTCTCTCTGCAAGCATGTCAAAAAATAGGCCGATCAGATTTCGATCCCCTTCTGACGTAGGAAGGGGATCTTATTATAATATTACCGCCCCTTAATCTGCATGTTTCCACCCACGACGGCGCCGCCATTTGGTTTTCGCAAGCGACAACAGTGTACCCAGTTCTAACGCAATGGCAAAAGTTCGAGCAAAGCATGCAAACTGTTCTGTCGTTGGCTGCACGGACAAGCACAGAACACAATTTGACCAAAAAAATGTCACAGCTGTCTTATAAAGACCTCAGCGAACTGTCAACTTGTGTAAAAGTTAAACACGACGGTACATGCAAGTCGATGAGATGAATCAATGTAACTCCACAACAACTACATACATGTAAATGTATCCACTAACCATTCAGAAGCGTCCAGATGCGTCTAAAAGTTGCAACCTCTTTGGATGAGATTTTGGATGAGTGACATTATTTGCGTGTTTTGTTATTGTATCCTAAGCTCGTCTAAAGCATCGGCCATCTTCTGAACGGAGCAGCTCATTTGCATTTAAAGGGACACACAAAAAGGGTGCGTTTTTGCTCACACCCAAAAAGGGGCAACTTTGACTAGCTATAATAAATGATCTGGGGGGTATTTTGAGCTGAAAATTCACAGACACATTCTGGGGACACCAAAGATTTATATTACATCTTGTGAAAAGGGGCATATGTCACCTTTAAGTGCGAATCGAGTCCAAATGTCTTGAATTTCCGTCTTCGCAGTGAGGATGCTGAAATCTTGCACATGGTGTGAGGTGGCAGTTTTGCTGCAAAATGATGATAATGATTCTGAGACATCTGCTGTAGAGGGTGGATTTTTTTTGTATCTGCAGTTGTGTAGGGTATATCATATATATAGGGTTTTGCATATATTTGCAGCCGGTGACGGCAATGCTCTCCGATTACCGTTGTCATTCCAGCAGCATCTCATGGCTCCCTGATGAATACTCTTGCACCTTTACCAGTGTGTGTGAAAAAGAGCAAAAGCATGCAGTCCCTCTGGTCAAAGCCTTCAGTCTCGCTCTGAACCAACATTTGAACTTTGCAGTGTTGATTTTTGTGTAAAGAGTACCGCAGAAGAAAAAAGAGCTTTATCAGTACCTGCCCAGACCAATTTAGCAGGCAGACAATGATTTAATGTTTTTAATAAGCCTGTGGAGCTGCCTTCCCTCTTCGTGACTTAAATTTCTCATTTATCAATCAAAAATGTAGACGTTAAAAGGGCCATTACATTCGAAATATTTCAAAACACACTCGGCTTAATTTAGAATAATACTCCTGCAGCATTCGTCGATACTGGGTTGAAATAGGCCTGAAGCGTGGCGGTGGTTTGTCACAGCTGTGGTACGGTTAGACCTCAGGCGGAGGCCCCGCAGTAAGTCTCGCTACACACCTCATTTACATTCTATACCACACTGAAACCCCAGCTCATCGCTCGCTCTTTCCTTGACCTACTGTCCTTTTTGCAGCGTGAGAAAAGTGAAGAGAGTGTGAAACAGAAAAAAGAAATAAAGGAGAACCGAGAAAGTGAAGGAAAGCATGAAGGAAAAACACAGATTTCAAATAATTTTTCCATTTCTTTTTTCTGGGGTTTCTTGCCGTAAGAACACCACAGCCTGCATTGTGAAACCAGGCACAACACGATAAAAATCTCTTCTGAGTTAATATCCTAACCAGAGCCAGAATAAGCAACTGGACATTTTTGCCAATCGCTTGGTTTCTATCTTTATGATATTGCACTGGGTAGCCCCACCCCCTGCGCAATCTGATTGGTCCAAAATCCCACCCCACATAACAGTATAGATAGACCATCTTTCAAAAGTTGAAAGGGTCTGTAAGAATTTTATTGTTTTTGAAAAAAGTCTTGTGCTCAACAATGTTGCTTTTTTTTTAAAATAAAAAATACAGTAAAACAGTAATATTGTGTAATATTATTACATTTTACAATAATTGTAACTATTTTATTCTATTTTAAAATGTCATTTATTCCTGTGACGGCAAAGCTGTCCAGTGTTCAGTCACACGATCCTTCAGAAATCATTCTAATATGATGATTTGCTGCTCAAGAAACATTTCTTGTTGTCGATATTGAAAACAGTTGGGCTGTTTAATATTTTTGTGGAAACTGTAATAAATTTTTCCTTCAGTATTCTTTGATGATTAGAGAGTTCAAAAGAGCAGCATTTATATGAAATGGAAATCATTTGTAACATTGTAAATGTCACTTTTGATCAATCGTTACTGTATAAAGGTATGAATTTCTTTAAAAAAAATAGTACTGACCCCAAACTTTTAAACTATCGGTGTATAGTACTAAACATCAATTATGTGAGTAAATGACTGTGTGACTGTGACATGCAGTGATTTTAGGTTTGGTGTTTTTTGGGAATTATTATGTTTGTTTGTTTTTTGTATCGCAATATTTACTTATGTTAATTTACAAAATCTATTATTATAAATATTTACTTTATATATTTTAATTTAACAGCTTGGTTTAATCAGCTCCCACTTTTATGTTGATTGCGATTGAGTCTTGTCCACTGGAGCTCTCTGCCAATTTTAAATCGATAAAATGAATCCTCTGTAATGTAGAACAGTACGCCGTGGACAATTAGATGCATGTGATGCTCCGAGCAGCTCTGCTTCCACACGTTCCAGGAAGCTTAGTTGTGTGACTGTTGCACACATTCATGGTGTTGACCCACTAATTAGTTAAAGCACATGTCTAAATTCTTATAGATTTTGCATTAGCACAAATGAAGTGTTTGGTTGTAATTTCAGCTCGAGTCGTGTTAATAAAGGCCGTAGAAAGTTACAGTAATCAGATCAGTGGCCCGACACACACTCTCTGACTGAATGTGTCACAAATCTATCACTTCTGTATGAAACAACCAGTAAGGGCACATGTCACTGCCTGTTTATGCTCGCTTATTATTTTGGAGATGATCAGTAGTGCGTTAATGGCTTTGAGCTTTTCAGAGTTCAGTAGAACCAGCTTTTCTTTTCTTTTCTTTTCTTTTTTCCCCTCCATTTTTATTCTTCCCTTGTTTCTTTTTCTTTTCTTGTTTTCTTTTTCACCCATTTTCCTGTATTTTCTTTCTCCTTTATTTCTTTTTTTTTCTTTCCTTTTCTTTTTTTGGTTTCCTTATATTTTCATATTCTTTTACAAAAAGACCATAAAGAGCCTTTGAAGGGACATGACATGGATTTTTTAAATTATTATTTTAATATGTCCCTTGATGTTCACTTATAATGTTAATAAAAAAAATTGCACAAAAAAAAATATTTATGCAGAAAAATGTCTGAAATGACCCGTTTTTAAGGCTTGTCAGTAAACAGCCACTGTTATGATTGGTTAACGTCATTGCGTAGGAAACAATATCAATGCCACTCGCTATTGCACATGAATAAGTGTTTTGAAAACACCATTAAAACAGTCATTTAAAGACAAAGCATTATGAATTAACTTATGTTTTGTGATGCAGCTGCTGTCAAATCCAGTACAGTTGGCTGCTTCATCTTTCAACAAAAGATTTTTTGTGAACTCTCCATTGTGTCTCGTTAAAACAAATTGATCCGAAAAAACATATAATCCTTCAATGCGATCCAGGACGCCATTAAAAAAAAAAAAACATCCACTTGTTCCTGATGCTGGGATCCTTCTGAAGTCTGAACAGAGACGCAAATGAGCTGTTTAAACTGGACGCGTCAAAGCAAACGTTCTTCACTCATCCAACTGTCCTGTTGACGACAGACTCAACCTGAAGTGTAGATAACAGTGATTATAATGGGCTCTATTTGCTTTTGACGCGATGCTTGGATCCAGTGTAGGCATATGTCAGCCGTTAAGCGACAGAGTGCCAGTGGGTGGGGCCTATGGTGCGATGATGTATAACGATTCATCGATGTCTTGCTCTGGAGGAAGTCATATACAAATGCATGTGACCAGTCACAAATCCCACAATTTCCAAATGAGCTGTTTTTGGAGGTTGTTTAAATGCTTTGTTTATAATGAGGAGGATATTTTAATGATACAAAGACCTCTTATATGTCAAAAGATCAAGACAAATTTGATTTCTCATATCCATGACTCCTTTAAATCGGTCCAGGATATTTAAGACAGTTGGTCTAGTTCCTCATGACTTCATCAGCATTGAGACTTGGCTGAGAATAATGCAGTAATGACTAGACCAAGGATTTTCTTTTGTAAAAGCTGCAAGATTAACATTTTATTCAGAAAACCAGATTTATTTCCATTTTTTTTTTTTTTTTTTTTTTGTTGAAGTCATTACATTTATGGAGGAATGCATTTCTGTTCTGCTTACTGATATCTGTGAGCTTCACCTCCCTGAATTAATGAGGGTGGTCTTCGCTGTGAAGACGGATAGGAAGGAATCTGCTTTTTTAGATGTGTTCTTAGTCATTGTGCGACCTCTGGAGTTGTTTTTAATGTGGCCTTTTCTTGTGTTGGTATAAACAGATCTAGCACATCAAGACAGGCTCAAACTAACCATGTCCGCACATACAGCATGCACACGTTTGACATGGTGTCCATGGCAACATTAATGTGAAAAATACTGCTGTTTTTAGTGCTCTACACCGTCCTCGGCTCTTAGCTGTCCTCTGTCATCCGAGGGCATTGTTGTCTGGAATTCTTTTCCTCGCACTCACAGGTCACATTATGACATGGTTACAGTGGTAACAGTTTTATTACATTTTCTATGCTTGTTAGCATAGTGACACAAGAGATGGGTCATGTTGGTCAACTAACTTACTAATAAAAAAACAACAAAAAAAAAACACCTGTCCAGTTCAGCATCTGTTTTACTATTATAATAGTCTCTGCCTTGCATGACTACTGTGGTTGTAACCCTGATCAGTGGAGTTGAATAGTCACTTAAAGAAGACCAATAAAACCATTTTTCGTCTTCGTATTGTTAATTACTCAAGGCTTCAGGTGTGTGTCAGAGAGGTCACAGGAACACCACAGTGTCACCACTAACATGATGAACAGGCACTTAACCTGACACAAACACGCTTGCACTGTGCTCTCAGTTAGTTTCATTCATAAAAAATGTAAACCGTTTCTTCAGTTTTAAGTTCAGGAGGCCAATTTCTTATTGAAATATTGTGAGGTCTCAGTTTCTGTATGTTTTGCTATGTAGGGCTGCCCTCGACTAAAGATTTTTCTAGTCGACTAGTAGTTGTTTATTTAAGCGATTAGCCGACTAATCGCGCGTTTATATTAATAAGCCATAAATCTTAATAACAAGCATTTAATTGCCTATATATTACATAGCCTAATCAGTGCTCAAACGCACGCATAAAGTTTGCCACAGCACACCGGCAAATGTAATGATTATGAGTGTGTCGTGAAAAAACATAAGAAGATTGTCTAAACATTTTAATAATTTATTGATAATGTTTTCTGTTTTTGGCTGCAGAGATTAAGTCATGATACTTACTCGTCCTCTCCGCAGTAGCTACTGGACCTGCCTAGCTACCTATATGCCCGATTATAGATTACATAATCTGAGAATATTTTTTTTCCATTTGAATTTGTTTATTTGATAGTAGATATTTGATGGAGTATTTTAAATTAAATGCAAGTGATGGCGCCGGCGCCAGTATGTCATGCAGTAAGCGTGCTCTCCACATAAAGACTTATACGTCTAATAATAGCGGATATTTATCTAGATGAACATTAGAGCGAGCGGACTTGTTTCAAGTGATTAGCCATATTTGAGGTTGATGAATGATAGGCGAATGTTTGGATTTCCTGCTGTTAACGATCTGTCCATCACAGACTGCGTGATTTCGCAACTTCCTGTGGAGGGTTTTTTTTTCTGCGACTAACAGACTAATAAAATGTTGGGTGACCAAACCTCTTCAAGTCAACTAACGTTTAGTTAGTTATGTGTCAGATGTGGTAAAGAGCGATACCATTGCGCAGCATTTACTACAGTAAAGTTGACTGAGGCCCCGTTTACACGTACATGGTTATTTTGAAAAACGGAGACATTTCCCTTCGTTTGCACCCTTCGTTTACACGCAAACGGAGGATTCGCCAATGAAACCGATTCTTTCTAAAAACTCCGGCCAGAGTGGAGATTTTGAAAATCTTCGTTTGCACGTTTGCATGTAAACAGAGAAAAACGGAGTTTTAGGCAGCGACGTCACGGAATGTGACCATTTTCGGGATTCTGATTGGCTAAGGTGGGCTTGAGCTTCTCGTTACACTGCCACCTACAGGTTTGGCATGCTCTTGACAGCATATACACAGGTTTGTGTGCACGATGTTATTTTTGAAAACGAAGAGGGGAGAAATGTCCGTTTATGAAAATAGCCATCCACGTGTAAACGTAGCCTGAGTGGGTCTCTGAGCTGGTGTGAGTGAGTGGAGGCGGGGCTAATTAGCATATTCATGGTTTCCGTGTATAATAAATGAAGGGTGGATTGCATTCAAGCTATTTCAGGCATGAAGAATTTTTTTTTTAATATGTCATTTTGGTGATCAAAGATAGTGTTTATGGGGACTTTAACAAACTATAACTAACACTAATCGTTGACTGAAAAGAGACCCACATGAAGCACAGATGTACTGGAGGTAGTATCTGATTATTTTATGCTTAATTCGTGTCTTCTCCAAAGCAGCGATGCAGTAACGAAGAGCAAATTCAAAAAATCCATCCTTGGCCAGTCGTGACATACGTCGCTTTCATACGTTTGCATGTTTGGTCTTCCCCACCAGCGAGTGTGGGCTGATCGTATACACTTCGAATGCTTCCACCCACTAGCTGTGTGATGTGACGCGTTCTTCTCTCTTTATCTGGCAGCAGTGTGAAGCAGTCACCTCCTGGCATCTTCCGTTCAGTCCTGCTGTCATCAACACCATCAGACTGACAGAAAGAGAGTGTGTGTGCAAACAGCGTTATCCCGCCTCGTTCCTGTTACGATAGGAGCCCACACACTCACACTATTTTTTTTCCCAATGCTTCCCGTGCTCCCTATCCCAACCCCCCCTCCCCCCCCCCCACACACACACACGATCTCTCTAGCCTCCTTTTTTATCTTTTTCCTCATTTATATTTATGTTGGAGTGTCTGGAACACGTGCGGTTTGTTTATAACGGAAATCTCACTCCCCCTCTCCCACTTCGACTTATGCAGTGTTTTTTTCCCTATCTTTTCCGCGCGCGCACACACGGATCTGAGGACGAGGGGGTGAAAACCAAGCGGATTACAAAGCCAGTTTAATCTGGCTAAGGCACAGAGGGAATTTTCTCTCCCTTTTCCTGTCCCCCCTTCCATCTCTCTCTCTCTCTCTCTCTCTCTCTCTCTCTCTCTCTCTCTCTCTCTCTCCCGCTCTCTCTCCCGCTCTCTCTCCCGCTCTCCCTCTTTCTCCTCTGATGGTGACAGAGAAGGTGACTGAGGAGCAGTGGCTCTGATTGGTTAAATTACGGAACAGATGAGCTGGCCATACACAGGCAAAAGGCATTCGTTATCTCGCACAAGACCTCCCAGCCCCTGCATTATCAGCCATTAATGCGCTCACTTCATATTCGCACTGGATTTATTGCTTCAGACTTGCGAAAGGCAAATGGAGTGACTTCGCAGAGCTGCTTTACCTCAGCACTGAACACCTGAGGGGCGCAAATGACTGTTTGAGGTATCACAGTTTATGTAATGGAAGTCTAAATGATAGTCTGGAGTCAGCGGACAAAGACATCTGTTATTTTACCTCAGGCCAGACCGCCTCCTCCTCCTCCTCCTCCTCCTCCTCCTCCTCTGTTCTCATTCCGTGTGTTTCAGAGTTTAAAGTGACATCTCTCATGTCATGTTATGACATATCGCCCCCTTAAGCCAGAGCAGGAAACCCCCTTTTGTTCTCGCGACTGACTTCTGTTAGCTACTGGAAACAGACGCGTTAAACTTCTGGAGCAAGTTTACAGGCATAATGGGGGTGCAAGCCAATTAAACAGTGCCATTTGACAGCATGACAGCATTTGATATGTGATCTGGCTGGATTGGAGAACCGATGATACTTTTACGATGACACTCTTCCGTCACTAACATGTTTTGCTGTCTCATTTCTCATCCGTCATCCATAGCAAAGTAGGATTTTATCACTAATGGTTGACGCTAATTGACCAGCCGATTTACTAAATTGCTGTGCTAGTCTCTTGTATCACTCTACAGTCTTTTTATTCTTAGACAATAAAAGCTCAATATTAATATTTAATCATGTCCTTTATTTATTTATTTAGTTGATAAGTAGGTGTGATATAAGCAGGATAATGTTCAGTCAGCAGATCATTATCCTATAAAATAAAAACCTTGTAAGGGTGATAATGATCATCCTACTGAGTTTTTTTGTGTGATAATTGTCAGCGTTATCATTGCATTATCACAATTTGATCACAAACTTATTTTATTTACACACACACTATTAGCGTTATAATTGCATTAACACAATTTGATCACATACTTATTTTGTTCACACACACACACACACACACACACACACACACACACACATACATATATATTATGCATTGACCAAGTCAGGGGTAACACTTGATTGGCCAAGCGGACACTGGTTTCAGACAAAGTCTATAAGCTCAAATTAGCCAAATATCGGCCATACCAATATAGTTTTCTCTGTTGCACTGTTTCTTCTTTCCCTCTCAGTCACACTCTTTCTATTTTTCTCACTCTTTTATCCTTCTATTTCCCCCCTCTGCCTTCTTGATCTGGGATGCCTGGGGGACGGAGAGCAGACAGGACCCGTCTCCATGGCAACAGCTTCTGCAAGCTGCTGACACCCATCCCCTCTTGGCAAAAGGGGGGGTGTTCAAAAGGGGGGAGGGAGAAACCATAGAGGGAGTATGAGAGGGAAGGGTAGAAGCAAGCAACACTATTCCTTCTCTTGGGACTCGGCGGCCTGTGCGTTCACTCACAGAATTAGCATAGAGGAGGAAGGGGGAGGGAGAGCTTGGAATTTTCTTAGGTGTGTGTGTGTGTGTGTGTGTGAGCTCGTTTTAGGGGGTACGACTCTCCCCAGGGTCTTAAAGTCTCTGGTTCTAGGTCAGTCTGTTGCCTGGAGGTTTGCACTGTCATTGTTCGTATTATATTGTGTTTTATTATTTTTAAGTCTCCACAACGCTTTGAAAAATATCCTATGTAACCATTGTTTCTGCCAAATGTATTTGTTACTATTATAACTTAAACTTGAGAGAGATAGATTATTAATCGGTTATTATTTATTTTTTATAATATAATATAATATAATGTAATATAAAATAATACTGTTTAAAAGTCTCCTGTGCTTACCAAGGATGCATTTATTTAATCAAAAATATATTATTACAATTTAAACATGTTATTATTATTCTAATTTGCTGCTCAAGAAACATTTCTTATTATCAATGTTGAAAACAGTGCTGATTTTTGTGGAAAATATGTCTGAACATGCAACATAACATAACAACATATAACATAATATAAAAACATATAACATCTATTTTTTTTATTATATTAACAATTTTCTACTTTTGGGGTCTGTTTTGATGTTTTTGTGTAAAATAATCATAATGTGCATATGTCAAAAGTATAAAACAATTAATAATAATTTCTGATGAGATCACTTATATAACCGCTAAGAAACAATTTTGGCTGATCTCCATTAGTCAGCTCTGAAATTTAAAAACAACTAACAAAATATCAAAATCAACAAAAGAATCCTAAAGATCTCATACAAATTTATTATGATTTTACAGGTGAAATAACTGTAACAGTGGTGTTGTAGCAGTAACTAAATGATCAAAGTTCCCCGGTATACTTCGAGGCTACTGGTTTTCCACGATGATTCTCAAGAACATGCCTTTATAATGCCATTTAGATGTTTCACAAAATGGGAAATGTTTTTTTGTATGTTGTGTTGTAAATATGCTGTTAAAATGATTTG
Source organism: Abramis brama (assembly GCF_963993115.1). Classification (NCBI taxonomy): domain Eukaryota; kingdom Metazoa; phylum Chordata; class Actinopteri; order Cypriniformes; family Leuciscidae; genus Abramis; species Abramis brama. The sequence goes on from NC_139969.1 coordinate 11,493,354, forward strand.
TAGCTTTGGGCATCTAGCAATCACACTCTCTAACAGCAGTATGTCAGCGTAGACATGATTACAAATGACATGGAAGTTCTTTTAAACATTCTCCATGTGTGCATGCATGAGCTTTTCCAAATCAGATCCAGAAGTTGGATGGAAAAGGACCATTGATGGGAGGGGAGGGGTTAAACATCTAAAGGAAAACAAAGATCACTCTAAATGTATAGTTAATGCCTAACACACCCTACAACACACACACTTTTGCCTCTCGTTGCGTAACGCTGTCTCGCACGCACCAACACAACGGAGGAGAGTGAGCGAGCAAGCGAGCGAGGGATGAAATTCCATGACATTGAGGGAGTGATAAAGCTGTATGTGCTGTGGTGTTTGGCATGGCCTGCAGGGATATTTTGAGGTGTGTTGTTATTTATTCATGGAGATGCTGGTGCAGGTTGCCCCAATGACATGCAAGTGCCTGTTCACAGTCTGCCAGCTGCGGAGAGGAAGCCCTGACAACTTTATTCGACTCCACGCTCTTTATCTGCTGTATCTGATCAGGGCCAAAGAAGATTTAAATGCCAGGCGGTTGTTCTTAAAGTATTAGTGCTAGTATTTTGTTGAAGAAATGATGGGATTGCACACCCAAAAATGAAGACTGGACATAATTTACTCACCCTCATGTTGTTCCAAACATGTATGGCTTTTTTTCTTCTGTGAAACACAATATATAAATTGTCTATACAGTGAAAGTCAATGGGGTCCAAAACAACTGTATGAACAAATAAAAAAAATAAAAAAAATATTTTCAAAATATATTCTTTTGGGTTCCACAGAAGAAAGCCAAACAGGTTTGAAAGACATGGGGATGAGTAAATGATGACAGAACTTGTTGGATGAACTCATTATTAATTTTTTATTTAGCAACGTAATTGGATTATGTCAAGTAATTTATTTACACATAAACCATACAACATGAAATTAAAATCTCAAATAAGACAGGGAAGTGTATTTGCTGCACAGAGCGCCCCCTGTTGCTATTAGCACTGTATTACATGCAGGCAGTTTCATAGACCACCAGAATGATCAGTAAGGCTTGAGATGTTTGTGTCCGCTGCCCTGTCAGCCCATCCTCTGAGCTCTTGCACTCTTTACGGGGCGAGCTCCGGCTTTACTCTGGATTAAGAGATGTTGTGACCGGTTGTTTATCTGACCTGTGTGCTTGCGCCCTGCTGAGGACATTACTAGAGAGCTTGCTCGGAGCACACAGGAGGTTCCACACCAAAACCGGTCACTCAAACCGTGCTTGTCCAAATTATTTTGGTCATAGAGAGGTCATTTAAAGTTCAAGGAAGACTTGCTAGTGTAGCAAAATCTCTACCAGTTGACCGCTAATATCGCCCAACTATATCAGTGGTGATTGAGATCTCATGGAGAGCCAAAAAAGTAGTTTATTTTTGTTTGGTTGTTGTCTTTGCTAGATCGTGAACCTATTAAAGAGGGTCCCGTTGACCTATCAGAGGTCTTCTTGATCTCTCCTACAACTTGTTTTGCCTGTCTGCTTAGTTGAGAAGTTTCTTGTAGTGACAAACAGTTTTGTATAATTAAATGGTGTAGTTAGTAACTTTACCACAGCCAAAATCCTTTTATTAAGAAGCAAATGAGTGAGAAGACTGAGTTTTAATCCTGCTCCCATATATAATCAATCTTTCCGCTGAAATGTAATTTGTTATCGTAGTTAAAGTCGTTCTGCATTTTAGCCCAAGCATTCCAGTATGAAGTGACGTCGTATCCCAAAGGCCCACAGTGTTCACCCATATTCATTTACAATAGCGGCTCACTTCAAAAGCATGAGGAGGATTTGTTGCACGTTTGGGCTCAGGTCAGTATGTAAGGAAGGAGTGTGCTAATGTGCAGGGTTTGCTAGAGAGTTGCTAGAAATTAGGTGACTCAACTGAGTTTAGCAGGCTCATCCCAACGTGTCGGTTTTATGAGCATATTTTTTTCTTTCTGTCCCTCTGCCAGTAATACAGTCATACCTTGGTTTAGAATGGCATAGGGTGTCACCATACTAAAATTTCAGTAGTCAATTCAAATGCCTGTAAAAATTAAATGATTTGATTTGAAAACTCATTTATTTCATTATGAAAGTTAAATATGTTAAATATTAATATAAATATTAAAAGATTCAGTTAAAACTGTGACATGTAGCCTTCAAGTATTTCTCAGTTAATTAGATATTTTTTCAGGTTTTTCAATTAGTCAAGTAAAGATTTGAGCAGTTGAGTAGTTTTTTTAGCACTCTTGAATATTACCCTAAATTGCATGAGCAGATCTGTTACACAACAAAATACACAAATCCAATAAATAAGATAAAACTTATTTTTATGTAAATTTTGGACAGTTTGTTTTCCATTAAAACATTTTTATTATTTCAATTACATTTTATTATCTACTTTGTAACAAAGCTTCAGAACTTTTAAAATCGCTATGGTAAATTTATACACTGCTTGGCTCTTATTTATAAAATATATTAATAGTTATTTTAAATAATGGTTCATGATTTTTTTATATATAGCAAATCATAAGACTTCTTTCAAAAACATGAAAACACCTTGTCACACCTGTGCCAGTTGGTGGAATTCACATTATATGTTTTAAATGTTTATACCATGGTCTGTCTGAATACTCAATTCTGATTGGCTGGAAAGGTGTGCTATAAAACCATTTAATGCACAGGAATTTCCAAGTCAGTTCAATTACCGTTCTATATTAATGTGCTGTTTTAATTGAAGCACACATACACATACTTTACGTCACACAGGGCTCGAAGATCGTGCTGTGCACACACAGAAATATTCAGGAGCACAGAAACTTAACACTGCCCTGTGACTTTTATCAATAAATACTGAATCGCTACATTATATTTCTCAGCAAAGAGGGGGTAACGTTGCTGGTCTTGAAGTGATTAAACTCACAGCTTCGTTGTTAATAGAGAGACACACTGCACAGATGCAGGTAATTCACACACCTCTCTCTCTCTCTCTCTCTCTCTCTCTCTCTCCCTCCCCCCCCCCCCCCCCCCCCCCCGTAATAGTTAATTAATTCAAGTAAATGTAATCTTACACACTACTTTATCTATGTGATTTAAAATGGGCAGATTGCTAGATCTAACGAGCCGTAAGATATAATATATCGGTCAATATATATAACAGCTTTAAGTTGTCAATGCTGGCAGATGACCATGGTATAAGTACCATGGTACCAGCGGGATAATACCAGCAGGATAATCCACGTTGTGCAGTGTGCATTAAACGATTTTAATGCACAACGTGGAGGCATAGAACCACTCGACGCAAAACGGAGGATTATCACTTACATAAACTCGTGTTCACTGGAATGTATGTGGACTGAGGGAGCAAACAGTGTACTGTACATAATATACCTTTTTTCAGTCCTGCCTTGTATCTTTTAGCTGGGCCATTGCCTGTAACTCTCCCCGCGACTACGAGTTTAAAAGTGCACTGCCTTATTTTGCATCGCGGATTTTCCGTGGGCCAAAAGGTGCGCTCTGAGGTGCCATCTACCCCCTCTTACCCGGGTCACAGAGGAATTGGACACTGTGAGCGCAAACCAGAAACTCTGTGCTCGGTGCTCTCCCGGTACTGTTCAACGTCCCTCTCCTGTTTCTCTTCTGCATAACTGCCTCCCTCCCTCTCAGTGCCTAATTAATGGCATTAATTATCTCCAATTAGCAGTGTGGTCTTGGCAGCCGTTTCTGTCCCCTCATTTCTTTTGTTTCACAGAGGTCTGTGACATAGTATTCTCCCTGTGGGGCTGTCACCGGCCTAATGAAAGGCTACAAGGCCTGGCTTTCACCTCTCTCTCTCTCTCTCTTGTTCTGTTAGAGTACTTCAGCATGTTAGCCTCATTAGTAGTAGTTCACAGTGCCTGAGTTAAGTTTGCCGAGATGGAATCTGCTGTGTGTTTTCCCATACAGGTGTTTATCTCCGTGTCTTATCTGTGGAAGGTGATAGCGAGTGGGTCAGTGCTCACTGGCATGTGAGGCTCATGTGAACGGACATGCTCGGGGACATTGGTGTGTTTGCGTTAAAACCGTTTCCAGGCCTGAACATAATGCCCTGATGAACGTGCTTTGGCTTCAGCTTTGGTTAAAGTAACATGTTAGCAACTGTTTTGAAGAAGATTGTCAGTATATGGGATTCATGTGCTTCCATCCAATAAAGGATGAGGATTGTATTTGTATTGACGAAAGTAAAAGTGGATGAGAATGATGTCTCTCTTAGCTTTAAGATATTTCAAAGGACGCCCGAAAGCTATGGGAATTTGATGGCTAGTTGTTGTTGGTAAAAAAAGCTAGTTTTAGTTTAGTGCCTCTCATTAATTTCACCCATCCTCTTATATTCTTATATATTTTTCTTCTTGCCATAGCTCTACACATATGACTTCTAGCTAAAAACAAACATTAAACAGGCTACATTTTAGGATGGAAGCTGTTCTTTAGCACAGACAACCTATAGAAACTGGGTTTAGGCCCATAAACTTCAGATACATAGGACAGATGTTGAGGTTCTGGTACCTCTGTGCTTGGAGTTGCTTTAGTCAGTGGACTAGCCTCACCTCACGACCGACTTTCACTTCACTTTCCTTCACAGATTCTTACACATGCACATCTCCCATTCGGTTAACGACACATCTGTCCTGTCCTCAGCTTGATTATGCATGCAGGTCTTTCCAGCTAATCTTTATAGACTCAACTCCAGCTGCACAGAAGAGTACAAGAGAGATGGGAACAGAGCGAGAGGGTGGAGAGAAACGCGAATGAGAGGAAAGCAAGGATATGGAAGCCACCAGAGAGAATGCCATCAGGAGAGAGTTGGAGAGGAGGAGATATGCAAAGGTTAAGGATGCTGGACTGAGCTGAAGGGTCTGATTCTCGTCCTCCCACTTTGCCTGCTGAATCATTTTTAATAACTTGCACAGCTGCTTGAAGGTCTTTCCTCAAATAAGAGACTATTTACTGCAGCCAGGCATTCAGGGATGCCACAGGTCCCGCCACTTGGCCCGATAACAACCCCCCCCCTAAATTAGTTGCTTAAATAAACAAAATAATCCTACAATAGTAGACATAATCCCTTTACATACAAATAAATAGCCATGTTTTATAGAAATGTTCACAAAACTAAATGAAAATGTTGTATGTAAGATAACGTTAATTAAGTTGTAGGTTATGTTTCTAATGTCACAGGGTAGCCTAATAATCTCAAGGTTTACTGCTTACACGATTCTTTTGTAGTTTGGTGTACTAAAGTGTTGTTCTAAAATAAACATTCACGAGTGTACCTTATTACTTCTTCTCACTGCTGATTCCTGATGGTTTAGGACGAGTCGCCCACTGTCGTTTCAAAGAATAGTATACGGCGAGCGCGTCAAGCATAAAATGCCTCGTCCACTTGGGGAGGCGCGCGCGCAGTCAGAGAAGAAGAGATAAAAGCCCACCCACACTGACAACTGATTGGTTGACTTACCGAAACGGGCCAATCAGGATGCTCTCTCTCGCTCCCTCTCCCTCTCTGCCGTGCGCGCGCTACACGGTTTGTAACACAGTCTCTGTCTCGCATGCACACTCTTGCTCGCTCGCTCTAGATTCCGGGAGATTTTAACTAATTTGCGGGCATCATGGAGCCGCTATTAATATGCGGGAGACTCCCGGAACTTCTGGGAGACTTGGGATGTCTGTAGGTACTCTCGCATATAGGCCTAATAGTCAATACGAATGGAATGTTATTATGTGTCATGGAACATTGCGCTCCCCAACTCGCGAAAGGTCGGATGTGCTCCATCTTTTGATGGATTCAAGGTTTTCTAAACAAAACTTATGTAAGACACAATGTCATTAGACACAATCCATGTCATTAGAATCAATGTAATTAGACACAACGTGCACACAGTGTAGGCCAATGCTTTTTTTTTGTTTGTTTTTTTGGTGATGACGGTGACGAGCTCAGACCCGCGGTAGGCATCATGTGACCGCGGTATTGCGGTAATACGGTAACCGCCCCAGCCCTATCCGTGCCATGCATGATTTCAAACCATGACGTCTTAGTGTATTACCAACAGTAACCTTGGAAACGGTGGTCCCAGCTCTTTTCAGGTCATTGACCAGCTCCTCCCGTGTAGTTCTGGGCTGATTTCTCACCTTTCTTAGGATTATTGAGACCCCACGAGGTGAGATCTTGCATGGAGCCCCAGTCCGAGGGAGATTGACAGTCATGTTTAGCTTCTTCCATTTTTAATGATTGCTCCAACAGTGGACCTTTTTTCACCAAGCTGCTTGGCAATTTCCCCGTAGCCCTTTCCAGCCTTGTGGAGGTGTACAATTTTGTCTCTAGTGTCTTTGGACAGCTCTTTGGTCTTGGCCATGTTAGTAGTTGGATTCTTACTGATTGTATGGGGTGGACAGGTGTCTTTATGCAGCTAACGACCTCAAACAGGTGCATCTAATTTAGCATAATAAATGGAGTGGAGGTGGACATTTTAAAGGCAGACTAACAGGTCTTTGAGGGTCAGAATTCTAGCTGATAGACAGGTGTTCAAATACTTATTTGCAGCTGTATCATACAAATAAATAGTTAAAAAATCATACATTGTGATTTCTGGATATTTTTTTTTAGATTATGTCTCTCACAGTGGACATGCACCTATGATGACAATTTCAGACCCCTCCATGATTTCCAAGTGGGAGAACTTGCAAAATAGCAGGGTGTTCAAATACTTATTTTCCTCACTGTATATATGAAGAGTTCAGATGCAAAAGCCTCTAAGTGCCATCTGAAATTTTCTTCTAGAATGATCATTTTTATCAAGCTCGTATATTTAAGTTCAGTAATTTCACTTAAATGACAATTAATAGGTAATTTTCATTGCCATTTCAGTGAAATTACTGAATTTAAATATACAAGTTTGATAAAAATTATCATTCTAGAAGAAAATTTCAGATGGCACTTAAGAGGCTTTTGCATCTGAACTCTTCATACATATATATATATATATATATATATATATATATATATATATATATATTTCTACTCAACCTTGTTGAGTAGAATATGGATATGGTAGTCACACAATTTCATTCTGATACTCTTGGCATACTGTGTACACTCACAGTACTTTTTAGTATGAGCCACGTGTGTCTATTTTCTCAAGCTCTGTGAACTGGGTGTCGAATATTAGTTTTGCAACTGGTGTTGAGATGTAAACCCCAAGTGTTTATGCGAGCATGCTCGAGTGTTTGTTTACTTGTGCAGCGGGTATTGAGTACCGTGCTGAAGCGTAATACCCGAGAGAGCGTGTGTTGTGTATGTTTATGTTTACACGAGTACTGTTATTTAGTGGCTGGTGTAGAGGTGTGTATACCGAAATGAGCTGCTGTTTAATGGGTTGATGAGATGATGGCAGTAATCAGTGAGCAACGAGACGAGCGCTGAAAAGCTTGGTCCCTCCCTTCTCACATGCATACACACACACATACACATGCACACGCTCTCCCTACTGGCGGATGATTGACGGCCTGAGGGTTTTAATGGCACTGTAGAGGGAGAGCTGAGGTCGGAGTTGTCATGGCAACAAGACGAAGGAGGCCTCTTTCTCCCCCTCTTCCTCACTCTCTCTTTATGCACCTGAACAGAGCCGAATCTTACTCGCAGGACTGAGTTTTCTCTCTCTCACACACACACACACACACACACACACACACGCACACACACACACACACACACACACACACACACACACTGCAGTTCTGGTGTCCCTCCCCTCTGTCCGCAGTATACACAGTGCTTTGTGTGTGTTTAAGCGTGTGCATGTGTGTGTGAAGCCATATCTAGCCACCGCAGTCTCTCTCTCTCCTCGTAAAAGAGCTGGAGCCCGAGCGATAATACTCTCTGGTCGCCCCGGGTTACGGTTCACCACACGCCCCCTTGCACTGCTGTGTTAGCTGGGATTGGTTGGGTTGGCGCGTGTGTGTGTGTGTGTATGGCACAGGGGGTGATGCTGTATAACAGCTCTATAAGAGCCACAGATCTCAGGCGAAACAGGGAACCAGACCCTGTTCACAGACACTCACCTCCCTTGAGTATTGGATCGGTACCAGCCGCCAGTATCACAATGTATGTGTGTGTGTGTGTGTGTGTGTGTGTTTACAGGGTTGAGCAAACTCAATCTCAGTCCTTCTTCCTGCCTCATGAGTGTGTTTGCGTCAGGGCTTAAAAACCAGGGGAGGGGGATCAATCTGTTCACTCCGAGCAGAATCAGTATTTTAACGTTTCTGTTCTGTTCAAAATTCCTTCTGAAACATTACCGTTCCGAAAACGGTTTGATTTGAAAAAATACCAGTTAATAACACAATTTCTTTTTACCTTTTTGCCTTATACTTTATACAAGAGCTTAGATAAACCTCGTAAAGGCCAATGAATCCTCAAACTGTTGGCAAAACCTCGTACAGTAGCTCCAACCGCCTCAGACGTGAATGAAGTGCTGAACACATTTTGGAGACCGTCTCCGCTTGTTTGTAGTGCAAGGGTAAATAAAGAACTGCGTTTTCTTTATTAAAAAAACAAGATGTTTGTAAAGGTTAATGTTTTATGAATTAGAAGTGTGGAGAAGAGTTGTATTTGCCATCTAGTCGTAGCCAATACAGTCTGTGCATAGCGCTTTGTCTTTCATAATAAGAATTTGAATAAGATAACAATATATAAGATTTTGGCCAAATGTTTTAAACGACAGGAAAAAACAAAGCGCCCACATATCTACAATAAAATTTGTTATCAGTAAGTTGATTGTAATGTGATGCAGTTGCTGCCTCAGATGCGGTTCTAATGACTGACAAAAAAACACATTTTCGACATTCGCTGGTGAAAAACCTCTTAACTCCATTTGAGCTTGATTTTGGACAATTTACCATAATAAAGCCACAATACTAACTTGTTTAATTTTTAAAGTTTTTTTTTATTTTATTTCCTCAATAGTAGCAGTTCTATACTAACCTGCAATTTTCACTGGTTTCAAAACACTTTTAAATGTAATTCTTTAAAGTTGTCATGAAATCAAAATTGACCCTATTTACTTTGTTTGCACATATTAGTGTTGTGGTGAACAATTAATCCGTGCAAGTTAATACACAGAAAAAAATTGTTTGTCGTGGTAATCTTTTATCAAAATCTGAAAAGGTACTTCTGGTCTGGAATGGCGTTCCTTCTCTGATGACGTCAGTTTGACGGATTGGGTTGAAAATGCTTAACCACTCCCCTCAAACCGTTAGTCTGCTATGAGCGAGAGATGGAGAGGAGGAGTGCTAAAGTAAAACCCTGCCCTCTATTCAATATTTCGTTTCATTTGGAAATATTTCACAACACTGGAGAAAAGTTGTTTGCAACTACCGGTTCACGGGGACTTCAATGGTTGGTGACATCTCCTCGAAAAAAAAACTCCTGAGATCCAACATTGCTATTGCGACTTACTTGCCTATGATGACTTGACAACGGAGCGCGGGCATGTCACTCATGTTGGATGCCTCAATGTCACATTTGCATAGAATTCATAATTGGTTCACTGCCAAATTAAAATATTAAACCGAACGATAAAGTAATGTTTTTAACCTGTTAATGGTAATTTCAAATTGTTCAGAACTATTAAACTTGATATCGTTTGAATTTTTTATGTCCTTGTTCCTGTTCGTTTCCAGTTTTCGTTCCTTGAACCGGTTCAGAGCCCTGGTTTGCGTAGGTTAGGGCTGGATGATATAGCTAGGAAGATTATATCTTGATATATTTCAAACTTTTTTCTTCAAATTTCGATTTTTTTATTTATTTATTGTTACCAAGTTGGTTTGAAATTTTTATTGCAAGAAGTAAAATACAGTTAAAAAAAATAATCAAGCCTTGTTACCCATACTGTTTTTTTATTTTTTATTTTAGAAATAAAGCACACGGAAGAATATTTAATCATTTCCATATTAATTTTTATTTTTTATTTTTTATATTTATATTATGACATTTTGTTACATGAAAAGTGACACTTTCTGTTAACTATTTACTTCTGTGTGGACTAAATGGGTTTGAGCAGACTAAATGGTTGGAAAAGCTTGGTATACGTCACCTAAGAGAATTCTAGCAGTTTCACCGGAAGATCAAGTTATGATATTTTGATCAAAAATGTCAAGGTTAACAAATATTGTAAGAAATTAAGCTTATGCATGGATGACTTGTTTACAATAAGATCAGTAATGTTCATTTAGAAACTAAGTGAATTTTCCTTTCATGCCGACTTTAACATATTTGAGTGTTGATACAAACAAATGAGGGAATTATTTCATTCGGTTTTTAATTAAATCATTGAAAGGGACAGTTTGAGCTAATTCACAGAAATGAATCAATCTTGCCAAATCTAATGGCTCTTTTTCTACTGCAGTTTAAATGAATGCTGTCATGCTTGTGAGAAACAAGACAAGAAAGAATTGTGAAACTAATGACACGTTCTTTAGAAAACTTAATGGCCTAATAAAAAGCATTTTAAAATCATCATGATTTTAATTTAACTTAATTTTATATCGCCAGCAGCATAATTTTTTTAAATATTGAATATATTTCAGGGACATGTGCAGTGCACTCAAACATTTTATGATTGAATCATAATTTGGAATCAATTCATTTAAATCAACTATTAAAATTATTTGAAATGTTTCATAAAAATGAATCGAACTCACCAACTTTAAAAAACAAACAAACAAAAAAACATTTTTTGCTACTTAAGTTTATGGTATATGACATCATCACAGTCTTGGCAATGTCATATTTGCGCGAGATGCACGACAAGGAGGAATGGTGAAAGAAGTCTAGGAAAACTTAATTGACAAATAAAAAGCACACTAAAGTCATCACAATGTTGCCTAATGTTATATCATGAGTATTTAATATATCATCCAGCCCTAGTGTGTGTGTGTTTCTGGAGTATATGGGAGGAGTCATGCTCGATAAGCTCCGCCCACTGACCCCAAGGTTTCTGCTTGTATGAGAGAGAGGCTGTGTGAGTTTGTGTATGTGTATGTGTGTGAGGTCAGGGGTGGCGTGGCTGTTTGTACGACGACTGTAGAGAGGTTTGAGTTACAGCAGGGGGAGGGAGTGTGTGAGCCGACTGCCAGCTCTTGCTCTTTAATCCTCCCTCTCTTTCTCTTTTCCTACTTTCTCCTTTATCTTCCCCCTTTCACTCCTTGTTTAGTCTCTTTTTCTCTCGTTTTCACTCACACATACACAGACGCACACAATGTGCCTCGTCTCCTATCCTCTCTCTCTCTCTCTCTCTCTCTCTCTCTCTCTCTCTCTCTCTCTCTCTCTCTCTCTCTCGCTCTCTCTCTCTGGTAGAACAGGGCAGACTGGCAAACACACAAGCCCCCAGCAGCAGACTGTTAAAGAGGTTTGAGAGAGAGAGGGAACGGGGCCAGCGGAGGAAAGGGGCCCCAGTCTCTAAGTGTTCCACTAGCTCAGGAGATTCCACTTGAGTCTCCTCTCGCTCTGTTTGCTTGTTTTATGCCCCCTTTACAAGGGGAAGTATGTACACAGATACACAAGAGCTGTGCTGTAGTGCAGGCGTTTTTTTCTGATGCAAATTAACGTCTCGTGTTAACAACACACTCCGTGTTGAATGTGCAGGTTTACCGAGAGTGATCTTACTTGTGTATTAACTACACACTGATACTTACATTATGCTCTGTTTAAGAGCCGTGTAGTGAGGTTGTACAGCTAAAAGCTTTGTTTGCGGTAATTAGACAAACTCCAACATAGCAAATTTGGCCTATAATGTTTGTTTGTGGTCCGTGTTGTATTTTGTCTGCTTAACATGGTGTTAAAGCTTTTGTTTGGTAAGACAGTTATAGATCAAGATGGCCATAAAAGAATGGTAGAATCTAAAAGAAGATTAAGTAACTTGAATGATTTTCATCTTTATAAATTGTGCATTTAATATTTTTAACCAATATATAAAGACTTGACGGGGACATGTTATAGCTGCATGATTGATCATGTAAACACCGCTATCTCGATTCAATCACCCAGGCAATGTCATTCCTAAATTACAACGATTTGCCTGTCTATTAAATAGGGGTGGGAATCTCTAGGCACCTCACGATTCGATTCGATTACGATTCAGAGGGTAACGATTATCGAATATTAACAATTTTTTTTTATTTATTTTTTTACTACTTGGTACTTTTAAAGCAAAGTATTTATGATGACCCATAACAAAGTTACTTTCAATACTTCCTCTATTAATTTTATTAATAAAACAAATGGAAGTGATTTGGCAAGTCAACTGTAAGGTTACATTTGCCAGCATATGTCCCAACATAGCAAAGAACCAACAGGAAAATAAATGTGTGCCTGTACTAGCGGCGTACTTGTAGTAAATTAATACAAACTTCAGCATATTCTGAATCTCTAGCATTTAATAATAGACTTCTAACCAACATCCTCTTGTTATTTCCAATGAGCAATATAATCCTTCAGATAAAAAACATTTTGCTGTAGCAAATTCACAAACAGTTTTCGTGTTGGTTTCGGGGAATAGATAAAAGCTCGCCCGCACGGGGAATAGATAAAAGCTCGCCCACACTTACAATTGATTGGTTGGGTCCTTACATGCGCTTCGTGAGGCTCACTAGCACACACGCGTGACGCAAGGTCTCTCGCTCCCTCTCTCTTCACGTTCTTCTCCCGGTAGACGTAGAATCCACAGCTAGATCAATGAGTATAGAAGCCCTATGATTACAACGAACGACCATCATTTGAAGTGTCACAGTTCTGAAATTATCGTACATTATAGGATTTTTTTGTCATTATTGATCGTACATCGTACAGAGGTCAAAATTATCGTACAAATACGATAATTATCGTACGTCTGGCAATACTGCCACAGACTGTCCGCGCCATAGGGGTCCGCGCACTGCACATCCGCTTAAAGTTCCGCCTTTTCCGTTCCTTCAATATTACGTTATTAGAAAAAAATAAAAAACATTTTTTAGAAAATCGATTTTTGAGATTTGTGAATCGATTCAGAATCGTCCGCATCGCGATGCATCTAAGAATCGATTTTTTCCCCCACCCCTACTATTAAAACTTTGACAAAAAGTGAATGAACATTCAAATCTGCGCTCGCATTGCCGCTTATCCCAAGAGAGCAGTTGTCATGTTGGTACGAAACAGCTTCACAAACAGTCTTTTTAACCACACAGTATTGTTGTTTCTGTGTTAGAAATATTCATATTATCACAGAAGAACCGAGATAAACACTGTGACTGATGTCTATGAAAGTGATCAAAATAGAGCAAATCCTTCTGAAAGTAACTTGGTGCTTCAAATAATGATTGTATCAATTACAATGTTACACCAGTTGGTGGCGACAAGTGACTTAAAAATGTATGTCATTGAATCATTCATTAATTCAAGAGATTCGTTCAAAAACGCTGATTCACCCATTAATGAAATAAGTGAAGTATTTATGAGTGAGTCATTGAATCATACATTCAAACAAAAATAAAATAAAAAAATAATTCAAATATTCAAATCATTACAATTAATTAAAGATTTTAAATAGACTGCAGCAATTAACATTACATTACCTCTAGTTATTTTGTTTAGTTGTCGCTTGTGTTTTCAGAATCATGGAAGAAATTGCGATCTCTATTTGAAACAAAAAAAATTGTGATTCTCAATTTATCCAGAATCGTGCAGCACTTTCCATAACACGAATTACCCAGATATCAGCATCAATCAAAGTAAAAGTAGTATTAGTGTAATATCAGTATTGCATTAGGGTTGACTAATTCTTTATCCCTATACTAACTTGTTCCCTCTTTCTGTTTCCCAGAGTGCAGCAGCAGCCCCCAGCCCCGTAATGGGCAACATGCCCCCCAACGACGGCATGCCAGGCGGACCCATGCCCCCTGGTTTCTTTCAGGTAAGCACAGCTGGTTTCATTCTCTTCCTTGCCTACTTTTCCATTCATCACCCTGTCACGCCTGCACTCCATTCATTCATCCATTCCTTCATTCTCTCTCTGTCTGTGCGCGTGGGCTGCTGGTGGGTCTGTCTGTGGCTGTGGGCGGCTTGACAGCAGCCTGGAGCTCTGCTATCAGAATGAGATCATTCCCAACTTTGCCTTTTTCCACTCTGGAAAAAAAAGTCCTCTACCATCCAATGGTAAGATGGAGGTTTAGAGCACTAAATGTTAGTGGAAATGGCTGTAGTTTCATTTCTGGAGCTGTATTACTCTTCCTATCTCAAGTCTTTCAGATCCCAAATGGAAATCGCCATGGTTACTGAACGGATAAGATCTGGAGTTAGGATGTTTCTGTAATACGGCTCCCATAATGAATCGATGGGAACAGTTGCTGACTGATGATCAATCAACTGTGTTACAAAACATATTTAACTGTGAGTGTGAGAGAGATTGAATGGGATGCCCACTTTTCATGTGCTTCTGAATGAGTTTTTCCTCTTTAACAAATTTTGTTGTTTCTTTCTTCCCTGCTAAGATCTTTCCTTCTCTTTCTTCATCATCCCTCCATCCATCTGCTCGCAGCTTTATTCATTCCATTCTGCAGGCCGTGTTGTGTTCATGAAGGTGTTAGACGCGATGTCGATTTTTTTCTTGTTCTGAAGAAAGTGTGAGTGGTGTTCATCTATGGAAAACGGCTCTTTCGTCTATGAAACATTGCTGCCGTGATGCTATGGTGTTTCTTTGCAGTTGCTAAGGGGTTCTGAGTGTTTTAAACAGTTGCTAGGTGGTTACTTGCTGGTACAGGTCAACAAAACCCAAGTCTTTATGATATTATGTTTTCTAGATATATTCCCTCCTTCATTCTCTGATTATTTTTCTGCCCATTTTATCGTCCACCAGAAGAAAAGTCACTCGATTTGAGTTAGCATTCGTGTCTGCAGTAAAAACAGAAATGTTACTAGGGATGCATGATATATTTGTACCATGTTATCGGCTGTTTTATGTCATTATTAATATTTAATTGATTGGCTGATTTTGTATATACATTTTTTTTTTTTTTTTTTTTGTCAAATCAATTTTTATTGAAACAATAAAACAATTACAGATTCCACAAGATTTTGGAAATTTAATTATGCTTGCTCATTTCCTTTATTTTTACATTTAGATTACATTTGGCATCACCTAAATGCTCACCTAATGTTAATCTTTAAAAACACTAATAATTTAATAACACTTAAATGTAATCTTTAGCATCTATTTTCACACTGTACATTTATAATGTTACATTCACCTTTAGCATTTTAAAACTTGATTATTTTTTTTTGTTTTATTCGTAAAAATTATTTGTCAAAATATTTTTTATATTTGTATAGAATTTTAATATTGCCCATTTGTCAGTTATAGGCCATAAGATGAAAATAATTAGTGACTTATTTGTAATAACCAGTTTTTAAATATCGTTGCATCCAGAATAGTTAGTGGTTTGTTCAAGTCCCTAATTCTTGGTGGGAGCACTAGTAATGGTGGTGCTAGTTATGAAATACTGAAAATCCTATTAACGTGCATACAAATTTCCTCTACTTGTCCTGCAGTGGAGATGTGGATATATTTTGTCAAAGAGCTTTTTTTCCTGTTTATTCCCTTCTGTTTACATGAAACATTGAGTTCGCATAACAACACGCATACAAGCACGGACACACATATCCTCATAATCAAACATGCTTGTACTCATCCACAGACCTTCCCATAATGCAGCGGGGGTGGTGGAGCGTTTGTTCAGTGATGGACAGGCCTGGCATTTGGCAGTGTTAGTGATAAGACAGAGTCGAGGGAGGAGACGCTTTCCACCGCTGTCTGGAATCTCCGCTGTATTGGGAGGGAAGGGTTGGGAGAGCTATATAGGGGAAAGGTTTGAGGAAAAGGAGGGAACGGAGAGGTGTGGAGGAGGTTTTTGGAGAAGCAGAGGAGTGCTATTTATATCAGATCAGCGCTGAGGGAGTGAGAGAAAAGGTGTGAGGTGTTCTCGTGTGTGTGTGTGTGTGTATGTGTGCTGCTCCTGAGATTTGTTTCTAAAGCATCATTGAGAGAACAGGACTGTGTGGGTTTGGGTTCATTCATCTGTTTACTAGTGATGCACAATATAGAAATTTTAGTTTAGTTTTTTTTTTTTTTGTAATGGCAGATAACCGGTACAATAGCAGAGATTATTATCTTTACTATGGTATGTGTTGATTAAATAAAAATACTGCTACAAACTAGGATTTTATGTTTCTGGTCAATTTAAGCATCAAACCAATATAATATACAATTTAAATCACTTTTACCAAAACGTACCAGGGTACTACAGTGATTTTTTTTTTTTTTTGTTGGGGCATTTACCACAGTAATACCATGTTTTTTTTAGTTATGTACCATAGAGTGTATTGGAATACCTTGTAAACTGACTTGAATCATACCTGAATCATTATTTTAAATTAAGATAATATAGTTACACTTTACAATAAGGTTTCATTTGTTAACATTAG
Organism: Abramis brama; assembly: GCF_963993115.1. Lineage (NCBI taxonomy): Eukaryota > Metazoa > Chordata > Actinopteri > Cypriniformes > Leuciscidae > Abramis > Abramis brama. The sequence continues at coordinate 11,509,934 of NC_139969.1, forward strand.
TTAAAGGTCCCGTATTATGCCCCTTTTCACAAGATGTAAAATAAGTCTCTGATGTCCCCAGAGTGTGTATGTGAAGTTTCAGCTCAAAATACCCAACAGATCATTTTTTACAGCATGTTTAAATTGACATTTTTTGGGTCGCAGAAAAACGCGCTGTTTTAGTGTGTGCCCTTTAAATGCAAATAAGCTGCTGCTGGACGACCCAGGGGGCGGAGCTTCACGAGCTCACGCTCAGTCTCTCAGGACAATTTCATCTCACGGAATGATGATAATATCAGAAACTCTCAGTAACGGTGTTCATTTCGAGTCGGACAATAATGCCTACAGAGTCAGAGTGCTGTATAGAGATGAAACGGGTATAGTTTAGTAGTTTAATTACGGTTATTATAACGTATTTGTCATCTGCTTGTATGTATCCATTATTTATTAATAGCCTACAAGTCTGCTGTCTGAATGATGATCAAACATATACTGATGAGTTTAATAAAGTTTATTGTACATCACACAAAAGATGAAGCATCAGTTTTACTTCATCACCGTAAGAGCTGAGTAAACACAGTAAGTTATAAGAAGTGCGCAAGTACATAAACGAATTTCGGTAGAGTTGAGGGAGCATTCCTGTGGGCGGAGGTTAGTCAAAAAATGGTTCTAGTGACGTCATTAAAGAAGGAAGTAGAGGGATGTAGTCCAAACGGGCCTTTCGATGTAGGCGACTTCTGTTAAATAAAATATCTCGCTTGGCATTGAACTTTGAGCTTTATAATTTTACAGATATTATTTATGCTCTAACAGCAACATTACACACTAACTAAAGTTTGAAACATGGGATCACGAAGAACGGGACCTTTAATGTATTGACTAACATGAACTAACAATGAGCAATTAATTTGTTACTGTATTTGTTTAACTGTTCATTGTTTGTTCCTGTTAGTTCACAGTGCATTTAGTGTTAACAAATAATGTATTAGTAAATGTTGAAATTAACATTAACAAAGATTAATAAATGCTGTAGAAGTGCAGTTCTAACTAATGTAGTTAACTAATGTCAACTAATGAAACCTTACTGTAAAGTGCTAATTGAAAAAATGCAGATATTTGTCAGTGTGATCACAGATATACTGCACACCCCTGCTTTTATTATTTAGGAAGTCAGGTGGAGAGGAAGAGAAAGTGAATGGGTGTTACTCAAGGACCAAGATTGTTTAGCAGAGAAAGGCAGAGGCATTGAGCGGCAGAGTGAGCGCTATCACTGCTGTGTGTGATGAGGTGTAATGAACAGTCGTGACCTCAGCGCTACTACGAGTTAAAGAGGCCTTGAGCATCCCTAGACCCCTCTAATCCTTCCCTCAGACCCACTCTGAAAAAGGCAGGTGGCCAGGGAAAACACACATATGCTCACGTATTCCTGTTGTATCAGCGCATGGTTTCTGGGACAGTCAGTAGAGCAGCTCTCATGCCAGACCCTGCAGCGATCCACTCTCCCAGGGAGGTCAGAGACGGGTCACAGCTAAATCAGAAACCAAATCTCACAAAATCCAGCTCAAAAACTCCTTACCTCATGCATACTTTTATAAAACCTGCTTGTATCATTAAATTAATTGGTCACAGATAAATGTTGTCGCACGTCTTGTATGTTTCAGGCCTTTTATTCACACAAACAATAGAGAAAGGATAGAAATTATGAAGAAATGAGTGTGGAACTGTATTGAAAAATTTGGCCAGCTGCATTTGTGTACACTTAAAAATAAAGGTTCCAAAAGTGTTTTTTTTTTCCCAGCTATGCCATATAATAATCAGTTTGGGTTCCCCAAAGAACCTTTCAGTGAGCAGTTCTTGAAAGAACCTTTTATTTTATTTATTATTTTTTATACATTTTAATAATCTAAAGAACCTTTTTCCACTATAAAGAACCTTCTGAGCAATGGAAAGATTCCATGGATGTTAAAGGTTCTCCGTGGAACCATAGATGCCAATAAATAACCATTACTTTTAAGAGTGTATAATTGCATGTATACTAACCGCTAAGCCACAGCTCCGACTCTGAACGTGCTGTGGTGTTATTTTCGTTGATGTGTGCGGGTCAGTGTTGTACCCTGGACAGATGTGTTGTTCTGTGGCTGTGGTGTATGCGTGTGTGTGTGGCAGATTTCCGGTCGTGCTGGATGGATGGTTTCCTCAGCCCCTGTGAAACCAGCAGGAGGGCTTGTCTGAGGTCTGAGCACTGGCCAAAGGTCAAGAGGCGGTAATAAGTATGGGTCACAACCACATACACAGACTGTACAGTGAAAAAAACCAATGAAACCACTGTCTCCCTCTAGTCACTAAACTTAAGAGCTGATCTTTCGACATCAGACAGTATTACTTGAAATGATTAGCATAGAAATGTATGTATCTGATTATTGTATGTTTTTAATTCGAATAGTGAAGAGTTCAGTGCTCAGACAAATAAATGTTGTTCTGTGAGTTACGTGAACACCACTGAGAGGTTTGCTTTGTTAACACTGCCCCCGAGTGGTCGAGAAGAGCTATTGCAGCTGTCCTGCGGCCGTCATTCACAGTGTATGAATACTGTCAAACTAACTGCCCCTTTAGGGCCTGAGAATGGAGATTGAAGGGCTCTCTGTTGATAGCCATGCCAGTAAGTGGCAGGTTATTATCTTCTCAAAGGTGTCGGAAGTGATTTTTATATATCGCTGTTTTGAGATCCTTCCCCAATGAGGCAGAACTGCAGAGCGACTGTGATTGGCTGAGCGCTCCTAATGTAGGTGCACAGGACCCATAATGCCATATGCTTCTCATTCGGCCTTATTGTTCACGGGGAGAGAGGAATAGAAGCTAAGCTCCTTTGTTGTGTGTTAGTTATTAGTCACAAAGTCTCATGTTCCTTACAGAACCATTTTGGACTCGAGCTCAGTGGCCTGTTGATCATTAATGAACACTAATGGATGCTCTGTGAAATAATTATAGAGTGACTGAGCGGTTTAATGGGTTTTATGTGACGTTTCGTGGAAATATTTCTTCTGTACATGCAGCACATGAACGCTGCTGGTCTATAAACTCATTTTATGTTTTCTGAAGAATATATGTTTGTGGTGTGCAAAACTCTGCATCATAGCCATCATATGAAAATAATTATCCACTTATCAATGCATTGGATCTTTTTTTACATTGTCAACATGAGCTGAGTGTTTAACGTCCCACGATGCCTTGATTTGTTGTTGAGGTTGTATGGTTGATGATGAAATATGAATTTGAACACACTCATCACTTATACATCTGAAACACATTTTCTCTTCAAAATGATGAAGTGGGTCTAAAAAATCCTGCCATGTTTTGAAAACTTTCTGATGGAATAACTGCTTGTTTGATTTTCATAAACTGCTGTTTTTCATTGAAATCCACACACTAGCTTTGGGTTTCCCACCAGTATTTAGTGCCTAGTGAATGAGTGAGTGAGTTTGTGTCTTGTGTGTGTGTGTGTGTGTGTGAGGGCTTCGGCAGCAGCAGGCCTCACTGGAAGGCCGTCTGTGCATCTCTCATCTCCCTCTTCTCTCTTAAAGGGGCCTCCCGGCTCGCAGCCGTCACCACACGCACAGCCTCCCCCACACAATACCAGCAACCCCATGATGGGACCACACGGCCAGGTAAGACACACAGCAATCCTCACACACACACACACACACACACACACACCGTGTCCTTGCTTGCACCCTCGATATACACACGGTCACACTTGCACACATGAGAACTGTTGGCGACGCTGGCATCAACTCGCTCGGGCAAGATGAACGGTGTAAATTACATGGTTATTTTTAATTCTCAGTTTTTTTTCCAAGTCCTCTTCTTGGAAACATTCACAGAAACGCATTCTTTGAACCAACGTTGCAGAACTGTACTTAATTGTCCTCTGTATGGACTTTAGTCAGGGTTGACGCCATTTTTAAAGGGATAGTTCATTTACACACCTTCATGTTTTTCTAAACCAGTATTACTGGTGGTATTGGAATGACTTGAGGGTGGGTAATTAATGACAGAATTTTAAATTTCAGGTAAACTACCCCTTTAAGAAAGAAAGAACAAACAAGTACCATAAAAGTATGACAAAAGTGACTCTTGTGCTATATTTCAAGTCCTTTGAAGTTGCACAATAGATTTGTTTAAGAAAAAGACACAGCAATGAAGTTATTCCCTGAAAGTCTTGATATCCACCTAGTGTTGTTCATGAGAGAAGTCTGATTTGTGAACAAATGGTTCTTTTGAATCTGATCTCTTCAAAGAATCAGTTGATCTAGTTCAAAACATTTTATTTTTACAACTGAAAGAAAGGCTGTGAGGAGTAGAAGTACAGTTCAATAGGTTGTACCGTTGTGTACAATACAAGTGGACAATAAAAATCTGGTAAACATGCAGTTGTGAAAGTCTGTACATCCCTCACATCCCATTTTCATTGGGCGTACACCGTAAAGTCCATTCCTCCTTTGTCTTCTCTTTCTTTTTTCTTTCTTCCTCCCTCTGTTTCTCTATATTGGGAGTGTGAAGTATCCTGTATACCTCCCACCCCCTCCATAGAGTCAACTCCCTGCGAACAGGATAAATAATTCAGTCTCCTCCTTGTTCTTGGAGATGGGCTTCCACTCCTGGGCCGCACCCCATCCCCCATCAATAGCACATTAATATTGTAGAGCCTCCCGCCACACAGCGCCCTCACAAACACACACACAAGCACACTCACTGGGCAGAAGCCAATAGGACTGCGCGTGGATGTGCACTCACATGCGCACACCCACAAAACACAGCGAAACCTACACTTATCAGACACTTCCACTTCCTTGCTCCTGGAAAAAGAAACGCACACACTGCATATTAGAGCACTACGGTTGTACAACATCTTCCTACAATGGTAAAATCACTCCAATTAGCTGTAAAAACACATGCACACACACACTTGCAGCATATCCCTCCATCCGTTCAGCGCCGACATGTTTCAACAGAGCCCTAAAAGTTGGCGAGAGTCTCTCGGGAAGCTTCCCACAGGCCTTGACCACAGAAGTGGCATCGGGTTTCATCTCTAGACGCGCAGCCACACGACTCTAATGGTTTGTATGTCAGGAGACAGGCACGATACTGCCCTCGTTTGGGTTGTTGTGGTCACTTTCCTTCCTGACCAGATTTTCACTTGAGATGCGTCTAAGTGCAGCCGCTCGAGGTCTGACTTTGCCGATGCTTTACTATGCGTTTGTCGAAACACCACAAGAGTGTGTGTGTGTGCACGTTTAAAAGGCAGAATGGGAGCAGTCTGTGTTGATGGACAGAAGGAGAGATGTCAAATATACATATTTGATGGCATCTTGCATTGGCTTCTGCTCTCCGTGCATCTGTCTGTCCATTCCATCTGCTATAGCCTGGCCTGCTGCACTCATTCATTCTGGTCTATACAATGCTCTCGCGTTCTCTTTAAATAGGGCAACATGTTGCTAATGACTCCTTTTTTCTCTTTTTCTTCTTCTTCTAGCCTTTTATGTCTCCACGGTACCCTGGTGGACCACGGCCGTCTCTTCGCATGCCAAATCAGGTAACATCATCACACGGGCAGTAGTTCTTCCATTTTTACACATATCTTCAGGCTCACCACAATCAGGGAAAAACCTGGAAATGTTAGGATATTTTAAGGGTCATTTAAAAGGAATTTCTATTCTGAATCTATTTTTTTGTTGTTGTTTTTTTATAATGTGTTATAAAAAAGTGGTGCTATTTTTTACTAAAACTAAAACCATTAAATTGTTTTTGATAATTGAAATAATTTTGTTATAAATAAAATAAAAATAATAGAAGAAAAACCTTGCCAACTAACTGAAATAAAGAAAGTGTAAGTAAAAATAATTAAAATAATAAAGCTAAATAAAAATAACAAAAACTAATTAAAAAATAAAATAAAATAAAAACTGAAATACTTAATAGCTAATTAAAAATATAAAAAAATGCTATATTAGTATATAAACATTACTAAAATGACACAAATGTCATCGATATGTATTGGTCAGAATGCGGGAATCCTGGTGGTTGTTTCCAAACATCATGTGATGTTTGTGTTAATAGATTTTTTTGGATTCGATTTACATTCATTTTATTCATTATACACTTGAATGGCTTTGACTGATACATCAAAGCCAGTTTGTAATGTTTATGGTCTCTGGTGTTCTAATGTAAAATAATGTTTCTAACCGATGTACTGTAGCAATACTAGCATGTGTAACATTTTCATAGGCTAATTGAAGTAAATTTTTTTCCATTGAAAGTAAAAGGTGGAAGGAAATTCACCTATTCACACTGTTCCAAATGTAGATGGTTCACATCCAGTGTAAACATGATGTATGTTTTCTGTAAAACTTTCCTTGACCTTCATTCATTTTCTTCCTCAGCCTCCTGTAGGGGTTCCAGGATCACAACCACTCCTGCCAAACAGTTTGGACCCAACCAGACCACAAGGTAGCATCTTGGTCCGCTCGCCCCCACTCCAACACTTCATAACCACAGAGCCGTTTACATACAGATTGAAGAATGATACCACCTGTGTAATAACTCTAAATCTAAATAAATCTAATATTTTCCAGGACATCCTAACATGGGCGGTCCAATGAGAATGAATCCTCCCAGAGGGATGGGTGGCATGGGCCCTCAGGTAGGCACATAGTTTTGCTCTCTTTTTACTCATTTATCCTCTGGTAGTCGTCAAGTAGTCCAAGTCAAACGCCAAAGGACCAAGACTGTCTGAAGAACCCTGTTACTCCTCTTTACTCACCTGTGCTGAAAGCAGAGTTCTCCTTGCTTCTCTATCTCTCCCTGTCCTTCTTGTTCTTGGCAAGCGAGGTGCTGCACAAATCGGCAGCTGGTGCAGCATCTGTTCGACAAATTGGGTAGAGCGCAGAACAAAGGTTCGGGTTAGAAAGAAGCAGCCTCAGGCCCGAAAGGCTCTGTCACATTTTGCCCTCCACCCACGGGCAGCCAGACAGGTGGGCCGCCGTCTGCCTGAGCAGAACTTCGTTAGCATAGTGTCAATCGCTTCCCAACCTGTTTGGTTGGATCCCCACCGCTACGGACGACAGTGGATGAAGGGCAGTAATTCCTACACTGCGCCATTGATGAATCATCAGCACCACAGCAAAAGAAAAAAATGTTTTCCCCCAAATTGTGACTTTGTACTCTGAATTGAAAAAGATTGTGTACCAAAATAATGCAGACAACAGACATTTTCAACTCGGTGTGCATTATTTTTTTTTATTTTTTTTCAGTACAATTATTTGTATGTAATTAAATTAATTTTAATATTTAATATTGAATTAATCTTATATGCAATTTATAATTATTTTAAAATTTTATTTTTATTTAATTTAAAAATAAAAATATCTATTTATTATTAATTTATAATAAATGTATTTGTATATATTTCTTAGAATTTATATTAAGAAAAAAAATATATATATTGTATTATATACAAATAAATTGATTAAAATAAATGTTTTTTTATATATTTTAATTTAATAAATTAAATACAATTTAAAAAATATATGTTTTAAATAATTATGTTCACGCTTTTCACAGTACGCATCATTTCAAAGCAGCTTTACAGAAAGTGCATGAGTCCATATTACAATTTAGAATGATCTGTTATCAGAGGTAACTGTCTAAGTTATGTATTTCAGAAATGTACATATACAAAATCACAGTTAGCTAAAAATGTATTAATTTAAACAATGTAATAATTGCAGTTTTAATGCAGAAACAATGAGCTCATTGAAGTAATGAATTTGTGAATATATAAGAATAATTACATACAAATAAATGTTTTAAGTAGATAAATAAATGTATTTATTAAAAAAAGTAATATAGTATAATTTAAGTATTATAATTGTGTGTGTGTGTGTATATATATATAATATAATATAATATAATATAATTTTTAAATGATTTATTTCAATGCATTTGTATGTAATTATTCTTTATATACAATGAGAATTATATAAATTGTATTTATTTATTTTTAAATGCAGTGACACTGGTGAAGGTTAATACTGTTTTCCAATCCAGACAGATTTTAATGGTTCCATAAAAATGATTGTTGAAAAGTTTGTGTTTTTGTTTTCTATGCCCATTGCAGAACTATGGTGGTATGAGGCCTCCTCCAAACTCTCTCGGTGGTCCAGGCATGCCCGGAATGAACATGTGAGTTCTTCAACATGAGATCAATCCCTGTCGCCATTTATTTAATCCCTTTAAATCATGTTTGTTAACCTTTTTCTGTGTCTGTTCTGTTTTTCTATCCTTTTTACAGGGGACCTGGAGGACGTGGCCCCTGGCCAAACCCCAATGCTAACTCGGTAAGTTCATACATACTGTGCGCTGTTATCTGCATGCAACTTTGTGGCTGCAGACAGAGATGTGACATGCATTATTGCTGCACTGGCCTGGTTCTTTATTATATACCAAAGATTATAATATCATAGTATTACCATTAAGTGGTGTAGTTTAAAGTTTTATTCTCACCAAAATAAACTGTATTCATATTCTTTTGCTTGGGTTGACAGATAGCATACTCCTCCTCGTCTCCAGGCAATTACGTGGTGAGTACCAAACTTTAGTCAACATGAAATCAAAATGTACTTTTTGTAGTATATATAAATTGTCTCATTGTTATTGTGTAAAAAAGAAACAACTTAAAAACTGTCTTTGTAATATTTCATCAAAAAATAATGTACTAGTTTTGTTAATGCAAATCGATTAATCGTAAAATCAGTTAATCGCGATTAATCGCATCTACAATAAAAGTTTGTAAAAATGTGTGTTTGTTCTTTTTCTTTTCCCCTCTTCGCCTTTAGCTAAAAAAAAAAAAAAAAAAACTAAAAAAAACACTGCAAAATGTAGTGCTTCCTTTTGGAAACTAAAAGCATAACTAAGCACATATTAAAGTTTCTAAATGTATTGATTTTACTTGAGCAATTACCATCCTGCTTAGTTTTGCTCCTAGCATTGCCTCTTTTAAAAGTAAAAGATCTGCACATTAGTCAAAGCGGCTTAATGGCTCCCCCGTGCCTAGTGTTTCTTTGTTTAAAAACTGCTCTTCTGGTAGTTCTGATACTGTTACACACTAAAAAGCTAGGCTCATGTTTGTGCGCTTGTTTCCTCCCTCAGGGTCCTCCAGGAGGAGGTGGTCCACCAGGAACTCCCATAATGCCAAGCCCAGGAGGTAGAGTAGATATATTCTGTCGCTCCCCCTTATGCATGTCATTCACACACTACACACTTGCTCTCACCTCGTCTCTATAATCAGCACAGCCAGAAACGGTTCATGTCTCTCCAGGAGGAAAGATGCTCAGCACTTCACAAACACCCTATTTAACACCCTCAATATCACTGCAAGGTTACCTGCACTTCCTCTGGCAGGAAAACAAAACATGTGACTTCAGCTCCACCCCTCCCACTACGTTAATGTAATTCCACTCCAAACGCTTGTGTTTGTGATGTTGAACCACAGATTAAGGGTGTGAGCTGTGTCTCCCTCCCTCTCTCTCTCATACTCTTTCTCACACACAGGCCATAAATCATTAAAGGAACACATTTATTATGGTGATTAATCCAGTCCAGCCATGTTCTGTATTGATCTAGTGTGCTGCTAAAGCATTGGCTATCTGGTCTCGTATTTGAAAGAAGTTGTGCTGGAAACAAACTTAAATGGCCTTCTGCTCTCTTCTTTTCTAGACTCCACAAACTCCAGTGAAAATATCTACACAATGATGAACCCTATTGGACCAGGAGGAAACAGACCCAATGTATGTATTATTCCTGTTTAGATATGTATTTTCCAGAGCAATTATAAGATTGTTTCAATGACTTTGAAAGAAATGTGAAGGAAGTTAAAAGTCTCTTATGTTCACCAAGGCTAAATTGAATTGATCAAAAATACAGTAAAACTGTAATATTGTGATATGTAGCTTTTTAAAATGACTGTTTTCTGTGTTAATATATTTTAAAATGTGATGGCAAATCTGATTTTTCAGCATCAATACTCCCGTCTTCATCGCCACATGATCCTTCAGAAATCATTCTAATATGCTGAATCTGTGCTCAAGAAACATTTCTTATTATTATCAGTGTTGAAAAAAAGTTGTGCTGGTTGATATAGAATTTTTTTGTAACATCACAAGAGTCTTTACAGTCACTTTTGATTAATGCATCCTTGCTAATGAAAGCATTCATCTCTTTCAAAAAAAAAAAAAAAAAATCTTACTGACCCCAAACTTTTAAACTGTGTAATATCTCTCCACATAATGCATTTTTGACATTTGTGGTGTTTTTCCAGTGCCACAGCTACATATTCCCAAACATTTTGTCTTATTTATTATACGGTAGTTGAAAATACTGGATTCTGGTTGGTCAGATATCTGTGTTTCATGACTGCTAAGCTGTATAATTGGCTGTTGTTTGATTACCTTCATATGGTAGCTGTGCTAGTCTGGTCAAGTCACCTTTATTTATGTAGCGCTTTTTGCAATACAGATTGTTTAAAAGCTACAGGAATAGTAACAGGAAAATTATGCATTTCTGCTGTTGTTCAGCTGAAGTCAGTTCAGTGTTGATTCAGTTCTGTTGTAAAGATCATCAATTATTAAATTAGTTAATTTCATCTATAAAGCAAGAAATGATGTCATCGTCCAGCTCAGTTCAGTTCTCATACAACAGCGTCAGTACAGTCAGATCAATAATATTGTTGAATAGCTAGTGCTCATAACACTCCGTGGTCTCTTTCTTCTTACATAATATGATTTGAACTCAAATTAACATTTCATGTACAATTATTTATTTATTTGCTTAAGTAGTCATGTAATAAGCTTGATAATGCCAGTCGATCGTTATCTCAAAATAAATCCCTTCAGTGTGATTTAAAACCTGTCTGGATTTATTTGTAATAATGAGCTCCTGATTGTACATTATGCCTTAGTTATATTAATCCTAAATGTCACATTATGATCATTGTTTTCATAAAAATGCATGCATGCTTTCAGAGAAATCAAAGGGGACATGTTCATCCTTTTCAAAATGTTTATATCTTGAATTCAATAATTGACGCAGAATGTGAATGTGATTGTGATTGTGTTTCTCAGTTCCCCATGGGTCCCGGTCCAGATGGACCAATGGGCGGCATGGGTGGCATGGAACCCCATCATATGAATGGATCGTTAGGTAAGCACTATTTTATTACACTGCATCAAAATAATGTCTAAATATGATTAATGAGCCACAAAAGGCCTTTTAATAATATAAACATTTACTATGTTTATTTATTTCAGGCTCTGGTGACATGGATGGGTTGCCAAAGGTAAGGAAGGTTTTAGTTTGCCAGTCAGTATTTTTTCCCAAGGTTTTCACACCTCATTCTCAACTGTCTTTGTCAAACATCTCTTTCGCTGCAGAACTCCCCCAACAACATGGCAGGCATGAACAACCCACCGGGCACACCGCGGGATGACGGAGAAATGGGAGGCAACTTCCTCAACCCATTCCAAAGTGAAAGTGTGAGTAGATTCTGACCCAAACCCAAAGACCTGCCACTCCCCTCACCTGCCAGTCATATACACTACTGTTCAAACATTTGGGGTCAGTAAGATTTTTTGAAAGAAGAAATTAATACTTTTATTTCGCAAAGACACATTAAAGTGATCAAAAGTGACAGTAAAGACTTTCACATTGTGAAATACAAAAAATTCTTTCAAATAAATGCTGTTCTTTTTTTATCAAAGAATGTTGAAAAATAAGCATCACGGTTTCCACATTAATATTAAGCAGCATAAGAGACTTCTTTCAAAATCATTAAAAAAATCATACCGACCCCAAACTTTGGAATGTTAGTGTAGCTCCGCCCAGCAGGCACTCAGAAGACCTCACATACTGACCATGTTACTCAGAACAGAATATCCAATCGGTGGCAAATTAAAAAGAGCGATACAAAATTATTTGATTTGTAAGTGTTACTGATTCAGTCCAAGAGTGAGTGCTGGAAATGGCTTTTGTTATAAAAGACCAGCAGTTTCCCGGACACTTTATTTCCAAGTTTTCTGTCCTTTGGTTACTGCTTTGTCAGCAAAATCATGCATTTTCCTGCTGTATTTTGGGACTGTGATGTCATAACCATCTTGTATTTGCTCTGTGTGGAGTTCTCATAATCTCACCTCCGATATATCCCTCCCCTCCCCCTTCTCTCTTTCCAGTATTCACCCAACATGACGATGAGTGTGTGATTTCTTCTTGTTTTATCATTTTTGTTTGGGGTTTTCTTTTTTGTTTTGTTTTCAAACCCCCTCCGACTGCCCCGTTCCTTTTTAACCCCGTCCCCTCTTCACGTCGATCAACCCCCGGCACCCTCTGCCCATGGAACTCTGGCTTTTTCTGCACAGCCTTCTGGGATGCCCCACGAGCAGAGGACTCGCATGAAAGTGGCCCATCCCAGCTTGTGCAAAATGGCCAGCGGCAACAGGAAACAGCCCCAGAGCCACAGGAAGAGCTTGTTGACTGAATCTCCCTGCCTCCCGGACTTCCTCTCTGGTTCAGGACACTAACGGGGTTCAACACACATATGAAGGCAGGTGTGTGTGTGTTTGTGTGCGCGCGTGTGTGTGAGCAGCTTCACCGGGCTGCACACTTTATGACCTTTATGAACTCACTCCACTTTTTTTGATTCATTTTTTTTTTTTTTTTTTTATCTTGAATGGATGCAGTCGTTTTTACAGTGGAAAATATCTGCACCTTTTTCCTCCATTTTATTTTGTAAATGCAAGAGGAAACTCATTACGAGGGGTTCGGCAATGAGCGTTTTCATTATTCTGTGTATGTATTGTATTATTATCAATTGTTGATTTTATTTTTATTAATATTGTAATGATGGTTATTGATTAGGTTTTAATCTTTTTTTTTTTTTTTTGAAAGGGGCACATTGTATGTATGTAAACCATGAATTTGACAGAAAAAGCACACATCCATAATGCACAATAACGTGTCATGACTTTTGCAGTCTACACCACGTTTTGTGTTTGCTGTGAAATCTTACCTCCTGCAGATTAAAAAGGTAGCGCACCTTTTATTCTACGTCTCTAGTATACAGGTTTCATTGTCCCTGTTGAGTGAACGACCGAGGCCAAGAGGTGCGAGGCCCAAACCAGCAGCGACTTTAATCTCTCAGACCAGCCTGTGTGTCTGACAACACGTTTTGAAGACTCAAACTATCTGTAGAGAGGAAGTGATGTCATACCAGAGCCGAAAACATGCAGTTATACTAGTAACCAGTGCTAAACTTGACTCAAACAGATTCACACCTTATTTATTTTTTTGTTTTTGTTCATGAATTGATTTATCACGCACACGTCTCGCATGCGACCCGTCAGGACATATTGTACACATGTAAATATGCCAGTCTAAGATACCTCCTGAAGATTTGTATCGTTCTGTCCCTCGCCAGAGACCCACATGCTTTCCTTTTGCATGAATCTGAACAGGTCACATGACATTTCACTACAAATTAGGTTCCCGTTGGCTCTGTGCTCAATATACTGGATGCTTTTTCAGGTGTGGAACAAAATCCTCCTCCTCAAACACATTTTGTTAATTATGAGCTCTGTATTACACCCAAGAGTGACGCACGCACACACGTCCTGAAAAGTGAAGCCAAAACATTTTGATCGCCCCCTGGTGGTTGGCTGTAGTATAGGTAATAAACCCCGCCCTCTACATGTAATCGAACGGGACGCGAGCCAAAAAAAAAGAAAAATCCAATTACACTTCAAGTAATTTTTTCCCAAAGATGGTTTCTGTCATTTTAGGTAGTTCTCATCACGCTTGACGTGTTCAAGTGTTTGTTTTTCAAGTTTGGTTTTAGTTCGCGATTGAGTCTACGGGAGTGTGGGCGGGACCTTGATACCGCGGCCCTATCTCAGGATCACTACTGCGCAAACTCGGGCTCCAAATGACCTATTTGGGGCATGATGTCAACGGCCATTTCTGGGCTATTTTGGCTTCATTTTTCTACAGTGGAAGAAAGTGGAGACACGTCGTCCATCTTTTTTTACAGTCTATGATTACACCGAATATAATGTGCAAAAACATGCGATGTCAGCAACATCCAGACCTTTTCTAAACTTATGAAATGAAGGGTCATTAATATGACATCCAGGGACTACTGAATGAGGGATATATGAGCTAAATGTGCCCGACAGCCTTTTTTTCTCTCTCTCTCTCTCTCTCGTTTTGTCTTTTGCATTGGGTATATCTGTTGTGTCCTTTAAACAAAATGTGTTTTTGGAATTCTCAGCGAAATGGTTATTAGGGGTCAGAAGGAACGGGTAAATATCAGAGCTAAATGCTAAAATCCTCCTGCTGATTACATACACACACATTAATCATACAGCACCTGTTTTTCAGTTCTCCACGGCTCAACGACACGATGTACACCGAGAAACACACATTTATACAGTGTTTATCTTATTTTATTACTTTCTTTCTTTGTAAATACTGTAAAATGCATTTTGATATCATTGACATGTTTTGATATTTCAGTCACTACCAATGAATACTACGAGAAAAAAAAAATGTAAAGAGTCGCCATTCTCTGTCCTTGACTCTGTCCCATTGTACAGATGTACTAAATCATGCAAATGTAAAGATTTTGTCAGCCTCTACTTAGTAAACGACGCCTGAGCGCTTGTTTTAGGAAAGTAACCAGTACCCGTTCGCTCCTCGTAGACCAGACACACGGGAGGACGCTTGCGGAGGGCGAAAGCCTCACGATGCATCCGTTCTCTCTCGGACGTGTCCTCACTTTGCACTTTCCAGACAGCAGCCCACCTTTTAACACATTGCCTATATGGACATACATGAACACAGGAAGTCGTCTCTTTATGTGCAAAAGGGACCACGCATTGCAAACTTTACTATGAAGGATTTTTATCTATTTAAATTTTAAAAAACGAACAAAAAAAGGGTGAGGATTTAAAAAAATAATAATAAAATGGAGGGAAGTGTCCTTCCCGTTCTCTTGAGATAGTGTTTTCTAGGTTGCAGTCTCTCTTCTCCTCGGCCAGTCCTCTGTATGTAAACCACTCACGTCGTTGGCCATCTCTGTAATTCTATTGTGACGCTGTACGATACTGTAACATTAGCGAGGAGACGAGGTGCGGAGGGGCTTCAGATGTGGGAAAGGAAAAAAAAAAATCCTCCACCGTTGTTCTTTCTGGCAAACGAAAAGCAGTATTGAGTATAAAGCAGTCTGTCTCCTGGGTTTGCTTTGTATTTCATGTTTAGGGTAGTTTGGATCCTTGTCTTAGGGACTCTTTCTGTCTTGTGTAGTAAATTAAGATGTTCTTTGTATGTTTCTTTATATTGTAAAGTTACTTTTAGATTTAAAAGTTGCTTATTAAAAAAAAAAAAAAAAAGGATGGAAAAAGTGCTTCAATAATGTATTTTTTTGCTCTCTCTAATTTCTTTTTTTCATGGAGTTGTTGCTTATTTTTTGCTTGTCCCTTCGTTGTAGATACAAATTTAAGACTAATAAAATAACATAACCCCTTTTACCAAGACTTCCTGCTCTCCCAGCTTTTAATTTATTAAAACCATTTATTTTGAAATGTGTGTTCTTTTTATGTGTTCTGTTCACTGCACCTGCTTACATACACTACCGTTCAAAAGTCTCTTATGCTCACAAAATCTGCATTTTGTTAATTAAATATGCAGTAAAATGGTAATATTGAGAAATATTACAATTTAAAATAGCTTTTCTATTTGAATATGTTTTAAAATGTATTCCTGTGATGACGAAGCTACATTTTCAGCATCATTACTCCAGTCTTCAGTGTCACATGATCCTTCAGAAATCATTCTAAAATGCTGATTTGCTGCTCAAGAAACATTATATATCGATGTTGAAAACCGTTGTGCTATCTTGTGTAAATTGTGATTTTTGTTTTTCAGGATTCTGATGATTAAAAAGTACAGCATTTATTTGATAAAGAAATCTTTACTGCTAAATAAATGTCTTTATAAAATAATCTTTATCATCAATTTTGATCAATTTAATGCGTCCTTGCTGAATAAGTTAAAAAAATTGTTTAAATGGTATTGTACATTAAACATTTAATGAGACTTTTATATTTTTCAGCAAGGATGCATTAAATTGATCAAAAGTGTCACTAAAGACTTTAACATGGTTACAATGTAAAATTCAAATAAATGCTGTTCTTTTGAGCTTTATATTCATCAAATAATCCTGTTTTCAGCATTGATAATAATCAGAAAAGTTTCTTGAGCAGCAATAACTCCATTCCTGGAATAATGATGCTTTAAATTCAGCTTTGCCATCACAGGAATAAATTAAACTTTTAAATCTATAAAAATAGAAAAAAAGTTATTTTAAATAGTTAAAATACTTAATATTACTGTTTCTACTGTATTTTTGATCAAATAAATGCAGCCTTGGTGAGCATAAGAGACTTTTTTCAAAAATATTTAAAAATGTTACTGACCCCAAACTTTTGAATATATACATATGTACACACACACTTCTGTGGGCAGAAACATTGTCATGGTGTGTGTTATGTGGACAGGCTGTGCTGGTGAGGTCAGTTCTGTCACAGGTTTCTTGTTTCATCCTCTTCCCCTGAGAACTGAGTGTACGGCGCCAACATCAATCTCCCCGCAGGAAGCGCCCTCGCTGTGTGGCTGAAGAGGAGGATAACCGTTATAAATCACCGCTGCTTTTCTCTTAGGAAAGCGTGTGAATATTAATTACACCGTGTTCCAAATTATTATGCAAATTATATTTTACACGGTTTTCCTAAATAGTCGATGCAAATGACAGTCAGTGTAATGTTCAAGTCACCAACTGTTAGGGTACAAGTTGAATTTCACTGAACAAACCACCCAACGAAAACAGTATTTTTTTCCAAAAAAAAAAAAAGCACTGTTCCAAATTATTATGCACAACAGAGTTTGAAAACATTGTATAGGTTGTAAAGAACTGAAAATGGTCATTTGTTGAATTTGCAGCATTAGGCGGTCATATTTACTGAAAATTTCAATCAAACACGTCTTAACAGGGCAAGTTACATGTTAACATAGGACCACTTCTTTGATATCACCTTCACAATTCTTGCATCCATTGAACTTGTGAGTTTATGGAGAGTTTCTGCTTGAATTTCTTTGCAGGATGTCAGAATAGCCTCCCAGAGATGCTGTTTTGATGCGAACTGCCTCCCATCCTCATAGATCTTTTGCTTGAGGATGCTCCAAAGGTTCTCAATAGGGTTGAGGTCAGGGGAGGATGGGGGCCACACCATGAGTTTCTCTCCTTTTATGCACATAGCAGCCAATGAGGTATTCTTTGCAGCATGAGATGGTGCATTGTCATGCATGAAGATGATTTTGTTACGGAAGTTCTTCTTTTTGTACCATGGAAGAAAGTGGTCAGTCAGAAACACTATATACTTTGCCGAGGTCATTTTCACACCTTCATTTTCACACCTACCAGCTCTCTCTCCATGAATCCGGCCCAAAACATGACTCCGCCACCTCCTTGCTGACGTCGCAGCCTTATTGGGACATGGTGGCCATCCACTACTCCATCCATCTGGACCATCCAGGGTTGCACGGCACTCATCAGTAAACAAGACTGTTTGAAAATTAGTCTTCATGCATTTCTGGGCCCACTGCAACCGTTTCTGCTTGTGAGCATTGGATAGGGGTGGCCGAATAGTAGGTTTATGCACAACTGCATGCCTCTGGAGGTTCGCAGGATTACAGAGGCACCAGCAGCTTCAAATACCTGTTTGCTGCTTTGTAAGGGCATTTTAGCTGCTGCTCTCTTAATCTGATGAATTTGTCTGGCAGTGACCTTCCTCATTATGCCTTTATCTGCACAAACCCATCTGTGCTCTGAATCAGCCACAAATCTCTTCACAGTACGATGATCACGCTTAAGTTTTCGTGAAATATCTAATGTTTTCATACCTTGTCCAAGGCATTGCACTATTTTACGCTTTTACGCAACAGAGAGATCTTTTTTTTTTTTCATATTGCTTGAAACCTGTGGCCTGCTTAATAACGTGGAACATCCTTGTTAAGTAGTTTTCCTTTAATTGGGCTCACCTGGCAAACTAATTATCACAGGTGTCTGAGATTGATTTCAGTGATCCGAGTTGCCAACCGCCATTAAAACCTGAAAGAAGAAGAAGAAGATTTCAGTGATCCAAAGAGCCCGGAGACACAATACCATCCATGAGTTTGATTGAAAAACAAAATATTTAAGGTTTATGACACTTAATTCCAATTTGCATAATAAGTTGGAACACTGTAATAAGGTGGGATAGCGACCCTTGGGCCGCAATTAATTTCAATTGAGAGGTGCCAGCGAGAAGTCATACAAACAGTATTAATGCTATTAAGTCTCCAAGGCTGTGATGTCCCTGAGGTATAGAAACATTTAAACTCCCAGCTTATACATGAGTCTCGTCATGAAAAAGAAAGTGCTGATTGAAACATCGCCTCCATGCAGATTTACCAGTGTCAGACTTAAGGGAAACACGGCAATGCCAATTCATTATTAAAAAGGGCTTTGAATTCATTCCTCAGATGTCCATGAGCTCTGAATCATGTTTAAAGCGGGCTACACAAGGTCACAATATTTACAACAATTTTTTTAAATGAATTATCATTTGTAAACTATCATTTGTACTAAAAGCTTCAGCCTTCAGGACACATGAAAGAGGTTGTGACACTTTGAGCAGTTACTCAAAAAGAACATTACTTTAAACAGTTACCTATATCATTGTGTTTGGATTTTCTTTTTAAATGATACTTATAGGCCAATTCTAAAGCTTATTATGGTCCACCTACAATAATTAAATAGAAGTAGCGTTGATATTATGAACCATGTCTGATCTTTTTATTGCACATCCTTGGTGGTATTGGCTTAATCACAGAAAAGGATGTCATTGAGTGTCAGGTCAGAGGAAGAAGATGAGGTGAGGCCAAGCGTATCTAATAGCAGCTACTTTATTAACAAAACAAAAGAGCCATATATCCACCACGAGAAATCAATGTAGCAATGTGCTAAAGCACAGCCGACACCAGACAATGAACAACTGAAACTGAGGACTATGGCTTCATCCAAATAACATATACAGGCCGCTATATAGTAGGCGAAGAACAGTGTGTGACAGAAGTATGTCTGAATTCACAGTACTCAAAAGAGTAGGCAAAAAAGTATCCGGACGACCTACTACTTTCGCCGAGATTCTGAAGTTTGCATACGATGGACACATTTTATTATCCCATGAGGCCACGGGAAAGGTTTTATAAATGGCAGTGAATCGACGCAACTGACGCTGGTAGTTCATGTGATAATGACAACATGGTGAATGTGTCCGGATTACATTCATATTACATCCCTTAATACTATAAATGGGCGCAAAGTAAATACTTATTCAAAATAAGTACCTATATTCCACCGGATAGGTATAATTTCTGTCCCCAGGACATTGGATGTATAAATATGCATGGAAATTAACTCTAAAATACATTTTATTATTAAGCAAAGTGTCCTGAACATTAATCTATATGCAAATTTGAAATATATAATATAAACAAAAGCAGTTTATTCAGTGTAGTGAAGCCTCTTCTACATTGACATCCATTAAAAAAAAAAAAGGCTTATGGTCTCCTTTCCTGTGTACCCACAGCCGCAGCGTTAGCATTAGCAGTTACGCTTTTTTGGCTAAAGGTTGCAGGCTTCTATAGCTTTGGTTGTGTCGCCTTCACTGGCATTCATAAATACTCTCCCATGGCCTCATGGGATATAAAGTTTCTATCAAATGTGCACTTCAAAATCTTGATGGAAGAATTAGGTCATCATTGACTTTTGGCCTACCGTTTTTTGAATACTATGTATTTGGACACACTACTCTTTTGGCGTACTGTTTTTCACATACTAACGTATAGTAGGGAAGTATTCAATTTCGGACACATGGTAAAAGTTCATAAAAATAAAACTGAAACTAAACTAAACCTTGCACATTGGTGGCTGAAACGTGTAATTAAAGCATGATAAAGCAACAAAAGGGATGTTCCCTCTGATATATTTACATTAGTGGTCAATAAATATGTGGGTCAGTTTTTAAACTACTACCTCCAATCTTAAACCTGTGCTGCATTGAATCTGTCACAGAAAGTTATAAATTCGAATCGTCTACAAATTGATAAGTGAGTAGATTTGGGTAGCACCAAACTGTTGCAGAGTAAATCATAATAAATAAATAAACATCCTCCACACCGCAGGTGGCGCTGTGTCTGTGAGATCGCTTGTGATCGGGTTCAAAGGTTGTTTCGTTTCAGCATCCTCGTGTTGTCAGTGCTGTGACGTTGTGAACTTCTACTAGTGAGGATCGAAAACACCAAGTAAGATAACTATTTCTGAGCTGTGAAAATGAATTATAATGTATTTATTTTATGGAGATTTACCACATGTTCTTGTTATGAGTATACTCAAATGCTACGAGATTTAATGGTTTGGTACACTCTTTTGTTGCCCTAGACTAACTGTTAGAGCACAATGAACGTGTCGCATGATCCGATCTGATATGACACTAACGTTACTGGATTGAATTGTAATTTTATATTACTTTATATGCTTTATGTGTCGTGAGTGTTTAATGTTGTGTACGCATGTTTGTTTAAAGACCACGGGTAACGTTAGTTGTCACGAGATACATGTCAAGATCATGAGTCAAAAAATACAATTCCACAATTTTTGTTTGTAGTAGTGGTTTGCTTTGCATATGGAAAACAGTAAGTTACTGTGCTGAATTGTAATAATTGCTTAAAATATAAATGTTATTCTGCACCGCTCTACCCTCAAATTCCAATATCATCGTATTTTTGCTGTAGATGATGGGTAAACAACAGCTAAGTTACACCAATAATACAGCTCTTTTGTATTTATTCCACACAGTTTATTAGTTGCATAATTTTACCTTGACAAAACGGTATTTTGATAATATTTTTGACGTTTCCATGTACAAAAACACTTCTCATCAAGAGTGCAAAATAGACAGTCGTGCACAGTCTGCACACACACAAACAGACACTTAACTGAAATTCCCCTCAAAATCAAAAATATTAAATCTATATATATATATATATATATATATATATATATATATATATATATATATATATAATTTGACTATAATATAGTACATTTATTTCACAAAAAAAAACCTAAATGTTATGCTTATTGTCTTCAGTCAGTTTTGAACTGCAGGATCACAAGTGAGACCCCAAGTTTAAGAATACCAGAGGGTTAAAGAATTGTCTATTTTTCTGCAGTCATGTCGTACACTTGCATCAGCTGCCGTGTGCAGTTCTCTGATGGCGAGGTCCAGCGGGCACATTATAAAACAGACTGGCACCGCTACAATCTGAAGAGAAAGGTTGCAGACATGCCTCCGGTCACCGCAGAAAACTTCGAGGAGCGAGTGCTGGCACAGCGAGCCGCCGCTGAGCAGCAGAGCCAGGGTGACGGACACGAGTCGGCCTACTGCGCCACCTGCAACAAAAAGTTCTCCACTGACAACGCCTACACCAATCATATTCAGTCCAACAAGCACCAGCAGGCTGAGAGGAAAGCCTTGGCCGCCGCCCAAGAGACGGTCCAGCGAATGAACGAGAAGAATCTGGAGAAAGGGGCGGAGCTAGACAAAGATGCACAGAATGAAGCGCTTCAGAAAGCACTCATGGAGCAACAGAGACACACCCCCTCTAAAGCCACACCCACTGAGAAACGGGTCAGGCAGCGGCCCGATAAACCGCCTCGGCTGCAGTGGTTCGAACAGCAGGCCAAGAAGATCACAGAAGAGGAAGGTGAAGAAGAGGAGGAGGAAGGTAAGAATGATTAAAAAAAACATACAGAAATTGTTGTCATTATCATAGTTTGTTTTCTTGCACAGTTGAAATTTTAAAGACAGTTCATATTCACTAATATTACTGATTTAACTGCACTGACACTATCGGACGAGAAGGAAAAAATTTAACTGAATTGAGCTGGAAAATGACACTAACTTTGCAACATTAACACTGTTATTGAACAGAATTGAATCATCCTTAAACTGACTTGAGCTTAATTAAAACAACATTAAGCAAAACTGAGCTGAATAGTGACTTGTTTTATGAAGAACTGATTTATAGCTTAAAGCGAATGTTTCAGAATTGATGAACCTTGCAAAATTGACACTGTTATTGAACTGAATTGAATCAAGATTAATTGTACAACATTAACATTGTAATGGACCTCTTGCACTGAGCTTTGTGACGCACTTCTGTTTGGAAATAGTACGTCACACTGTTATGTTTACCTTCAATGTACTGTGGTCAATGAGTCGAACAAAAGTCACCTAAAATGAGTGTCCGCAATAAGATTAAAAAATTTGGCAATTTTTATTGACAGAAGGTATATTCTGATTTTTACTGTGTGCAGAATTTTCCAAACTTATCGGAACATGAAGTTTTAATCCAACCCAAGCTGATCTGATTCTGAGAAAGCAGCGGGTGTTAAAAATACGCCATTATTTCACCATAGGGTGTCAGTGTTCGTCTAAACTAGTGACCACGACGCTGAAGTATATGAGAACAGATGAATAACATCAGTATGAACCACGAACATTTATTTATTTGGATTAAATATTTGATTTTTTCAATGTCAGTCTTTTCACTATGTACATGTTTATGCCCAAAATGCTATAATATTCATAGTAGTTGACTGCCATTCTCCTCTTCGCTGTTTACGTTATTGATTAAATAGCCTAGCCTATTTAACATCGTTACAGGCACCTCGCGAGCATTCATTCATTCAGCTATTTTAAAAGACTGGAATAAACACCAGCGCACACAAGCAATCCTTTTAATAGTCAATTTCATTTAAAAATGTAAACCCAACAGGTATGAAATGTCAGAAAGAGAAAAACATTGTTAATGAGAAGACGAGCATATAGGACTGCTGCAGCTTAGTGGATACATATATTTAGCCTATTTATTATTCAGAATGCACATAAAATATATTTATAGGAACATTTCAGCTGGCTCAAGATAATTAGCCTAATACAGAGATCATTATTCATTGTTTTAATCAATTGGGAACCATAAAACATAGTGATAATCTGCATTCTCATGTATGTAGGTGCACTGAACGCACTAATCGGAAACTCACGATATGTACTAACTAGAACGCGGAAGTAGTTGTGCAAGTAGTCCATTGTCCTGTTTAATAATGTGAAGCTGCTTTGAAACAATCTGTATGGTATAAAGCCCTATATAAATAAATGCGACTTGGCTTTGCTTTGAAACTGCTAGCTAGTTAAGAGTGTTTGTTTTTCTTTGAAGAATGGGAGGACGTTGATGAGGATATGGATGGTGATGGTGATGATGATGATGATGAGGATGAAGAGGAGATGGAGGAGGCCTCCACATCTGGGGCAGCTCTGGCCCCTGGTGCTGTCCCAGCGACAGACTGTCTGTTCTGTGGACATCATTCACGCACGCTCTCCCGAAACATGGCTCACATGACCAAAACACACAGCTTCTTCCTCCCAGATATTGAGTATCTGGTGGACATGAGAGGGCTTATTTTATACCTGGGTAAGCCAGAGAGAGAACTGTAGTTATGAACCGGCATGGAATTGTTTTTTGGTTTTCAGAAGTTGGTCTTTGAAAATGTTTCTGCCATTAATCTTTGTGTTTCTCCATGTATTTTTCTGTAGGAGAGAAGGTTGGTGTTGGTAAGGTGTGCCTATGGTGTAATGAAAAAGGCAAGTCATTCTACTCTACAGAGGCAGTTCAGGCACATATGACCGACAAGAGTCACTGCAAACTCCTCACAGACGGAGACGCGGCGCTTGAGTTTGCAGACTTCTACGACTTCAGGTATGTAACATGGGCATCTGTTAATATCCTCTGACCAGATGTTTTGTTAGATTGTCATTTCATATTACATGATTTCTAGTAATCAGTTAAATGAAAAAAATGTATATATGCTGTTAATATACTCACCCTCAGGCCATCCAAGATGTAGGTGTCTTTTTTTTTTTTTTCAGTAGAAGGAAGATTTTTAGTTTAAACCGGGCTTCTAGCTGAAACCGTGGTCTTTGTTGATTCATATAGTGCAAGTCAACGGCTACCGTCACTTTGAGAGTCAAAGAAACATATACAGGCAAAACAAAATGCAATTATGCGACAGGAAGCACTCAGTTTGCAGAGGCTGTGGATTAGGTAATAATGTTGTAAATATTGTTCTGTTCTACTGAAGAAAAAAAGACATAGTACATCTTGGATGGCCTTAGCGTGAGTAAATCAACAGCATTTTTTTGTGAACTATCCCTTTAATGAGGAGAAAGGGTAAAAATAAAAAACTATGGTAACAATAAAATTCTATACATTAACATTTGTTAATGCAGTAATTGATAAGAAATGACAGTGGACAATGTTTTTACAGTATTTATTCATCTTGCTTAGTGTTAAATTTTAAATATTCTAATACAGGGCTCGCAAAATTTCAAAATCGCTGGTAGCCCTTCGGGTTGGCACTCTACAGATTTTACTAGCCCAAATAAAAAGACAATTTTGAATGTGTAAAATTGGTTAGGAGTCAAAACATTAATCAAAAACTTTTTAAAAACACATCAACAATCGGATATAAAATAATCAAATTAAAATCATCAATACAAATATGCATCTGGTTCTAACTGAACTGAAATGTGTGTGAACAGTATGGAACATGAATCAGTCTGTGTCAGATTCTGAATCTGAGATATCAACTGAAGTCACAGATGAGAAAATGCCACTCGATGTTGAGGGCATCAGCTTTCTCCTCCGGTGCATCAGTCTCCACTTCTCTGCTCTTTTTTTCTTGCTGGGGTTTTATGTTTCAGGTGTCTTTCACCTATTCCAGAAAACATCAAGTTACTAACTGCCTTGTCAGGGCAAAAAGATTATATGAAATATGAAAATAAATAATGACTCTTTGAAGCTTTGACACTTTTCTCTGATTGTTCCGGCATCAGGAGTTTTGAAAACAGTGTCACCTTGTGGCAGGTCAAATTTATAGCAGCCATAAACCAGAGCGCGCAGCTCTGTTGTTTTAAAGCCTGACAACGCTAAAAGTGTTAATTTTCTGATGGAATAATTCAGATGGAATAATAAAAATACCAGACTTTTTTGAGGCAATTAAATGGTGCTCTAATTGTTTTATGCTGTTTATATAGCAGAATATATGATGGTCAAGTCACCTTTATTTATATAGCGCTATTTTTTTTTTTTTTTTTTCAAAGCAGCTTTACAGGGATAGGCACGGAGATTCATGAGAAATTACGCTTGCGGATAAATCAGCATGATCAAAAACTTGGCGGGTCATATTTTTCCTTAAAATAGCTAGGCAATAATGTGAATAAAGGGAGGAATTTGATTAGACTATTTCAGATAGCCTGTCGGAAAACACAATAGCCCCGGGAAGTCTGGCTAGTGATTTTGCGAGCCCTGTAATACATTTTTAACATTTGAAGTTGTATAAATTTACTTTAGGTACAGTGTTATATTAGTTTTTAATAAACAACCAATAGATAGAGCCAAGTCCCCGTCCTACATTTTTTTTTTCTCTTTTTTTGATAAAAACCGTTGCAAAATAAAATATAGTTAGCTAAAAGAAATTTACTCAAAGTGTTATTGTATCAACAAGTATAAAATGAATAAAAAATGTTGTGGCTTTTATATGTAAAAAAGACATAAGTATAGATAGAAATAGTGTTCCCCACCATTATGGAGTTTCTAGGTTTGAGTACAAACTTCATCAGACCCATCAGGAGTAGTAATAAAACAATATTGTATTTTTAATGTAAGCAATTAAACATTATTGTCCTTCTAAAATGACAGGAGCAGTTATCCTGATGCTAAAGATGGAGATGATGTGGAGATGAAGGATGGTGAACTGCCTGATGAAAAGACTGTAGAGATTGATGACGAGACGCTGGAGCTCACTTTGCCATCAGGTACTGATTGACAGCTGTATTTACAGCTATTGTAAGAATATTATAAGTGTTTATATTTTAGACCTGATGGGATGGTTTTCGTGGGAAATTGTGTACTTGCATCACCCTCGTCATATTTGTAAAAAGTGGAGGCCCATTTTGAAGATGTACACCTAATTGATTGCACATCAGTCTTTCACTCTTGAAAGTAAATTTCTCCCAGCGTGAACATTTAGTTTAGCCTGGTTGACACCAGACCCTTCTCAGTCGTAACTGAGAGTGGGTCTGGGGAAGCTTCATTCACATCCCATTTCCAAAGGGGCGTCACCAACAGACGTCGCTCAAATGCCTCTGGGTCGCAATTGGATAGACCTAAAACCAATCAGAGCGATCGTCATCATGTAAAGCCCGCCTCAACGTTTGTGATTGGTGCCTCGATTTGGAAAAATTGGAAATGGCCTCTTGGCCAGACAGACTTGCAGAGCAAATCTTAAATGTGCCGGAAGTTCGTCAGGGTTTTCACAGGCTACATTTAGTTCTGAAAATGCAGATGTTTTTGCTTTGTTACAGGTGCTAAGATCGGCCACCGCTCCCTCATGAGGTACTATAAGCAGAGGTTTGGTGTTCAGAGGGCACTGGTTCCTGCACATAACCAGAAGGCTGTTGGTCGAGTCCTTAAACAGTACAGAGCTCTTGGCTGGGCAGGAGACTTCGGTAAGTTACATGTTACTGTGGATAGTGTGCAAGCTAAATATTTTAGTGATGGTCCAGACGCAGAGTAATCCAACATTTGGTTTTGTAAATGTGGTTCTACCAGTCCTTATCTTTCACTGGTGGTTAACTTATGCACCACTGAGTGTTTAAAACGTGCCTTCTCTTGCAGGTAAGGGCTTCATGAGCCAGCAGCAGAAGGACATGCAGTATGTACGAAGGATGAAGTCCAAGTGGATGCTGAAGATTGGCATGAGCAATAACACCACCAAACAGACCCATTTCAGACTTCAAGTCATGTTCTAAATCGGTAGACATTAGACATAAGCATCAGTAGACATCAACTTTTCAGAGTTAATAACAGTAGTAGAGTCTACCATGAGAATCATCTGTGTATATTGATTCAGATGAGATGTTAACTGCTGCTAATATTAAATCAGAATGACTTGGAAATAAAACCAGTGTCACGAATAAAGGTGGAACGTCATACAAACGTGATTGAGTATATGAGGAAACATTGTGCTTTAGATATCTGGAGATCCACATCATGTGCTGCTCAAGCATCAATGTGGGATTGCCAGTTTTGTTTTTGTAGAGTATTCATAATGACCTTTATTGTTTATAATCTGACTGCTTATAAAAGATTTAATAAAATATAAAAAGATACAAATATTATACTGACAACTTCTGTATTATAATTCTGTGTGAATTATCAATAAAATTTGCAATGTCTGTCTTGGTGTTTAGGATTTCTTTCAGAAAATAAATATAAATAAGTAGTGCCTGTTAAAACTTAAATGAAATCATTGTTTTATAATATGGTATAAATAATGAAAAGGTACTAATAATACAGGAACCAAACGCTTATTCTAGTAATTGAGAGCCATTGTACTCCTGGCCGATAGACCGCGCTGTTTCACCGTGTAATCCTGCAGCTAAAGCTCGAAGGCCACGAGGAAGTTAATCACAACACTTATACAGACCTTTTAGTTGTAGGCAAAAATGTTAGAAGATTCAGAACCTTTGTGATATAATGTGAAATCAGCTGAAAGTCCCTTCACCTCGGACACAGTAGGTTTCCTACCCGATATGATCTGTAACACGATAGCGAATGTCATGTGTGTTAAAACTGAACCATTTAATTTAACTCGTGCAGATATAAACCATGGGTGTTTTGGGACTTCTTTGCAGTTTGTAGTTGTTTTGGTCAATAATATTTTGTCGTTATGAGCTTGTACCAAACTGTTGTATAAGTATGCTACAATTCATATACAAATAAATAATGAAATAAAAAACTAATTTGTTAAACTTTCATCTATCTATCTATCTATCTATCTATCTATCTATCTATCTATCTATCTATCTATCTATCTATCTATCTATCTATCTCTCTCTCTCTCTCTCTCTCTCTCTCTCTCTATATATATATATATATATGTGTATATGTTACTGTGTATATATATATATATATATGTATATAGAGAGAGAGAGATGTATCATATATACTGTATATATATAGTAATGATGTATCATAATGTAATATATAATATAATGTTTATATTATGAGACCGTATCATTATTACAGAATTTTCTGCAACATGTAAATGGATTGCCAGATTAAATTAATATTTTGTGTTTTAGAACATGATTGTATACTGTGATCACTGTAATAGATTTGTTGGTTAATTTCAACCATAATTTATTCCTTAACATCCCTGTGCAATAAGACTAAAGTTAAATATGTATTTCGTCATAACAATATCTGTCCATATAATAATGGCAAACTAGGTTAAAAACTTACAATATTTGCAGTTTGAAATGTAATTACTCTGTATGTGTCATGCTCTCTCCACTACAGATATGGGGATCTTTCCGAGGTTCACAAGACTTCCTCTGAAGTCCACATTCATTTGGTCACAGTACAGCTCTGCTCTCAGTGCAGTGGGCCGAGAGACCTCTGACAGGGCTCTGATAGTGTCCTCGAGTCAGCTGATTCAGCATCACTGTGTTCACAGCAGAGGGTTGGGAGCGAGCCCAGCCAACCCGGGTGATGCTCCTCCACGGTTACCCTTCTCCAGGGTCACACAGAAAGACCTCGCCTTCTTCAGAACACTCCTGCCTGGAAGAAGCATCACCGATCCAGACCTGCTGAAGTCCAGCAATATAGACTGGCTTAAGACAGTGCAAGGTGTTTTGCCAATTTTGCTTGCTATTTGCATTTCCTAAAGAATAGTTTAAAAGTTTTGGGAATGTTCTATCAATGTACATAAATGACTTCATCACATTTTAGTTGAAAAAATATATTATCGATAATATATCGTTATGTGAAAAATATATTGATATTGTACAAACTCAATATAATGCCTTTGCAGCCCTAATGTAAATTATTCAGAAACAATCTTCAGTAGTTTAATACTAATAATTAGTATTTAGAAGAAAAAATGGACTAATAATGACCTGCACTTATACAGCATTTATTAATCTTTTAATTTCAACATTTACTAATACTTTATTAAAATCTGCTTAACATTAGTTAATGCACGGTGAACTAACACAAACAAACAATGAACAGCTGAATTTTTATTAACAAATCAGTAACAAATGTATTGCTCATTAACTAATGAACCATATTGTTAAGTGTTACCATATATTAAAGAGTGGTCATATTTTAATGAATGTTTTTTTTGGTTTCTGGCAGGTAATAGTGAAGTACTTCTCAGACCCAAAACAACAGAGGAGGTCTCTCAGATTCTTAGGTCAGGTTTCCATGATCACATTGAATTTTGTATTGTGTATTTGGTTACAAGACTTGTTTTCTTGAATCATCCTCTGTTTTTCCACAGGTACTGTAATGATCGGAATCTGGCAGTGTGTCCGCAGGGAGGGAACACAGGTCTGGTGGGAGGAAGTGTTCCTGTGTTTGATGAGATCATCCTCTCTACTTCTCTAATGAACCAAGTCATGATGTTTGACGGCATCTCAGGTGTGCATATATGTCTGCTTGCTAGATCACCTCGTTATCTATTATAACTTTACATGTATCATCTGTTATTAGGGAAAGTTAAATATAAATAAACAAATCAAAATCATTATACCTTAATACATCTCTTAAAAAGAGATTAATTTGGCTTTCAGGTATCCTCACTTGTCAGGCAGGGTGTGTGTTAGAGAACCTGTCTCACTATCTCGAGGAAAAAGACTTCATCATGCCACTGGATCTAGGGGCAAAGGGAAGCTGCCATATAGGAGGGAACGTGTCCACTAATGCAGGGGGTCTCAGACTGCTGCGCTACGGGTCGCTTAGAGGGACAGTTCTGGGCCTGGAAGTGGTGAGCACCTCCATCTTAACAAAAACACTAACATGACATGTTTTCCAACTCTGAATGTACAGTAGATCGCAAACTTTTTGACTCCAAGGACCCCCATTGTCCACAACAATATTCCAAGGCTCCTTAACTTGTCCAGTTGATACTTGATAACGATTTTCGAACATAATTTTCATTCACATTGTACATTCATAAAGTATAGTAAAATGGCCATGGAATTGTGAAATTATATTAATTTGCATGACTTTTCCTGGAAATCTTTTTTTTTTTTTTTATCAGGCCATCTCAAAGAAAAAAAAAATCAGATGTTCTTGAAGTATCTTGATTTTCTTTGTTATTTTAGCTTATTTTGTTGCTTGTTTTGCCTTTAAATAATCTAAAGTCATCTTTGATGGACCCTTGAAAGTCATTCTAATAGATGATGTTACATTGACTAAATAGAAGACACAACAAAGACAATGAAAGTGTTAAAAATATAATAAATATACTCATATGATTATTCTAGATACTGTTTGAGAAGAATACTTTCTAACATTTGTGGATTTAGAATTCAGGCTCTTTTTATATGATATCCAAAAGTCCCTAAATGGCTTTAAGTTGTATTCTTGCCTATCTTTCATGTGTAGGTTTTGGCAGATGGGCGGGTTTTGAACAGCCTGGCCGCACTTCGCAAGGACAACACTGGTTATGACCTCAAGCAGCTTTTTATTGGCTCAGAAGGGACATTAGGGGTCATTACTGCCGTTTCCATCCTGTGTCCCCGCAAGCCTAAAGCTGTCAATGTAGCATTTTTAGGTAAAATGACACGTCAAATGTAAAGTACATTTTAAACTTGCTAAAGATATTATGGGCCATTCACAACAAGGATGATAAATATAACTATAAAGTATTAATAATCATTCTAATAGGGAAGTCCACACCACAACTATTACGATATAACAACACAGAGGAGCTTGAGCATTTAGAGCGGTAGACGACATTACACGCAATTGTACATTGGTGTGGACGCTAATGTAGTTATTGTTTCAGTTATCTTTATAGTTATCATGCTTGGTGTAAACTGGCCTTTAAAATAATCAACTTATTGCAGTTCCTCATGTGTTTTGCAGGGTGCTCCAGCTTTCAGCAACTGCTGGAAACATTTCAGTGTTGTAGAGGGATGCTGGGAGAGATTCTGTCTGCTTTTGAGTTTTTAGATGCTTCCTGTATGAAACTTCTGGAGAAGCATCTGAAACTCACCAACCCCATCACTGGTAAACAGTAGTGTCATTACTGTTACAAGACCATTTAAAGGGATAGTTCACCCACAAGTGAAAATCCTGTCATTAATTCATCTTCGGAACACAAATGAAGATTTTCTGAGCTTTTTTGAGAGCTTTCTGTTCTCTCCATTGACAGTTACGCAACTTCCACTTTGACGTTTCAAAAAGTTCATAAAGAGATCATAAAACTAATCCATATGAATTGAGCGGTTTAGTCCAAAATTTTCTGAAGAGACTCGATCGCTTTATATGGTGAACAGATTTAATTTAGGCTTTTATTCACGTATAAACATTGATCAGTGAACATAAACAGAAGCTCAACTGTATGCTTGATGCACAAGAACAAACCTCATGCAGAAGCTCAAACGTGCTGAGTAACACGAGAATGAACCTGATTGGTTCTTGCTGAAGCTGAAATGTGATGTGTAACACGAGAATGAACCTCATTGGTTCTCCCACGTCAAGCGAACATGCTTGAGCTTACGTTTACCACAACTGATGTGTGAGCTGATGAATGTTTAGATGTGAATAAAAGCCTAAATTCAATCTGTTCACCATTTGAAGCGTCAAAGTGGTAGTTGCGTAGCTGTCAACGGAGGGACTGGAAGTTCTCAGATTTCATCAAAAAGATCTTTATTTGTGTAACGAGGAAAGACAGAAAGTCTTACGGTTTTAAAACGACATGAGGATGAGTAAACGATGAGAGAATTTTCATTTTTGGGTGAACTATCTCTTAAAAGCTACATTTAAACATGCCTTTAGAGCAAATAGAATGGATTTTCAGGTGGACTTTAAAATTATGAATGAAGATTTTTCATTACTCTTAAATGTTTTAAAGTAGAATGATTGTGTTGCAGAAAGTCCCTTTTACATCGTCATCGAGACCGCTGGATCCAACGCAACCCATGATGAAGAAAAACTACACAACTTCCTTGAGGAGGTCATGACATCATCTCTGGTGACTGATGGGACAGTTGCGACAGAGGCGACAAAAATCAAGGCACACTGCTCACTTGTGTTGTGGATCGATTGGCAGAATTCAACATTTTTCTGTGATGATTGTTCTGTCCAGCTCTAAAGGTCTTGTGTTATATACAGGCATTGTGGTCTTTGAGGGAGAGAGTCACAGAAGCTCTGACACATGAGGGCTACACCTACAAATATGACATCTCCCTCCCTGTGGAAAAGATCTACGATTTAGTTCAAGATATGAGGAGGCACCTTGGAGACATGGCCAAGAATGTTGTCGGTTATGGACATGTTGGTATGGTTACCTTTTTTTTTTTTCTTACAATAATTGCTGGACTGTGTCTAAAGCTGGAATAGACTACTTGACTTTTTGCTATGATTTGCAAAAGTCAGAGCAAGTCTGCAGTCACAGAAAATTCTGTAATGAAAATCGTGCGCAGACTCTGATTCCCATCTAGTCATCAAACATGTTTGATATTTTAAGCTGATTTTAGAACATATTTTTTTACATTTGTCATATTTATTTGATTTTGATCAAGCCTAGCTTCTTTCAAAAACAAAATAATTCTACAATAGTGTACTTACGTGCACAAAGCCTTAAACAGTGGGTTCAGACCCCCTCAAACCCTGACCATAATTCATATCTTGGTTTTCAGTATTTCTTCTTTATTTTTCTTTCAGGTGATGGAAATCTTCATCTAAACATCACGTCCCCCTCTAAAGACCCCGCTCTACTGGCTGCCATTGAGCCGTACGTGTACGAGTGGACATCCAAATGGAAAGGCAGCATCAGTGCCGAGCATGGCTTGGGTCTGAAGAAGAGAAACTACATTTACTACAGTAAATCCTCAGAAACAGTCGCCCTCATGGGCAGCATTAAAGCCATGCTGGATCCTAAAGGCATTCTCAACCCTTACAAAATGCTGCCAGACAACATGCACTAATAGTTTGATGGTATTCATGATTTCTATGAAAAAGTACTGTTTTTATTTTACCACAGTGTTATTGTAAAACTATTTTATGTTGAATGGAGCATAATAGATTAAAATCAAAGTATTTATTTTGTTCAGTGTTGTGTTTTAGAAGTGATGCTTTAAAACTACACTATGTAACCTTTGGCCCTCTAGAGGTTAAAGCATAAAACTACAAGTTAAATGCGGAGGAACATTGTTTTGGTAATTACGCGAGTTGTGCTTCGGCTCTGCTGTTATGCGCGGATGAATCTGTAGACTCGAGGCACACCTCGCCGCTGTGCCCATGATGATGATGATGACAGGTGATCGCCTAATCAGCGTGAAGACGGATATCTGAACAATTCATATTGATCAGGTAGTAGAGATACCTTATATGTTGTTGTTGCTTTGACGATGAAATCAGTTGTTTTAAAACAACGTTACAGAAGTTTAGCAATGCTGACAATAGACAATTGTTATTCATATAAAATAACGGTGGAAACTAATCTGGCAAGGCTATTTTTAGGAAAATAGACCAAAGCAATTCAAACTATGTTAATTTGGAAAGCACGGGCTTAACCATTGGTGTTTGCTAAATAACCTGTTTGTTGACTGGCATATGATAAGGAGTTTTTTTTTGTTTTTTGTTGCAGTTTTGTTTGATGGTGCAAAAAATATGCCCTTAACAGTTTTTAGGCATTAAAAGCTACTGAGCCACAAAATGTAGTTGTAGACAAGAATGAAATCAGCACTGAATTCTTCAAATGAAAGCCCAGCATGAGATTTTATTTTATATCATGTAAATACATCAGATTTTGTCTAATGTTCCTCACCAACAAAAAGTTAAATTCATTTATACAAAATAATATTTTGGTTAACAATGGCTGATGCCTCTTTACTGGCATAAAAGCGGAGTAATTTCCCCATCAAATACAAATAAATTATCATTTGTCCGTTGTGCTAAATGGAAAACAAATTTAGGTTACACTTTATTTTAAGGTGGCAGTTACACGTTACTACATGTACTTACTATAATAATAACAGTAAATTATGCATAATTACAAGTAACTAACCCTAAACGTAACTATATTAAGTACATGTAATTTATTAATATTACTCAGTACTTATCTGAGTAAGTACAATTTAACTGTCACCTTAAAATAAAGTGCAACCCACATTTAATTCCTTTCCAGGTCAACAGGAAAACTATTTCTGGAAGAAAGCAATGGAACTATATCTTAGCTTATTTAAGAGGCTTTTTTTTTTAAAGACTGCTACTAAAGATCTTGCATCTGTGGCAGAGTTGGCATGTACGTTCTTAGCTTCAGCCTGTTTACTACCAGCTACAAAAGCACTGGTTATCCAAGAAAGGCTCCAGACCTCCTGTAAACAAGGCCACAGATAAGCAGGTCATTTCCCAGCAGAGTCAGACAATGGGAAACCTTTTCTAATGCTTCATTTAGCTCTTCTCCCTCTACAGGAAATCTCAAGACAGATGCATGAGAACGGGCAACACAATTCCCAAAATGTACGCTTAAAAAGAAAGCATTATTACAGCATGAATTACCTTTTGTTGAGCACAAGGACATGACAAAGAAAAACCATTCCACTGTTGTAACCAATGAAAAGAGCATTTTTTTTAATTCATAACTGTGTCTTGCATTTTATATTCCAGTAACATCATACATATGGGTTCTTCATTATAACATATTCACAGTTCAAAATGCAACAATTCCTGTTGTCTAATTCCTAACATCATTCCCCTGTAGAACACAAATATGTAAACGTTCAGCAATTTATGAGAGAGCAAAAGTGACCAGTGTTGAGCGCTACACAGCCGTGACGGCGTCTTCAAATTCCTAAAAAATGTCACAACTTCACTCAACTCAATCCATAAGCAACGTACACAAACCTTTTCGACTTGGGATGTAACTTTAGTGTTTTCCTTTGTAAACCTCATAAATCCTATATTAGAGTGACGCCGCACTTTTAAATAGTTTTAAAATTCTCTCGGTTTATGGTGTATGTTTAAAACTGATACAAAAGTGTGAAAAAGCGTGAGGATAAACAAATTCACAAAACCAGAGTCCGTTTATGACTGAATAGCTCTGTTAGTGTGTTGACACGTCAGCTTGAACACTCGTAAATAGGGTTTTGTACACAACATTAGCAAATAATTTAGGCCTACTGGACAGCGGCTGATTGTCAGTGAAGAAACATCAAGTATGCATGCCGGTGAGGGCAAAGAGAAAGACAAACAGCTACAAAAAAAAGCACTATGATGTGCTACAATGGCTTTTTGTCAGGCAGGCATAGAGGCAACAGGTCAGAAAGGCCTTGTCAAAGGAAGCCCTCATGGGGTGCTATGAGCATAACCAGACTGGGAATTAAAGGGATAGTTCTTAGTTTCTCAATTCTGTCATCATTTACCCACCCTTTTGTCTTTACAAACCTATACAACTGTTTTTTATGTCACTTTCAGGGATTTCGACAGTTCCTGGTCAAGTAATTCAGGTTTGAAATGGACATTTTTAGATGAACTATACCTTTAACCAAGTCTGATCACTAAACAAGCCTAATTAAAGACAGTCTGTAGTTCTCTACTGTACATTAGTGGCATTTTGTAACCAAAGAGCTTTATAACACAAGACCACTGTAGCAAATTCAAAAACCGTGACTGAGTTTTGCCTAACTTATCTACAAGAATTATTGGGACCTTTTAAAAGCTCAAAAACCATCAGATTTCTAAAAGCAAGTGGCATTACAGCTAGAAAGTTCTTCTGGTTGTAATAAGAATCATGCACACACATACACACACACACACACACACTATGGGTACTGATTGCATTTCAGCGGGTGAATCTGTCCTCTTCGTTTTTCCGAAAAGTACAAATCTTAAAAGTTTGCCAATGGTTAAATAGACAATGTGATTGTGTAAAAAAAAATAAAAAAAAATCCATGATTGAGGGTTCAATTCAAGGCCTGTTAGACTGTGTCTATATTTTGACTGTGCATCTCTCTTCTTTATGTTGCTTCTTGAGGGGAAATAGGAGTCCCACCGGGTTCAGTGGGGAAAAACGATCCATAAAAGAGCAGAATTCCCTATAAAACGTTTTTAGGCCAATGGACAGGAAGAACAAAGCGAATAAACAGGATTGGGACAGATGCCAGCGCTCGAATCCAATGGTCTGGATATAGCAGTGTCTGTATAATGAGCGGTCGGTCAGTAGTTCTTCTCAGCAGTCGATTTTGCCCTTTTCCAGGGAGCTGTGGATTTTATCCAGAGTCTTTTTAATGCGCAGGGCGGTGAGTCGAGCCGATGGGTTCTGGTACCAGCACTCTTTCATCAGCTTCACCAGAGCAGACAGGGTCTGTGATCACACACACACAAACACTTGTTTTCAGATCATGGTGAGGATCCAATGTTTTAGAAGCATAATCAGACATTTAGTTCCTTGTTTTTCTTACAGGGATCACAACTACTGATTATTTTTAGTCTAAAGATAGTGAGTGCTGCAGAGAAAACGTACTTTTGTAGGTCAACCCGGAAGTTAGAGTCACCCTGATTCCCTCGACAAAAAGCCAATAGGACTTTTTAAATTTGCTTAGAGATGCACCGATTACAATTTTCTGGGCCGATTCCGATATCCGATTTTTCATTAAGTTTGACCTGCCAATACCGATTTTAGCCGATTCCGATTTCATTTTTTCTAACCACTTTACAGCACACACAAATATTTATTTTATATCTTTTCTGTAATAGAACATTTTACAATTTGCATAGTTCACACACATCTAAAGTGCAGTGTTATGGAAGAACCATTTCCTTTTCACATTCAATATCCAATATTTTTTTATATATGTATTTAACAAACTAAACGTCTGTATGAAAACAGGGAATGGCAATAAAATAATATATAAATAAAAAATAAAATAATATAGCCTTGCAGTATAAAGATATTTCTCAAAGCACACACACACAGGCCTATTGCAATCACTTGTACAAACTGAATAATAAAACAAGTTTAAATGGGTACATTTTCTATAAATATTAGTCTTCGTTTTTTTTTCTGACATAGCCTACTCTAGTTCTTGTTAAAACACGCAAAGTCTGTGCATTTTGGGCACTTTTTTGGTGAAACCCTATTTAGGCTATTTTGTCCATCAAAAGTGTGCTTTCCCTTTAATTGAGCGTGAGCAGTGCAGCAAATGGACTCGGCGCCGAAACACGCGCTTCACTGCTCGCGACGCTCCTGCTTGACGCTCACGCGCTGCTCCTGCTCCCGTTGTGAATGCACTCATTGATTAACATGCACGCCGAAAAAAAATACGCGCTTGCGGTCTGAACGGACGTAATTCACGAGGTTTTCTACATGTGTGTACCGTGTGCACGTGTGATGCTGATGTTGCGCGATGTTAATCATGCGGCGCCCGAGTGCATTTGACCGGCATAAAATCGGCATTTGTCAGACTGACCGGCCGGTCGCCGGTCACGGCCGATCACGTGAAAATCGGCCAATTCCGGTCACCAGCCGATCAATCGGTGCATCTCTACTTTTAGATTATAACAGAAAATAAGCTCAAATAAAAGTTTATGATGATTACAAGCTAAAGTTATAAGACTATAAACGAACTACGACACGGTTGCATGGCTTCAACATCACCACCACTAAACTTCGACAACTCTTGCAGCTGGAAAGTTTGAATAGTTTGCGATGAGGCTGTAAAAGCAGACTAGTGAGCAGATTAGTTTTCATCGAAGGCGTGATAATGTGGAATGTCCCTCACAACCTCTGTAGGCCAATTTAGCCACTTGTTAGTAAGACACATTTCAACTAGAAGTGAAAAAATGTTAACTCATCTCTGGGTTTAAGTACTCATTCCTGCAGCACTCTATATGAGTGGACTATTAACACATCCACTGGACAGGTTTACAGGGACACAGAGATGTCTCCGCAGTACTTACAGGATCTGAAAACCAGCGGTTGGGAATGAACGGCCTTTGCTGCTCCACACAAACCACTTTCCTCATGTCGTCAAAGCTGGGGTCGTTAGGCACCAGGTCATAGAAAGGTGGCTTGTATTCCTCTACGATTCCTACAGGATAACAGTCGAAGAAACAGTCACTGAGCATTCATTTGGACAACTGTCTGAACAGATATAGGCAATAACTGTATTGCCCTTAAATACAGACAAAATCTAATGTTGTGTCCAGTGAGCTGACCGTTACTGATGGTTCTGCGAGCAATCTCCCACAGCACCAAACCAAAGGCCCAGATGTCCACCCTCTTATAGGCATCAAAACAGTCTGTCTGAATGGTCTCATCTAGAACCTCCGGTGCCATGTAGCGCTTGGTTCCTACTTTAGGATTATTTCCCACATCCAGCTGATTATCAGACTGCGTGTGTGTTACTGCCAGACCTATAGAAAGATACAAGGATGGAAATGAACAGAAGACCAAGGAGAAAAGTACATTTGTGAATCACTAGTGTGTCTATATGTAAAACTACTATTATACACAAAGTTTGTTCAGTAAAAAAACAACCTTTTTTTAAAGATTTAAATTCCGCAAGGATGCTTTAAAATTTATGAAAAGTGACAGTAAAGACTTTTACTTTGTTACAAAAGATTTCTATTTTAAATAAATGTTTTGTAAGAACAGTTCATTTATAATATTTCTGTTGTATTTTTGATCAAATACATACAACCTTGGTGACCATAAGAGACTTAATTATCGACCCCAAACTTTCAAACTTAAGTGTAGTCGAAGTTGTCGAACTACTACAACTACTACTACCAGAAGTAGTCGAAAAAGCATTCGATTGGATTAATTTCATAGTGTAGACGCTCATGTGGTCAAATGCAGCCACAGAAGACATGTTCACCTGTTGAGTAATAAAAACGCCATCTCCATGCACTTTTAAACCATTTCAAATCCCTCAGTTCTTGCCATGTCCGAAGAGTCAAGCCAATGTTGATTCTCATTTTAATACGAGCCCAGTCGCGTTCTCTTTTTGCCAGCGAACTCTCCTCTGTTCTGCATTTTGCTTTTGTTTTTTTTAAACTGGTGATTCCCTGGAGATTTCGCAAGCTTCATTGTCAACCTTTCTCGCTCATTGTGACAACTAACCTATGAAACTCCCACACAAAGTAGCTGGAGCAACTTTTCTCTATTGACGGATATGACGAGACGCGCACAGACGAGTAATATAAGTACACAATTTCCAATGAAAACCATCCTGTCAGGTCTATATAAAACACTTACAATATGCTTACCATAGTGAATCAGGGTAAGACAAAACACGTTTTGGAAGAAGGAATGATTGATGATGAAAAAAAAAGAAGTTAGTGTATCTATAAGTTGTACTATTTATTATTGATTTAATAAACGTTTTTTTTTCTGTCTGCACAGCCTTGGTTAGGTCAGTTACTACAAGAAATGAATTACGTTTTGCTAAAAATTTATTTTAAAAAGAAATAAAAAATATATATATTATGTGTACATAAAAAAAGGCAAAAAAACAGACAAAGGCACAGCAGATTATTACCCAGGTCAGCGATGCAGCACTGCAGATCTTTCTTCACCAGGATGTTCTTGCTCTTCAGGTCTCTGTGAGCGATGGCCGGTTTGCCTTCAGTGCCAAAGATCTCCGTGTGCAGGTGCACCAGCCC
Organism: Abramis brama; assembly: GCF_963993115.1. NCBI lineage: Eukaryota > Metazoa > Chordata > Actinopteri > Cypriniformes > Leuciscidae > Abramis > Abramis brama. Next base: position 11,549,930 of record NC_139969.1, read on the forward strand.
GCTGGCTACCGACGCCGCCATGTGCAGTCCATCTGCCATCTCCACGGCAACACGCTGCAGGTAGTCATAGAGAGAGCCGTTCTCGTGATAGTGTGTGATGAGCCACAGCTGAGTGCTAGAGTTTCGGGAGGTCATGTCAGAAGCCATGAATCCTACAAAGAAGAGTTTAAAATAACATTAGCCACAATGCTTTGAAAAGATGCTATTCTCTCTTTATGAGTCAGAAAAAAATATGTCTGACTCACCTAATATATTATCATGTCGTAGTAGAACAGTGTTGTATATTTCGGTCTCTCTAAACCATGACTTCTCATCTCTGGAGGAGAAGATCTTCACGGCTACGTTCTCTCCTTGCCACTGACCTCTCCACACCTCACCATACCGTCCCTTACCTGAGAACATAAAACACAAAGAAATCATATCACATACATCACTGTCCCCAATTTGGGGCACATTTGTCTAGACAGAGATTACATAATTGTGTAATCTATACAAAGGCCCCCAAAACCCAATGGCCCTTACCAACACATTCTACCAGGCTGATCTGCCGTGCAACTGTCCTCTGCACCAGGAAGGGCAGTCCTGAACCACTTCCTGATGTGCAAGAATGATCCATCAGGTCCTAGAAAACAACAAGACCGAAGTCAATATCTAACCATTAAAAGAAGGAATACAGAACAACTTTAGCTAAACCACTGCAACATACGCTACTATTCAAACGTTTGGGGTCAGTACGATTTTTTGTTTTGAACGAAATTAATACTTTTATTTAGCACTGCTCCGTTAAATTGATCAAAAGTGACAGTGTAGACTTTTCCATTGTTATAAAACCATTTGTATTTCAAATAAACGCTGTTCTTCTGAACTTTCTATTATTCAAAGACAAAACAGCTCAATTGTTTTTAGCATTGCTAATAAGAAGAAATGTTTCTTGAGCATCAAATCAGCATATTAGAACGATTTCTGAAGGATCATTTGACATTGGCTATGTTTCCATAAACCTATTCACATTTAGCGAAAAACGGTGGATGGAAATGCCAAGATGCACATACATTTAAAAAAAAAAGCGCTTTAAAAAAAAATGTATGCGCTCATTTGAGTCGGAACATGCGCATAAACTGCAATGGAAACACATTTATCGAAATAAATTCCTCGATGCGCATCAAAAAATTAATGTGACTTTGCATGATAGGATGGTATAACTGATCTAACCAGCAAGCCGCCTTGTACAGCATCTGAAATGCTGTTTTGGTTGTTCTGTAATGCCTGAGCAAAGGATCGTCAAAGTGGTTCGGTAGAATTACCTCTAGTTCTACTCTCTTACATGACTGCATTCCCAAAACAGCAGCATCAGCCTCCGAAAGTAAGATAACACATTTACTGCTTTTCGTCTGCGATCTCTGAGATGCAAGTAATTTATTATATATGAAAATTATTATATACAGTGGCTTCTCCTACATTTCTTAGTGATAAAAGTGATGATTTTCTCTTCGACTCACTGGACAACAGTCCTTTATTCAGGAATGTTTTATGCGATATTAAAAAAATGTTTGCGCATAAGTTAAATTTGCAACTTTGGATGGAAATGTAGCTAATGAAGACTGGAGTAATGATGCTGAAAATTCAGCCTTGCCAATTCAGCCTTGCCAGCCTTTTCTATTAAAATAGAAAACAGTTTAAATTGTATTATTTCACAATATTACTGTTTTGACTGTTTTATTCAAATCCAGTCTTGGAGAGCACAAGAGACTCAAAAACATAAAAAAAAAAAAATCCCAAACTTTTGAATGAATGAGTGAACATCAATGGATTCATGAGTGAAGTTTCCCATTACAATTCACTGACCAAATAAAATAAATGTAACATATTCCATACAGGTCCTGATATTTGTAATATACAATATATATTTCAGAAACAGTTGTAGTGTATAATGATAAAGTACCGCAAGTGTGCTGTCTCCAACGTTAGATGCAATAAGGCCGTCGATGGCCCCCTGCTCAGTGTCAAACTCATGCAGTCTCTCCAGGCGCCCATGATGGAGTCTACGGCACACCAGCAAAGCCAGCACAGACAGCAAACCCAGAACCACAAACGGCCCGAGCACAAAGAGAACCAACATCTCCACACGGTAATGCACAGCCTTTTCTGATTCTGGACCTTTTCAGAAAACACAAGCAAATAGATTTACCATACATTTACAATTTACCATGTATTAAATTAAAAATCTTTGAGCCAAATTATTTAGTAGTTGCTAAACTATAATTAAATAACTATAAGTTTTTTTTAATTAAAACTAACAAATAATTGTATTTCTTATTTAATTTGATGGTCAGTTAAATTGTTTGCAGGGCAGGTACATATCTGAACTTTAGCCAGTAAAGTCGTTACTCTTGATCCCTGTTTAGAAAACAGTACCACAGCAAAACTGGTATTCAAATCTCCTACAGGTTGCAGATTACAAATCTTGTTTCTCTAGAATTTGAATGAATTGACTTACTTGTCAGCAGTAGTCGTAGAAGGGTCTCTTTGGAGACGTTGGCGTTGCACATGTGTTGGGAGCAGCATTCTACGATGTGACTAGCAGAGGGATTTGCAGAGCAGGTCATGCGCTTGCTCTCTGGCCCAATCAGGCAGCCACGTTTGAACGTCGTCACATCGTTGATAATGATAACAGAGGTGTAACACTGGTCTCCGGTACACTGCTGCTCATTACAGTCACTGCCGACACACATGCAGTCAATGGAGACATCTGGAGAGAGACAGAAAACAGAAAGTGAGGTAGTTCAATCAAATGAAGGAAAAAGGGACCCAGTCTGTCGCCAGTTATCCCCAGCTGCAAAAACTCTGGGAACAATGAAATTAATTAAGAAAGAGCAGCATGACGCCAGTCCTCACAGACGAGACTCTCTCTGCCTGATAACTGAGACTGTTTTCTTCCCTTTTCCCTGCATTCATTTCCTGTGACACTGAACTGTCGACTTTACAAATTGACTACACAGGATAAAGGCCAGAGAGCATCAGTGACACGGATCAATTAACCCAGCATTCATGTTTTATGCCCTTCGTGAGACACGCTAACAGAGCCTGAGAAGAGAGGATACTGACACCTAATGAAAGTACAACTACTACTAGGTACACCATTCCTACAGTGCTGTGGCTAAAAGTTTCACTATGAATGATTGGTGGTTAATGCACATGAATGGCAAAAGATGGTTGACATTGCCAGCTCCATTCATTAAAGGGAAAGTTTACTCAAAATAAAAATTCCATCATCATTTATTCTCCCTCATCTGGCTCAAAACCTGTATGACTTTGTGTTCTGCAGAAGAATACATTTTTTTGTGGTAACGAAACACTAAGACATTTCTCAAATTTTTATGTTCCACAGAAGAAGGAAAGTCATACAAGTTTTTGAAAGACATAGGGTGGGTGAATGATGACAGATTTTTAATTATTAAAGGAAATTCATTTACAGGTTTCAGTCTGCTTCTTTAGAGAACCAACTAGTTGTCAGTTTGTACCAAAAACTGTTCACTAAAACTCCTAAATACTAACTAGTAAATAAATAGTACTAAGTACTACATTTTTGAAAAATAAAGATAACAACAGTTTAGCTTCAGACATTTAGTAGCACTTAACATAATGACATGATAATATAAACAAGTTTGAAGTCCGTATGATTTTAACGCTTATTCCTGCGGTGACAATGCTGAATTTTCAGCAGCCAATTTCTTATCACAGTTGAAAACGGTTGTGCTGCTTCATATATTTGTGGAAAGTTCAAAAGACCAGCATTTATTTGAAATATAGATCTTTTGTAACATTACAAATGTCTTTACTGACACTTCGGATCAATTTTCAGTCATGTATCCTTGCTGAGAAAAAACAAAACAACACAAACAAACTTGTCCCAACATTTTGAATGGAAGTGTAGTGTACATAAACATATCTGTATGTTCGGGTTTGTGAGTTGGCAATTAAACTCCCCCTGTAGTCAATCATTGTATCCCTCACTGTTGATTACCAAAATTTCATATTTAAAAAGTTTTTTCCTAAAGAAAAAAAAGTTCTTCATGCCTTGGAAATAGCTTGAATGTAACTCTACACCCTTGCCTCATTTAGTATACACGGTTCTGTGAATATGCAAATTGGCCCCGCCTCCACTCACTCACACCAGCTCAAAGATCCACACGTTGACGTGATTGGTTACAAGGTAGTTTGTGGCGTCAGAAACAACAGCGATTTCAAACCGCTGAGACTGTCTTTGGTTCATTGCAGTTTTAAGGAGAAAATACTCAGCAATGGTGTTGACTTATGAATTTGAACATAGATTGTTTTAAAGCATATTAAAAACACCACATAGACATATAAACAACATTAAAAGCTTGATTTTCACCACAGGGGGACTTTAAGAATTACCCACCACTAAACATCACATAAAATAAATAATATATATATTTTTTTTTAAAGATAATTGGTATTATTATAATTATATTATTTATAATAATAATAATTCTTATTAATAATAATAATAACTTAAAAAACATAATAATACTAATAATAAAAAAGGATTTATGTTTGCCAGGTCTTTACCTTTAGCCGATGTCCGTAAGAATTGAAGCAGGAAAAGGACGATGATTCGGGTGCTGCAATGCCCCATTTGGTTCACTGCACTGAAAGGAAAGCGAGGTGTTACAAATGCACATTTAAATCAAGATACACCACATATCACCCGTCCAGTTTAAATAAAACTTCTGCAAAACAGTGGGGCCAGAATCAATCACCAATCAAAAAAAAAACAAAAAAAAAACACACACACACAAAGATGACGACTTAATTACATTTTTTAAAGAGTGCAGCTGTGCTCTGCCTCTCTCACTCCTGTGTATGTGTGTGTGTGTTCAGGCAGTGGTCTGTCTCCATGCCAACGGAGCAGAGAGAGAGAGAGAGAGATGCCCATTATGGAACGACATCAAAGACAGTGGAGGAGCACATTAGGAGAGGCAGAAAGGAACAAGCATTTTGGGGGTGTAGGACTCACTGTTACGGTGTAATATTCAAGGACACAAATCAGGGAGTCATGATTAATTACAGACTATGAATCCTTGTTGCATCATTTTATCTAACGCCTCTTTAATCCTTACAAAAAATAAAAAATAATAATAATAATTCAAAATGACCAAAATGCAATTTTACACAAGGGTGACAAGGACAGGCTTACTTGTACAACTCCTCAGGTGACTCTCAGCACTGCCTTTCAGTATGCGCACAGCAAGACTCTGTCTTCCCATTGGATCCTAAAAAGAAGATCGAGACAAAAGGAGCATGTTAAACTTTTTTTCTTTTCTTCCCACAGCGGTGAATTTTCCCTGGTCATTTCTTCAGGAAGGAGTGAGTGACAGGATAAGAGGGAGCCTGGGAGTCTTTACACTGATAGTAAGAGAGCTGAGTCCCTTCTGCTGCTACCCATGTTTAAAAAGTTATGGTTTTACAAAGACATAGGATCCCTAAATGCTTCTGTTTTGCATTTTTCTGATGTAATAGAATTGGTTTTTTTTTTTACGATTATCATAACATAACAATTTGAGTGAAAATTCAAATGATTGCTCTTTCACTTTAATGACAGCAGCATCTTGTGCTTCAATGGAAGAAACAACATCCGATTGTCTGTACAAAGTAGTTCACATGATAAATGTAATTTTTCTCATATTAGAGACCTTAAAATAGAAATTTAATTTTTTAAAAATTAAAAAAAAATCACTTGACGTCGTAACATTTTTTCTCCAAATGCTTTCACAATATTGTTTCAAGGTTTCATTCATATTCGGAAGCTCTTTCAACCTGGATCATATTACATATAGGCTAGTGTTATATGATTTCATAGTTTGTACACGTTACACTTTTCTAGCAAGTGGTGTAAGAGTTAAGAATAGTATAGACCTGGTAATCACAGTTTAACATGCACTGGTATTTCCAGATTTCAGTGATCGTGGGAGCCTTTTCAGTAAAGACCAGAGCGAGCCTTTATTGTCACTATCTAAAAGAGTCTTACATGCAACAAAACAATCAAGACGACCGACATACAATGGTATTACACCCATAATTGTTAATGGAAACCTTTTATACAAGCAGATTATTTACATAAGGCTCTTGTATTCACGAAGGTGGGCGACAATAACACTACAGATCTGCTTTAACAGATACAAGTCGCTACATTATTATCAAAGATCTCTAACAGCAACGATCCACGCACAAACATCAACAAAAATATAAAATAACTAATAAAAACAGAGGCTGTCGCATATCATGACAACGGCTGTATCATTACTAACGTTATATCTAACAAACGGCCTATTTGCAGCAGTTGTGCTAACTGTGCTAACAACGACCATTATTTACTCGCTGGATTTATTTCCAACAATTCAAAGTGACATTAAAGATCGCTTTTACCTTCAGCTGCAATGCAGATTCATGTTTGTGTTAACGTTCCGTGTTTTCACTGTTTATTCGAAGTCGTGTTTTAAGCGCAGACAGACTGTCTGCCGCCACCCAGAGAGACTGAAAAGACTGCGCCGTGACGTCACCATAAACAACTGACGCGCGAGAGCATTGTGGGATACCACAGTCCGCCGAATGTGAGTATCAGGAAGCACAAAAGAAAACAGAATTTGATTATTGTGTAAAGAAGACACATTTGTCCCACACAACTTTTAGTTCAAGGTAGCAATTTAGTTCGTCAACAAACATTTTTTTTTAGTGTTCACTGATAGTGTGCCCAATTGTCTCTTCAATTAATAAAAATACCTGTTTATTAAAGTTATGTCGTTGATTGTCTGTGAGCTATAGTGATGAATTCAATCTATTTTACAATATTTACATCTCGATGCTTCTTTCCAAGACGAACATTAGGATAGCAATAAGGCAATACATATATATATATATATATATATATATATATATATATATATATATATATATATATATATATATATATTGCCTCTGAAATATATATATTGCCTCTGAAATATATATATATTACCTTATATATATACATATATATATACCAGGAATAGCCTGGTCTTACATCACCTATAAGTTTATACTGCCCATCAATTCCATGTAGGCCTATCAGTTTACCTAAAAGTGTATGATCATTTTTATTACTATTTACAATATGTTAAAGAGACACACATATCTGCTTAAAGAAAGTAAATGTCCTTGCCATGATAGTCAAGGAGCCAGTGGCCTGACAGTTTTTTGCTCTAAAATAGCTTGTTGATTAATGACCGTGTCATTTTCTGTATGGGGAAAAAAGGATATGGAGTCAGGGACACCAAAGGGCAGGGAGATAAGGCGTCTGACGGCCCTCAAGTGGCAATTCCGTTCCACTCAATATCATAGATTTTTCATGTATAATCAAAGCAATGCAATTTTTGGGGCATTTATGGCATGGGGTCGATGTTGTGTGGAACGCAATTGCAACTCTGTGGGAAATGCACTTTTGCTTTTTTCCCCCCCCTTGGCACGCAACAACATGAAACATAGAGGGATATATCTAGTTACTGAATATAGCATTCTGAAGTTAGTTAACACTTTAAAGTCTGACTTTACTGATAAAATATTGTATCGTTTTGCTGCTGTGAAAAAAAAAAAAATATATATATATGTACTTAAGAATTTGTTTTCTTGCATTTATTAACAAGGATTTTGTAATGTTTTGGCCACATGTGGACATCATTGTATGTGTACCTTTATAGGTTTGTTTTTGGCTCTGAAATGCTGTCTCCTATCTCTTAGCTGACTCGTGTCTCCTTCAATAAAGCATTGATTATGGGGAAGGTGACATGAGAATTAGGATTCAGAGAAGGTACCATGTGGCCTATATGCTTCCTCAACTGCATAGTGGCACAAAAGAACCTTCTGTTGCCCCTCCATCCATATCTCTAATCAAACTTGGCTAGTTTAGGACCTTTGGTTTAATCTTGAGGGGCTTTAGAAGCTGTCCACAAAAAGCTATTGTATCTTACTTAATTATAACCTCAGAAATGATCTGACCTGCCCGGGTGCCAGGTGCAGTGAAGTGTGCAAGAGCTTGCATGCCATGAGGTCCCATTGGTTAAGGAAAGAAACACTAGATGCCCATCATGATCGGATAAGTGGAAAATAACCTAACAATGTTAGATCTGAAGAAAGAAAAAAAAAAGCAGAGAAACTTCAGTAAAGACCTAATGGAAAGTTTTCCCTCCCCTCTTGGTTTCTGAGACTTCTGGGTACCCTAAAAAGGGAGCAATATGAGCCCCAAGCCTTTTTTCCTGTCTTTTTCCTTTTTTTAGTTTTACTTCCCACAGCACCCTGTGAGTCTGAGCCCATTTGGAAGGTTACTGTTCATAGTCAGCATGGATCATCCAGGAGGACACCTTGCAGTGGTTCTGTTCCTGCTTGTTCTGGTTTCTATGTCCACTGAAAACAACATTAGTAAGTACTATATTTATATGTTCTCAGCTTTCTGATCTTATTATGACATGGCTGGATGTAACATCTTGTTTGGATTGGCTTGCACTGGATTAGAATGAACACAGGAGACACCTTGCTTGGAGAACTTCATATAGCAATGATTATGAAAAGGTTTTGGACAAACTTAACTAAACTTATGTTTCGTTGAAACATGTATGCTTAAATGCTTGACAGTATTTTTGTAGGAAATATAAATCGTGCCTACCTATGAATTTTAATTTATTATTTTATTAATAGTTATTTTAATCAATTAATATAAAGAAATATTATTTATTCACGGAAAAGAAGGATAAATGTAAGACAATTGCCCAGCATACATGGTTACTCATTCAAAACTGTTTGTATCCCAAGTGTCTCCTAATTAAGTTGATTAAGATTGATTTGGTTTGATGAAGCTAAAATCTAAAATTGTTTTGATTTATGTGATTTTTTGGTCACCTCCTTCCTACACTTTTTGACTGACTGTACTATTAATCTTCAATGTGTAAAATATTAATAAAAAACAATGTATGCAAACTTTTGATTGGTAGTGTGAACAATTAACAAATATATTTGATGTTTTCATTCATTTGGAAAAGTATACATTTTGAATTATTATTTTTCTTTGCAGTCAGATGGTGCACAGTGTCTGATGTCGAAGAGCAGAAGTGTTTGGATCTAGCTGGGAATGCCACAGCCAGGAACATCCGCGGACAACTACTGTGTGTGAGGGGCCAAAGTCCAACTGACTGCATGAAGCAAATTAAGGTTGTAGGAAATTGTTGCAAGAAATACTGCAAGAAAACAACTGTAATATTACAAGGTTTATAGATTTCAGATTGAACCTTAAAATTGTTCAAATCTTTGCTCCTCCTTTTTGATTTTCTTACACTCACTTACCTTCTCAACTGAAAATTCAATCTTACAGAATGTTTTACATGTTTAGATGGAAATGGTTCCATAAATGATTTAGGATAATTTGTCTGTGATTCAAACAGAATGGCACTGCAGATGCCTCAACTATGTATGCTGATGAGATCTACACGGCTGGGTTTTGCTATGGCTTAGATGTAGCTGTGGGAGAGTCCTATAATGGTGTGGGTGAGTATTTAAACACCAGTCAAAGATCTGATAAAATCAGTGTTAGGGAAAGTTAATTTTTAAAAGTAATGCGTTACAATATCGCGTTACTCCCTAAAAAGTAACTAACTTAGTTACTTTTTATGGAAAGTAATCTGCTATGTTACTTTTGCGTTACTTTTTCTCACATCTGGGCTGGGCTTGCTTTTTTGTTTCTAATAATAAAAACTTGTAAAGGCCCTTTCACAGCAAAAGTGAAATGAATAAGCCTCAGGTTGAAGGAATTGCAAATTCACGGCTGAACGGTAGAAGTACAATAACCATCATGTTTACACAGCGCACACAATGCCTCTGCACCTTACTCTCGATTTCTCTCAACATGGGGACAGGATGGCTGTCAGTCAATAATTGGGAAAAAAAGCAACTCAGATATTTTGTTGTTATAATTGTTGTTATAATTCGTTACTTTAATAGTTACTTGAAAAAAGTAATCTGATTACATAACTCAAGTTACTTGTAATGCATTACTTCCAACACTGGATAAAATGTTTTCATTTGATGTCACTGATGTTTTGTGTCTGACACAGATGGCATTAATTATTACGTGGTTGCTCTGGCTCGGACATCATCAAGTGATCTGTCATTGCTGGAGATGCACGAGCGCAGCTCCTGTCACCCAGGGATGCGGACTACAGTGGGTTGGACTGTCCCAATCGGCTTCCTGGTCAACACATCACAGATCAGTGTGGATGAGCAGTGCAACTTTCCCCATGGTGAGATGTTACTGTGCTTTATTTCATTATACTAATAGTTATATTGTAGATAACAACAAAGCTGTTGTTTCACAAAGTACTCAACATCTGGTTTAACTATTCGTGAGCTGCACATACATACACAAAGTAATGTTTTATGTTTTGAAATTGGAATAAAAACTGGTTCACATGCAAACTGAGATTTTAATTACAACTTTTGGCAGCAATTTAAAAAGGCATATCCTTCTCCCTTTGGTATACAGCGGTAGGGGATTTTTTTGGCTATAGCTGTGTCCCAGGAGTGAAGGACCCAGAACATGATCCCAAAGGAAACAACCCAAGGAACCTGTGTGAGGCCTGCATTGGTGACGAGAACGACCGCCACATCTGCGCCAACAACCCTCGGGAACGGCACTTCGGGGAGGCTGGAGCTCTTAGGTGCTGTATAATCAGAGATGTGAGAGAATGCATATGTCTCAGTGGAACCATTATTCAAAATATGAATATTCTTTGTAAAGTCAGAGTATTGGATTGCTTAATGGTTTCTTGAGAACAAACTGCTACAGTATGTATATGTCAATACACTACCAATCAAAAGTTTTGGGTCATTACGTTTTTTTTATGGTTTTGAAAAGAAAATTCACCAAGGCTCCAATTATTTAATCAAAAACATTAATAGTGTGAAATATTATTTTTCATTGAAAAATATTTTAATTAAAAAAGAATTTAAAATAACTGTTTTTATTATTATTATTTTTCTGTAATGGCAAAGCTCCATTTTCAGAAGACATTATTCCAGTCTTCTGTGTGACAAGCTCCTTAAGGAATCATTCTAATTTGCTGATTTAGGGCTCATGAAAATGAAATTATTAGTTGAAAATGGTTGGGTGAACAGAAAGTAATATAAAAGTATCAATTTCCTAAAAAGAATCTGAATTTTTGAACAATAGTGTATACATTTTTATGTGTTATTATATATTATTATTATTTAAAAATGCAGGTGTGTGGCAGAGAATCTCGGGGATGTTGCTTTTGTTAAGCACACTACAGTCTTCGACAACATGCAGGGTAAGTAATGCAGAGCGTAAGAAGAGCTGGTTAAACAGGAGGTCAAAAATGTCCAGATGCAGTAAGGATTTCAAGTTGGTTACTTATTAAATGGATTTTTTTAAGGAAGTGAAAGAGGACAATTGTAGCCTTTACTTCATGATCTGTATCATGTTTCACTGGCTGACAGACACAGGGGGGCAGTATTTCATAACAATGCATCACTTTGTGTGCCTGCTGGGATCTGTGAAACCCTTGTTTAGTCTCAATAAACCCTGTTAGCCAAGTTCAAGGATTATAGATGCTAGTTTAATAGTTTTTAAAAAATCATCTGGCGTGACTTGCAAGCTTTCTTACTTTATATTTCAAAGTTTAACCCAAATGTTGAATACCATCATGCCTCCTGTTTTAGAAATTTCACCGTCTGTAAATACCCTTTGGCTTATTACTCATGTAAGGTAAGAACCAGGAGTCCTGGGCGCTGGACATGGAGCTGGAAGACTTGAAGCTCTTGTGTCCTGACGGGAGTGAAGCTAACCTGTTCCAACATGAGCGCTGCCACCTGGCTGAAGTGCCAACCAATGCTGTGGTAGTACGTTTGGAGGACAAATGCCGCGTTTACAAGTTCTTGGAACGTGTGCAGGTCAGGAGAGAAGGCCACACAGTCACACATTGGAGTCTAAAAGTCTGAGAACACTTAGAAAATCCAGGATTTTTTGCACTTAAGCCTAGGAAAAAAAGTCAAAGAAATGTATTATTGTGTGAAATGAAGAAGTATTTAAGATTCTGCACTACTTTTAGTAGTAGTAGTTAGGTCAAAAAGTAGTTTTTGACTTCTTCGCCTACTTTTTCTAGGTCTAGGCAATTCAAATGTGCAACAATTGACCAAAATTTTAATGCTTATCATTTTTAATGTAGAGAAATTGTATTAAATCAGAACTAGTGGTCTTAAGACTTTTGGACCGCATTGTACTGCACACCAGGGTTATTATAGTTATATTATAGTAGAACTAAAAATGAAACCATAAAAAAAAAGTTTGTTACTTGGAAAAAAAATAACTAGTTGCAAGGCAACACTTCCCATTTTAATTTAGTTTAACTTGATGTACTGAAATAACTAAATCTAAAACTGAAATAAAAATTTATAAAAACTTAATAGACATATTTTAAAGAAAAACTATTAAAAAAAACAGTTAAAAATGACAAAACACAAAATTACAAAAAAAATTAACTACAAATTAAAACGAAAACAAAAAATAAAAACTGATTCAATAAAAACTACAATAGTATCTCAATGATACAAAAATAACACTTCTACACACACACACACACACACACACACACACACACACACACACACACACACACACACACACACACACACACACATACAGTAGAAATGCCACGGATTATATAATGACATTTGTACTGCCAGACAGTTACACAGTCTGTAGATAACAGGTTTGATTCACATTTTATTACATTATCCATGAAATAATATAAAAACAGTAAAAAAAGAAAGAAAAAAAAAGAACAAGAAATCCCCTTTGTACAATACACAGCATGAAACTCTCATTGGAAATATTGTTCCTGCACATTAGCAGTCAAAAACGAACCCTGCCAAAACCTATTTTAACAATGGTATCTCTGAACGTCTGAAGTATTACACAGATTACATCAGGCTGACTTATGCATTCAATACATCCAGCCTGAGCCCTGTGGTGATCATTGATTTTCACAAGACACTGTCTTACATTACAGTGTGTCATTAGGGGAGGATGAGACTACATTGAGCTCTGTTCTAAAATCCCAGAGCAGGACTAGCACGCATGCACACATATACTGAACAAACCACAGTGCAAGATATGAGCAAAGATTGTCGAGAACATCCAATATTTTAAAATGAAACAAAACATGTACTGTATATTTCAACTAACACCCACTCCTGTCTTTTTTTTGCTTTGCTACTAGTATTCCAGAAATTCCATTTGATTGCATTTTCTCTTTCTTATTTTATTTTACGCGTTTCTGTCTTCTAGAACGCATTTGCTAATGCCACTGAAGGATTCTCTTTGTTCAGCTCGGTGAATTATGGGCAGCCTGATGTGCTGTTCAGCGATTCCACCAAAAAGCTGCTGCGTGTTATGGGGACCTACACTTCCTGGCTGGGGCCCAGTTACACCACTATTCTGAAGGCGTTCGAGTGTGAAGGTACAGTGATTGGAGAACTGCTGTTATACAGTTATTGTGTTATGCAAACATCAATATTGTAAATGTTTCATTAGGGGCTTATAGTGGTCATAGTGTAATTTTATTTTCATCCTCAAATTCACCATGAAATCAAAACAATTCTTATTGTTTATGGAATATTGCAGTGTTCATCATACAATGATTTATTTGAGCATTTTTTTTTTCTTTTTTTTTTTTTTTCAAATGTGCCCTCATAATCTTTAATCAAAATATCTCTCCTTCCCTCTCACAACATCATCTCTTCTCTTCACTGATGATATTTTTACTGGCGGGAAGGCGGGACAACCTGTCACTCACATACATTGAGTATGGAAGCTTGTTTCGGTCTCAGAATAAAAAATAAAAAAGGTAATCGCGACTTTTTATCTCACAATTGCGAGTTATAAAGTCAGAATTGCGTGATATAAACTCGCAATTGCGTGTTATAAAGTCAGAATTGCGGGATATAGACTCGCAATTTCATGTTATAAAGTCAGAATTGTGAGATATAGACTCGCAATTTCATGTTATAAAGTCAGAATTGTGAGATATAAACTCGCAATTGCGTGTTATAAAGTCAGAATTGCGAGATATAAACTCGCAATTGCGTGTTATAAAGTCAGAATTGTGAGATATAAACTCGCAATTTCATGTTATAAAGTCAGAATTGTGAGATATAAACTCGCAATTGCGTGTTATAAAGTCAGAATTGCGAGATATAAACTCGCAATTGCGTGTTATAAAGTCAGAATTGTGAGATATAAACTCGCAATTTCATGTTATAAAGTCAGAATTGCGAGATATAAACTCGCAATTGCGTGTTATAAAGTCAGAATTCCAACATACAAATTCGCAATTGCGAGAGAAAAGTCAGAATTGCGAGTTTATTTCTTGCAATTGCGAGTTTATATCTCGCAATTCTGAGAAATAAATTCAGATTTGCGAAATGTAAACTCGCAATTGTGAGATAAAAAGTTGCAATAATCTTTTAAAATGTTTTATTCTGTGGCGGAAACAAGCTTCCATACATAAGATCACAGCAATGGACAATTTTCACTTTTTCGGGGTTCTCAGAAGCGAAAGTCGTCATAGTTGGGTAAATGTCAATAATAGTGAACGGGATATGACAAAACTTTACTAGTCACTTTACTATCAGTCTGTGTAAAGGTTCCATAGCAAACCACAACAATCCAATCAATTCCCGTCCTTCCATGTCATATTTATTTTAAGGGAATACTTAAGATGTTAGTGAAGGTGCATCAAAATCATCATTTACATAAGCATTAAAGGCACAGTACCATTTTATTCTTTAGTGCTGTAACTTTAAGACTAATGTAAAGGCCTTCTGAAGATCTAAGTATCCTTTTGGACTGAGGTTTTGAGTTCTGAAAGCATGTTTGCAAGGCATGTTATTCACCAATGCATCATGATTATCTCTCAAATTAATTCTCCTATTTTAAAAAGCCTTTATTGAAAAAACTACACAGGTAAAAACATTACAGATACAGAAATAAATCAGGGTCAGTATAAATTAATATTTTTGTTTAACAAGAATGCATCAAATTGATCAAAAGTGAGAGTGAAGACATTCATAATGTTACAAAAGATTTCTATTTAAATAAAATCCTGTTTTTTTTTTAGCTTTCTATTCATCAAAAAAAAAAAAAAAACGGTTTCTACAAAAATATTAAGCAGCACAACTTTTTTTCAACATTGATATTAATAAGAAATGTTTCTTGAACACCAAATTAGCATATTAAAAGCTTTGTCATCACAGGAATAAATTACATTTTTAAATATATTAAAACAGTTATTTTAAATTGTAATAATATTTCACAGTATTACCGTTTGTATTGTATTTTCAATCAAAAACATTTAAAAATCTTACAGACTCCAAATTTTTTAGCGATAATGTTACGTGTCATGTAGTTCTTCGAAATGGTGAACAATGCCACTGTCCTACCCCTAATGTTTGCATAATATATATATATATTTTTTTTTTTATTAGCATTTTTTCTATTTTTGATAATGGGATTTAAGCTGTCTATGTAGCAGATGTGTAAAGATGACTTGCATTGTACACATGAATTAACTCTGCTCTCTCTCTCTCTCTCTCTCTCTCTCTCTCTCTCTCTCTACAGGTTTGTGTTGATCTGATGAGGAAAGAGGAAACGGTCTCACACTAACCCTAAAGCACTCTGTGTAAAGTGTGCTACTCTCGTATATGGGCTGAACACCAGCCAGCTCTGGCCTGTGTTTTGTAGTACTGTTATTACTGTTCTGTTCTCGCAGTCTTTGTATGGCTTCATTTTATCACATTTTCTTCACCTCTTTGCCGCTAAAGCTAAGTTCCTGCCATGTGAAAAATACAAAAATAAGCACAAAAAGACCTAAACTTCTATGCAGAAAAGAACTAGAGGGAAACACACCGCAAACCATGAAGGGTATTTTGCCTTGACTGTTGTTAGTTAATCCATGCCATTCTTTACAGTTCAACCGAGGGATGCAAAGTTTTCCGAGCACAAAATACATGAGGTCTGCATTCAGGGCCAAAGCATACTCTACGCAAGTACATGAACACAAATGATTTTAGTTAAACAAGTTTGATTTCACATGTTATGTTTTTCTTTATGCATCAGACTAAAAGTATGTGTTGTATTCAGTGTTGCTGTAGCAGGAATTAGTGTCTTTTACAGCAAGTTTTCTATTTCAGATCAACTATATACCTGAATAATGTCATGTCTATTTTAATGGCACAGACTATAGAATTTAAATACTGACTGCAAGAAAACATTCAGTACGTACACTGCGAAAAAGTGATTTTCTGAAAAATGAAATTCTTCAATCAAGATACATGAGAAGGAAAATGACTTAAGATGTTAAGTCTTGCTTTCTGAAAAATGTATGAAAATTAAGTGAGTTTAAGCTTAAAACAAGACAAAAATCTGCCAATGGGGTAAGTAAAATAAACTAAATTCAAAGAGAAAACAGTTTTTTTTCCCCCATACCCCATTGGCAGATATGTGGATAAAATGTATGTATACATTTTGATGTATCTTAGATATTTGGACTGGAAAACAAAACAAAAATACTAAGTAAGATTTTTTTTTTGCAGTGTCCATATTCAGTCACATCTGAGTTTGCGTACTTGCGCATAATATGTTTCTGACTGCTTGATAATGACTTTTAACTTGAATATTCATATTCTTTGTGTAGCAGTGTGCAGATATCAAGGAATTAAAAATGAGAGGATATAAGTAAGTTTATTACATATATAGATACTCAAAGTAGCACATAATAGGACATTAAAACTCTTAAAGGTGGACAGATTTATGGTTGGTTGTTACATAACACAGGTGCTTTAACGGTGCTGTTTCCTGACCCTTCAAGGTTACAAAATACCAACTTGAACTACTGTGTAAATAGTCATGTCACTCTTAGATTTATAGAGCCTTCTCTTATTAATAAAAATCCATGTTGTCAAACATTTGCAATTCTCTTTTTTGCATTCTAGCCAACATCAACTCCATGACTCAAATGAACTCATCCAACTCTAGTGTGTGAATGCTAATGTATTATTAATGACAATAGCGTCTCGTATGAATTCATAATGAGCTGTCTATGGCATTCTAACATCGCTAATGAACATTTGTAAATTTGATTGCAGGTTAATTGAGGATTTTGTGCCAACGTCCTTGAAAATGTTCGTCAGAACTTTGTACGCACACACGCTCACATAATTATTGTCTTTGTGTTTTCAGTAGATGTTTCATCATTTATTTATCTTGAATACAAGTTTAATTATCTTGTCTCTCTCTTAGGCTTTGCAGCACGCCCTGCTGCTTTATGGAGCCTATGATTATTAAGTCATTAGTGCATAAATAAAAATGTCCAAGTGAAAGGTGGACTTGAACTGTCTTAGTTGCCACACTGCGTGCCACACAAAGAATAACAATTATAGACCAATGAAAATGTAGACAGAGGGAAAATATTTTTGGTTTAAGAATAAAGTTTGATGGTACCAGATGGTCCTACAGCTCACACATTGAGTGGGTCTGTTTATGAACACGGGCTTCATTAATCTGAGATGTAGATGACACTCACCAGCAGTAGTGCAAGATGAGCTGTGACTGCAGCTTATGTCATTAACACAGACACAAGTTAAAGGCAGGGTAGGTAGGAATGGTCTAAAAAACTTCTTTTTCAAATTTGTTTAAACTTTATGTACATATCAATACATAATTAAAATGTAAGTACTCTGAAAAAGAAAGTATAAAAATCGAGTGTCTGTAGACCTCTCAGGACTGTTTTAAAGACAGTTCATTATTTCCATTCACTCCACCCCCTCCCTTCTGGGCTCCTTCCAAAGCCACGCCCCCAAAACACATGAACGCGCGACTCCAACCGCTGAGCTGAAGACGCATTATTTACCTGAGAGAAGCAGAGAGGAAGGAGCACAGTGCATGTAGTGACATCATGTCAGAATCACATGTAATAAAAAAATCTAACGCTAATTGCTTATGAATATAAACAAATAAGATGTATTTTAGTACTCACTATCAAGCTAGCATATTGATATTGGTAAATTTAAAATATATATATTTTTTGATTCGCTAACGAGCTAGTTATATAAGCTAAAAACAGGTTGCATTGATACACTTTTTTACATTACCATCAGTTATATTGTGATGAAGATGAATTTCGTGTAAGATTCATAACATATATGGTGTTCTGCATGTAGGGGTGGGAGATATTGACAAAAATGAATATCTCAATATTTTTTTCCAATATCTAGATATCGATATTCAGGCGATATTTTTGCCATCCTTCAAAGAAATGTGAGCAAACTGGCAAAGAAGGTCCAGTTGGTCTTTTGACTTGCTGCATTTGACCTATATTATTCTAGGCTATAGAAAAAAACAATAAAGGAGCTAACTAAACAGAATCTGTGGCAGCCCCTACTTTTTCCACTTACAAAAAAAAAAAAAAAAAAAAAAACTTAACTAGGCACTTCTTGCAACAGTGATTATTAAATCAAACAACAATATTGTTGATGATCAATTCAAAGTAAAAAAAAAATAACATTTTCAAAACGGTATAAATCCATTCATTTTTCCCCCAAAACGCTATAAATCCATCTTTTTTTTTTCTTCTAAATTTATGGTTTGTCTTTTTAAAAAAGTTTTTGTCTTTTATTTTTCGTGTTTGCATTTATGAGGAAAAAACAATATTACTTGACAGTTCTCCATTATGGACGCGAGCGCTCTGAAAGCTGCACTAAGACTTTCAAACTTTAACAGAGACCTCAAAACAGAAAGCACAAAGCCTTTCTTTAAAACGAATTTCGTTTTGTATTAATTGTATCTTAATTTTAATATTTTTTTTTTCATTAATTCATTAATATTTTCATTCCTGGATTAAATACATAAAGTAAATATAGGCTATCAATCACAACATAAGGTGCTTGAACTGGAGATTATATCATCGTGAACCGAACCGTAGCCTCGCCTCACAGGCCTAAAAAATGTGGAATATATTTACAGAAATCTGGTTCTAAACAAAACCATCCAAAACAAAATAAAACTATGTAGCCTAAATGTGCATTTCTCCGGTGCATGCGTTCACTAGCCTACTGCGAAGATCGCGAGTCAAATATCGTCAACTTCATCTTTGCAGCCGACACAGAAATTAATAAACAATTAAAATGTCTTATTGCAATATTTTACACATTCATAATCATTACTTTTGCTGGTTCTTTGAGGCAGCTTTTTAGGTTTATGGCGTTTTGGAAAAGAGCTCTTCACGTACGTACAAACACCGTTTCACCAAGGCACAGCAGCCTTCAGCACATAAGAACAAAAAGAGAAAAAGCACGGACTTACTAATTACGAAACTTTGATGTGGTTGAACAGCTGAAACAGTCACAAATTCCTTTGCAACTCAAACCTTCTCAGTACGAGTTATGATGGAAGAGAACAGCATTACAGTTTTCAGCGCGTCCTCCTTTGATTGCTGTGTTGTGACTGGAAAAGTGCATGCAGGAGCACATGCGCAAAATGTAGGTTTGTAAAATGTCCTTTTGTAAATTAAAATAATTTTAGGGCGAAGCAGAGGAGGTCGTGCAAGAGGCCGTGGCGTGCAACTAGGGTCCGAGGAAGTAGAGGCTGAGGACGGGGTGGTCGCTGGAAAGCCACGATGATATTGACACGCGTTTTATTTCTTTGTTTATCCAAAGACTTTTTGTTCATTACCTTTTCTTGTACTGTCTTCTTTTTTTGCCTTGTTTGCCTTCACTAACTGCATGCCGGTAATGTGAATTTTGATTGCTCTTTCTCTGCCATTGTTTTGCTATTCCTAGGTTCCGTGCCTCTCGAATTCCTCAAATCAAACGTGCGCGCGCAAGAGGGCAGATCCCGTGGCAAAAGGGTGGTTGCCATGGTTGCGAGAGAGAGTGACAGTCGCCTAAGCCAATCCTTTGATTCGTCCCGAATCGAAATAATGAGCTGTGTTTAATACAGATTAAACGGTCTAGAGTCACTTGATTTTTATACTCTTTTTTTCAGAGTACTTACATTTTAATTATGTATTGATATATATAGAAAGTTTTAACAAATTTGGATCTTTTATTTTTATATAGTCCTACCTACCCTGCCTTTAATGAAGTCTGAAGCCTTTTAATCCATTTGTATGCAAGTATACATCCTCTATTAATCACTACAGACATTTAATACTTGTGTCAAAACTTTGTTTGCTTATTGTCAATGACTCAGTAAAGCCTAAAGGGGAGTTTATGACAAAAATTATGTTCTGTATATCAGACAGTCTTTTGTTTTCAAAGAGAGTTGCTGATTTAGAAAAAAAGTTGTCAATTTTACTTTATGCAAATGAGCAGCGACGCAACACTGCAACTACCAAATGAGAGCACAGACTGTGAAGTCAATGCGTATACTAGTCAGGCAACAGTATATTTAATCGCTTTAATCACTGTCTGTGTAAACAGGGCTTAAACTGGCAGAGCAAAGGTATTACTGTAATAAAAGGATCTTCTTTGGTCTTTTGAAATATAAGTTCAGTCAGGACCACTATCGTCAAATACGATTGACAATTAGCATACAGTTTGGATTGGCGGTATGGTTCTGTTCTGGGCAAGAACTCCCTGCGCATCCATGCAGCCCAGCATGGATAAGAGCAGGGAGAGCAGCAATAACCCCCCTTAGGGTTAACAGAACAGAACCAACATGAATGTATTACAGATATAATTAATTCAAGATTTTAAAGTACAACATAATTCGAAAATTTATTCTGATTCAAGGGGAAACTGTCAGTGGAGGGACAGAAATCACTCAGAATTCATCAAAAAAAGATCTTCATTTGTGTTCCGAAGATGAACGAAAGCCTTATGGGTTTGGAACGACATGAGGGTGATAATGACAGAATTTTCATTTTTGGGTGAACTATCCCTTTAAATTTTCAGATAGGCTAATTTTTCATGACACAAAAGTTTCACAAAAAACTGAAACAAAATGAAAAATATTTAATTTAAAATCCCCATTTACAATCCTTAAAGGCACAAAAGCCTTTTTAAATTAAACACATCCCTTTTAAATCATGGATCAGCATAGAACAGAGACACCAGTATTATTGTTTCATCATTATGTATTTCGTTAAAACAGTTTGTTCCTCTCTAATACATAAACACAATACACATAGACTTCAGTGACTGCATATCAGACTGTTGTCCAGTCCAGAGAATAATCTGGCACCTGCTAAAGTAAAGGATTAGGCTGCGGGCAGCTTCACTCTTTCCTTCAGGATAATCTTTCCCTGCATGGGCATGACGGGGTCTCAGGTAGGCTACACCTCACATCTCTGCTCCTCACAATCCCTTCGATCACGTTTCAGGCTTATCCTGGTGGTTGGGGGCACTCCTGGGAGAGAGGGGGTCATGCACAGTCACACTCAATGTCAGCGTTCACTCTCACACTCAAACTGAAATAGCTGTGAAAATAGCTGAACCTCGAATAGTTGATTTTCACGGTTTGATTAATTTATTTTGTCAAATGTTCCAAAACTGCAAAAATGAGTGTCACAATAGATTGTTGAAGCATTTGAGTATTTCAAACAGCTAGTGTCATTATTATTATTATTATTATTATTATTAAATCATATTTTTTTCAACATAGCTATTTTAGTTTGAATTTTGTTAGAAACAAAGAGCGTGTAGGCTAAATCAATCATCAAGTCCGATTCGGGAATAAATTGCTCAATTGAATTGGTTCTTTTTAATGAATCGGTTGAACTCGTCTGAATCTTAAAATCGTATCATTTCGTATCGATTCCAGCGGAAATGACTCACTCACCTAACTGCTCATAGACAAGCAGCCAGCCAGTTCAGCTCTACTGTCCACAATACATAACCGTAAATATCCAGAAATACATTTTACAACTGATACAGTGTTATTTAATATCATTTATACGGATTATATTATATATAGATAGCGTCTCTCAGGAAAACTCTCTCGAATCAACCCGCAGACTCTCTTGTTTCAAACAAACGGAACTGGCGCAATCTTGCCTCTCAGCTGTCGATTGTTGTGAACATGACATCAGAGGATTTCACCAGACATATTATTACTGTAACATTGCAGTGCTTGTTTTGTCGATAGGGCGAATGTTTTGTATACGTCGTTATGATTGATTATTTTTTCTTAGTGAAAGCTTAACTACAACATTTTATGTCCGCGTTTTGTGAGTGAACGACGTAGGCCCAACTGTTAAAACCGGACTGACAACCGTTTTCTTCTGCTGTGTGAATGTAGCCATTGAAAACACAAACTGCCAAAGAATACAGACAGTAAGTCATAATTATATTTGGATTGAAGGGAGTGAAAGAGAGAGACGGCTATTAAGTCATGATGATGGCAGCTTTGATTACATCTCAAAGAGGGACACTGGATTCAGCCTGGTGACTGACAGGAGAGGGGAATGAAGCCTGCAGTGAATTACAGAGAAAGAAAATGAACACCCACACTTGATGGATCCACAGAACAGCTACTATTAAGTCTGGTGGCTATTAAAGAAGAGCGGAAAAGTAGATGCATAGTGATCAAGGTATTTTTGTACTCTTCAAGGAAAGCACTTTTTTTTCCCTGATGCCCTAAATTATAGTACTGGAGATTTCCACAGGCACTTTAATGTAGGCTACCAGGGTGTGATTTTTATTTGAATGAACAGATTTAAACTTTTTGTTAACATATTAATGGTCACAACTGTTTTGGAAACCTTTAACTGTTTAATTTATTTTTGCTACTTTGTCCTTTATGTTTAGATTTTATTGATTTAGTCTTGTCACAGACAAGACTTTTAATGTTGCATTAAAAATTAATTCTAATAAATCATAATAACTATTATGACTGTCCCTCAGGCATAATTTCCAGTCAGTGAAGAGGATGCTTGAGATAAAACAGAAGTGTGTGAAGAAAATAAAGAATCAAGGTAAATATAACACATTGAAATTATTTATGAAGTATTAAAATATTTAATTGTGTGGATGTATAGTCTTAATGTAGCCCCATCCCTTTTCAGCGCTGCGTTCTGTCTTGCATGCGGTTTGTCATAAGGTAAGGTAAGATCTTACGGATTCATGAATGACCCGCTTGTTTTAAAATCTTCCCGGTCTACTGACATCCGCTTCAAACAATGCTCATGATAACTGTGGTTAACTCTACAATAAGTACATCCACTTCACAAGCTAATTACTCTTCGACTGCGATGCCATAGAAATATACAGAGTTAGCTATCGCAAAAACGGAAGTTCAAACACAAAATTATTAATATAACTCTGCGCTTGTTTCTCTGGTGCATAAGGTAAATAAGTCATAAAATTCTAGCTATGAAATTAACTTTAAAAAATATATAAAATCCATCACCATAATTTCCATAACATAGTCAATGTAGTGGAAATGACAGTGCGATGTTATTGACTCAGAAAAAAATATCTACAGATGCTTACACTTTCAGTGGTAGGACAAAGTGAAAGGAGCTATGCTAACACAACAAAACTCAAAGCAAGCATTCTGCTCAGAAAACTTGAAATTCCCACATAATTCCCTCTCTTACAGTAGTTCTCCTCAGACCACCCGTGGGGCCGTCGGCTCGAGTCCCCTGAGGGCGCAAGCTGGTACCTTTCGCACAAAGCCAGATCTGTGTAGAGTAGATGGCAAAGAGGCCCTGTATTTGGCAGCCGTCTTGCCAAAGCACTTTGCTTCACAGACCTTGCAGGTACCCTTGTGCAGTGATCCTCACTTGTGTGGGAGAGAAGTCTGGCCTGCTAGTGTACCCAGGCTCACCATTACCTCAGTCAGGCTCTGGCTCCACATTTTAAAGCCACAAGAAGGTTTAACTCCTCTATATTACAGCTTCAGGTCAGGCAGATACAGTATACGTATACACTACATGGCGATGCGTGTGAAAGTTATTCTGCCCACACCCCATGCCTGCTCCGTCCCCGTCACACATCATTTCAGCTGAAGTGCGGGGTATGATAAGGGATGCATGTACGATTGAATGTGACTGACACAGGATTTTCTCCATCCGGTAAGCTGAGCTCCTGCGCTTATCAAAGAGCTCTTGTTGGATGTGTAATGTATCAGTTACAGCAAACAGGCCAGCTACACCTGACCCTCAGCTTACACACACACACACACACACACACACACACACACACACACACACACACACACTCGTCCTTTATACTGAGGCTTTTAGCTAAGATGACACTGCAGGGGATGAGGGCTATTTGATTGATTAATGGATTTGACTTGTTAGCGGATTGGAACTGATTGATTGATTTTTAATTAGGGCCAGAATCGAATTTCCGTAAGGGAAACAGCAGTGCTTTCAAGGCAGTAAGAGAATAGTGTTAAAGTTTTAAGTAAGCTTAGGTTTCAGGTTTTGGTGTAAATGAAATGCCATATCAGAGCTGCTTTGCCATTCTTTACACTCAGCACAAGTCTTGTTTTCATTCAGCTGCCCACAGGAATCAAGGGCGGATCGATCTTCATATATTGATACTTCCGATTGCATAATTGTTTTTGTTTTTTAAACAAGTGAATTCATTATTTTTTTTAAAAAATTTTTATGATAGTGGATATGCATCATCAGAGCTAAAGTTCACAGGTCAGAGCTATTTTTTTTTTTATAGATGGGCCCTTTATAAATTGTCTCTTGAAAGGGCTCAGGGTAACATTCTTAGTTTTCCCCTTTTGATGATGGCCCTGTTTATCATAAACTTAAAAATGACTGTAGCAATAATTGTGTATAATAGCTATTTGTTTGTTGAATTTGAGGTCTCACAATTGGCTGTTTATGTATTCGTAGAGATAGGCCTAACATCTATACGACTTTTTTCCTCTGCGGAAAACAGAAGAACATATTTTGAACATAAGTGTTTTTTATTTTTGGTCCATACAAAAAAAAGTCCATATAAGTAATAATTTACTCACCTTTCTGTTGTTCTGATGCAGAATAGCATTCTTTCTTTTTTGTATAAAAAAAGGAGAAATAATAATAAAAAAAAAATCCTGCTAGCGATCGTCATTTTAAAGCTTATTCTTTTCATTAAAGCACACTGTTTTCATATTTATATAACAGCTGGTGAACATGGTAATTTCATGTCTGGGTTTGAAAAAAGTACATCAGTCAGCTGTTTGTCCTCCTTCTGCAACACTTCGGTTATAAACAGAAACATTAAATGAGATAAAACACAATATGAGTATAATTGAAGTGAGCCTTGAAGTATGTTATGAATGATGCAGGATCATGGTTAATATAAGCCAGGTACACAACTCATCCAGCTACTGCAGGATGAAAATTGACACATGACAACATGATGTAGAGGAGTCATCCATCAAATGTCATGGCTGTAGTCAGGTAATGCATGTCCAAGGTGTGTGATTCTCTGCTTTAAAACGCACACACACACGTACTCGCATCCTCATACGCATTTGGAATGTGCAATATTTTCCACCTGCCTGAACTCATCATTAGCACTATGGTAATTGCTTGGATCTTAGATAGCTCACTCATTACAGGACCCAAACAATCCTGAATCCAATTAGAGATATGTCTGCCTCCGTAAAAATGTAACTCTCTTATGAATCCACACGTACAGTTGGTACAGATGTCATATCACACATATTTATTGAATTAATCTAAACTAAATTAGAGACTCATGATCAAAGACACATATAATTTACCTTCTGTATTTGCATGTTACCTTCTGTGTAACAGTACGACACTGTCGTACGTAAAAAACATAAAAATTATATAAAATATATATATTTTTATTCAGCAAGGATGCATTACTTGATTTGTATTTTTATAAATGCTATTCTGTTCAATTCATCAAATAATCCAAAAAGAAAAAAAAAAACATCTGCAGTTTTCACAAAAAAATATTATTTTTTGAGCACCAAATCAGCATATTAGACTGTTTTCTGAAGGATCACGTGACACTGGATTCAGTCCAGTAGAGGGATACTTAATTTGAATACTTAATTTGAATTAAGTAATGGCTGATGAAAATTCAGCTTTGCCATCACAGGATGAATTTAAATAGAATACATCAAAATAGTTCTTTTAAATCATATGTAATATTTCCCAATATTACTATTTTTACAGTTAAATATTGCTGAGTTGAAGCCTCTTTAGCGCAGTTCTGCGTATTTATAATCTATATGCAGGTGCAGTACAGCAAACACTTATCAAAACGTCCTATTATGCCAAGTACTCCAGATGTTCACACACCTCCCCCTGCGACTGCATGCTTATCTCATCTACATAATTATATATGTCACAAATTAGACTGACATTTGCATAAGACTACAACTCAATCAGACCCGTGAGCTTTGCATACCAGAAATATTAGGCAGTTAAATACAGGTTTTCCAGTGAACTACAGATCCTCGTTAGGGCTTTAGAAAATAGAGGTTGAAATATAAGGCTTCAAATAACTTTAATCACTAGGTGGCGCTATTTCACCACTATGCGTCTCTGCAGGTGATGGACATGCCTGGCTCGGCTCAGCAGCACCATAATGATGTTATGTGTCACGGGCATTTGTAGACGTATCACTGTGTACAATTTATCAACACACACTGTCATTCTATCTGCCTCCGCCTGAGTACTGTCACAGAAGCCCAACCAAACAGCCACCAACCACATCCTTAAGGGAAATAAGACAAATGTCAAGCAGACGTGTGTGTGTGGAAGCACAAACTGATATATCGCTGAAATCACGGCCTGCCCGCAGACTCCAGACTCAAGCCAAAGAAAATCTGGCCGGTAATGTTGGTCTGTAGGAGTGTTTAAGGATTTAGAGCACTAACGTTGATGAGTGCACTAACAGCAGGAAATTGAGGGCGGCTGGGGAGAGAGGACTCAGTGGAGGAGAACACAATCTCCCACTGCCCGACAGATGACTTGCTGAGTCTCACCTCCTCATTACCATCTCTGTCTCTGTCAGGGTGTGTGTGTTTATGCATGTAAGGCCATAAACTAAAAGCCTCAGCTCTTTTCAGGTCTTGTTATATTCAAAAGTTGGGAATAATTAAGATTGTTATTTGAAAGAAGTCTCCTTCGCTCACTAAGGCTGCGTTTATCTGATGAAAAATTCAGTTAAATCAGTAATATTGTGAAAAAAAAAAAAAAAAAAATCTATTAAAATGTATTTATTTCTGTGATTAAAATTTTCGGCAGCCATTACTTCAGTTTTCAGTGTCACATTATCCTTTGGAAATTATCCTAATTTGGTGCTCATTTATCATCAATTATTATTACTGCTCAAGTATTAATAATGATTCTTATTATTAACAATGTTAAAAAAAAACATTTGTGGAAACCGCAATACATTTTTTAAGGATTGTTTGAATGGTCAAAAGAACAGCATTTATTAGAAATATTGTGTAACATTATAAATGTCTTTACTGTCTCTTTTGATCAATTCGTTGCATCCTTGCTGAATAAAAGTATTATAAAAAAAAATCTTACCTCAAATTTAGTCTTTTCCACTTAGCATTTTCACTGGCCACAGTTTTGACATCAATACTATTAGAAAAACTGCCATATAGATATTTTCCATATCATAATTTCCATATCATAAAACTTTAAGACCTGACGCACTGATCCACTTACACATGCCTTAAAATATAACTGACTGTGTTTACATGAATACTCGCCAAGACTGGCATTTTGACATTATTTTATGTGTATTGACTGTTTAAGCGAAATAAGCAGCGAAAAATAATTTATGTGCGTTCACTTTGACCACAAAATCTGCGAAAGTGCAGAATTAGTAAAATTATGCTCAAAACAAGCAATCCCAGGCCAAAACTCAAGCCCTGTATATCACCAACAATATTCATCCAGGACAAATGAAACGAGTGAGTGAGGGGAGGTAAGTTTGTGTGTCAACTCGCTGTTGGAGAGATGCATTGGAGAGTATTGGAAGCGTTTCAGATATTTCAGTATTGTATTGAAAAATCGATAACACTACATTGCGCTACATTGTTTATCATTTCAGATGCCCTTTTAAAAGACTACAATTGAAAATTGTATATAATTCATCCCGCCAAAGTGGCTAGTAGGAGTGACAGCGTTAAACGCCACTGCTGAAATCCACCCGCATTTTGCGGGTTGGCGGGTGTTAATGTCAAGCCCTGCCCTCAAAAATTAAGCAGCAAAAAAGATGGTCAACATTAATAGTAATAATGAGAAATATTTCTTGAGCAGCAAATCAGCATATTAGAATGATTTCTGAATGATCATGTGACACTGAAGACTAGAGTATTGATGCTGAAAATTCACTTCTTTTAAATTGTAGTAGTATTTCACAATATTACTGTATTTCTCATCAAATAATTGCAGCCTTGTATCTGAAAACATTCAAAAATCTTAATTATTCCAAACTTTTGACTGGTAGTGTAGACTGACGGACATGTTGGCAGGCAGACACAACTCCCACAATCCACTGCATCCCATTAAGTGTAGCACACTCCAGTATTGGTGAATCATGTAGCTGTTTGCTTGGTTACACCCTGTTTTTTTGTGTACATTATTGTGAAATTAAGTATAAGAGAGTGTGCAAATGTGGTCAGATGGAATGATTAATCTACGATTTTGTGGGATGATTTGCATAATCAATACTCAACCACATTCACTCAAATGAGAGAATCAATATAAATTTGGGAGCCAAAGCATGCTGTTTTAACATGATTATTACACATTATGGGTCAAACAAAGCATGATCATATAAAAGTATAACATGGAAAGCTTGTGGTTGTTTCACAAGCGATGATTGGCATGCATCTGTTATGAATGACAATGCTTGGGTAGTTCACATTAGTCCATGTTGATTGACTTCAACCGTCTTTCCCTCAACCTTTGAAGGTTGTTGTCGTGGTCTAGTTGTCTTCCTTTGTAAAGTTGAGCCCTCCACTGATCCCGATTCCTTGATGCTACGGTCCAGGATTCAGGTTGTATGCCAAAGTCTACAAGATCTCGTTTGAGTATCTTTAAAGCGAAACTTTGGTCTACCAGTGTGACGAATTCCCTCTTCCAGAACGCCATGGAGGATAGAGTGAGGGATGCGGGATGGTGGCATTCTGTTTACATGTCCTGCCCATCTGAGACGAAGACCATTTTCATAATGGATTTATTTATTTTATGTGGGGTTCTAACTCTTCCAGTACAGATCCGTGCTCTCTCTGTCTTTTCCACGATGACTATCTAATTGAATTAGAATCATGAGAAGAGTGGCTCTGCACTATTTCGGTCTGCTGATTTACTTTGCTATTCATGGGCGGCTTCATTCGAAGAGCTCAAACTCTGAGAATGAGCCGATCCTAGTGGACAATGTTATTGCTGAGAGGTTTCTTGACTTATATTTAATATAAACTTTGTCTCACATGTTTCTCACATCGTAGAAACAAATGAGACAAGTGTAGGCAAACAGTAAGAGTAAAATGAAAGTGGATTATTATAGTTCAGATATTTTGCTCTACGACAATTCATACAAAAATCTAACTTTTGATGACAGATTTTTATATCTATATATTAAACTTTAGAATTTTGGAAATCTTTCAATTTATGAGTGTGTATTTGAATAGGAAAAGAAATTGGCTGAACTGCCAATTCACAACAGTTACACAACATATGAATGTAATGTGTTTTTTTTTTTTTTTTTGCAAAGCTATTATTCTTGACTAATTGTATCCATTTATTCCCTGAGATGTACCAAATTTTCACAACTGAGTAGACATATTTCAGAAGCTAAGTGCTGTCAAAACAATTATTACAGACAAAACATACTTCAATTTTGCCATATCGAACCACACAATGTCCACATTGTTTTCAGGTAATTTTATAAAAGCCAAACAATGGTAACACTTTAGCTTAGGGTCTAATTCTCCCTACAGTAGTCAACATTTGAAGTGGATCAAAACCTTTCATCAAAATTATAAATGAATTTTGAACAATACCCGTTCTTATCTTTGGACAAGTTTGATCCACTTCAAATGTTGACTACTGTAGTTGCTTATTATTAGCATGTGTATTGGCTGTTTATTAGTTCTCAAAGCACATATTAATGCATGACAACGACCTTACAAGTAATACGCAGTAATTAGGAGTTTATAGAGGCGAGAGTCTTAGTTAATAGTTAATAGTGATAATTGGAATAAAATATTTAAAGGATTAGAAGGATTTAAAATAAAATTGAATTTAATGTATATAAATGTATATATATAAAAAATACATTTGTATTGATTGCATTTCAAATCTTTATTATTAATATGATCAAATTGTGTAAATATACAGTATTTTCTGTGAAAACATTTAGGCCTATAGGTGATATATTGAAGCTTAATTCTACCTCCTTAAATTATGGAACTAAAAACGCTTTCTTAACCATAAATATTTAAATGACTATATTTATTTCACAACCTTACCTCAGAGACAAAACTAAAACACGACGAGCATCACTCAGCAGATACAGAGTGTATAAGGAGTTAATATTTTCCATGATGAGAGATGCCTTAATTGATGCAGAATGAGACTGCGGTATCAAAAGAGGCTGGGCTCACCAAAAAAAACAACAGCGTTCTGGGTGGACCAAGAGCAAGAAAGGCTTTTTTTAATGGCAAATCAATTACTCATTTGCCCAGCGCCTCTGATTAATTACCCAGCACTTAATGTTTTTAACGACTTTGTGGACTAACTGGACTATTTAATCACCCGCAGCTCAATCCGCAGGCAAATGCTGACTTTTCCCATTCCATCACAGAGGAGAAGGGGAGAGACGCCATCGGCCGGCATCCATCACTCTTTCCCTCCCTCTACCTGAGCAATCATTAATGGAGAAAGGAGAGAGTGGGGCAGACTGCGGATCAGTCTTTCTTCTGGTTTTGTTAGAGGAATTGTAAACATCCCCACAGCCATTTGTAGGAGTGTGTTCGCTCTCTAATAAATAGTGGGTGGCTCTAGTCTGAAGGGCAAAGCTGCCGTTTCTGCTGCTGCTGTTTGTTGTCTTTCCACCTACAGGCTGAAAATCCAGCATCCGGTAGATGTAGTGGCATTCCAACTGCTGGCATATGAAATCATATTTCAGAAAATTACAGTTGCTGTTTTTTTTTTCATCAAGCTCTTTGTGGTGTTAGCAACCTATTGTGTCCTGAAAAATGTAGCTCAAGTGCTCGAGAGAATATCAGCACAGACTGGCTGAGATATGAACCCCCTCGCACAACAGATCTGTGGCGCATCATTAATTTCACAGAACTGCTTACCCCGTACTTGGCAGTGGGATTTTCATATTTCCATTCATATGTCACCGCATAAATATATTTCTCTTTGTATATCAAACAGAATGGCAGCTGTAGTTGTTATCTCTCTAGAGCAGGGTAGACAATAAAACCACCAGGGCAGGCCAAGACAATAATGGATACCTCCCCAAAACAGACCAGGATTTGGATAATCCAGACCTCAGGATTACCGTGAATTATTGATATCAGGAAGCCCTTTGTTTTTTTGTTTTTTTGGAATTCTATCATGAAAGTTTGATTGTGTATCAACAGTGGAAGTTTTATACTAGCTCTTCAGTGCAATTGAATGATTGATTTGTTGATTATAATGGGAGCATTGTGTCACTCGCAGCATAGATGACACATTTTTACGTACTCTAAAGTGTTAATAGGGCAGCTATTAATTTTTCTGGAGATAATCTCTTCCGTTCAGCACCAGTGACACCTTAGTGGAATATATATTTTAGAGGATGTGCATGCACATACACTAAGATATACACACTAAGTGTGTGTGTAAAGCTGTCAGGGGACTG
Organism: Abramis brama; assembly: GCF_963993115.1. Classification (NCBI taxonomy): domain Eukaryota; kingdom Metazoa; phylum Chordata; class Actinopteri; order Cypriniformes; family Leuciscidae; genus Abramis; species Abramis brama. The sequence goes on from NC_139969.1 coordinate 11,581,919, forward strand.
AGATGGGGGCTAATGAAGCAGCCTCTGCTCCGTCACTTGGGCTGGTGAAGAGGGATGGCTTCAGGCACAGTTCCTTAACTCAGCGTTCTGCTCAAGGTTACCAGACCTTAATGTATTTAATGCTCCATAATACCTGACAGAAATGGGCACATATATCACACACCCACACATGCCAGATTTTCTTCTTTAAATCGCACCCCTCTGAAAATCTGCTTCTCGTTTATGTATGGTATAGGGGAAGTTCTGTGTTTCAAGATGGCTTTGGATGGTAAATAATTAATGAGGATTTTTGGACTAATGGATTTTAGGGTTTAAGAACACTTCATCATGAAGGTCAAGTGGTAGATGTAATACCCTGTCCCCTTTGACCCCCAATGAATACCTTATGTTTGTATGAAAACAGATGGCCATGCAAATAAGTCTTTTTATTTAGGAATAACATTTGCTGATGAATCATTCTCAATAAGACCATGCATTAAGGAAGTGAATAGGGTCAATTTTGATTTCATGTTGACTTGAAAATAAATTTGTTTTTTGAAAACCCCATTTGCATTTTGTTACGTCTCAGCCCTCCATTAAAGTCTCGGTTATAATCAGATTCTAGGTTGCTGTGCATGTCTGCAATGACATTTACCACTTGATAAATATACAGCTATTTAAAACATAGGCCTTTTATTCACAATAGCAAATTCATAATCACACAGACAGGCACTTATTGAGATGGAGCTTCATAATGAATATGGGCTTAATTGTTTTGTTTTATGGAGATTGTAGAGTCTGGCATTTAGCTGGATGCTTATCAGACAGACGAGTTTGATTCTAACAAAGTGCGGCAGAATCACATTATTCCTGAGGAGATGAGCCGAGATGGACGTTGACGGAGACTCGCACAGAAGGGAAAGGAAGCGCAGAGATCTGCATGCATTGTTGTAAGACCAGCAGAAAAAAAGATTTTGTCACATCAGCTTGGATCCCTTACAATAACGTTAAAATAACTCATTAAAATCATTAACCGACATTAAGTACATAAATATGAATATGTATAAAATATATTTGTGACATTTAATGGCTTTAATTAATCTGGATTAACTAATGCCATTTTGACAATATTGGTAGAGCACGATTCAGAATTCAGCTGAACAATCACAATTCAGATTTGTAATTCAAATTCGAATTTAAGGAAGCAGAAATACACTGTTGAAATTACGAAAAATTAACAAAATTCATATAATGCCAGATAGATAGATAGATTGTACCACCTCAGCAATACAGTGTAAAAATACACCATATGGCGAAGATTAACACGTAATCACATTTTATGCAACAATGTTGTCTCCTAACACACTTTAGAGAGTGCTGGCAGTGATCATGTACTCTGATGGCTCCACCTCACCTGGTGCTGTTTATTCAAATAAGATTACGAGGTCAAGCGGGCCTGACTGACTGACAGACAGACAGGGACGATAGATAGACAGATCAAGGACAAGTGAGGAAAACAGGATCACAAAATGCCACGGGCCAGATTTAAAACTGCATGAACACCAAGGCATCAGAGTAAAGTCTAATCATTAGGCTATATCTCAGACATCACTAGATTACTTTTTGTTCCACAAGAGATATATCTAGCATCATGTTCAGTGTCATTCTGTCTAAAGGTACGTTTGCATGACAACAATGTACTAAAAAGGAATCGTATTTCCTTTGCATTTGTCAATGTTGTCAAAAAGATATCCATTTACACGGATGTGCGAAAATTATGAATTATATTATGAATGCCAGGCCAGTAGTTGGCGAGGTCACTTTGTGAAGAAAACCTATGCACCTGTAGACTGAACACATGCACATGAGTTTACACAGAGACAATAACAGTACAGTCAAAAGCCGTTGTCGTAAATGGATGGCCAAAACACATAAAAAGCTTTCAGTATTTAGTAGAAAACGGTGTCGTGTAAAATCTGCATGAGAAGTGCTGATGCCTAAAGTGAGAAGAACACTGTGTGCACTCAGTATCTTAAAGTCCCCCTGTAGTCAATAATTGTATCCCTTAAAACTTATCTTTTATCACCAAAATGTCATATTTAAACGTTTACTCCTTGAAAATAATTTCTTCATGCCTTAAAAGCTTGAATGTATGCTAACTCCTTGCCTCATTTAGTATACTCGGTTCTATGAATATGCAAATCAGCCCCGCCTCCACTCACTCACACCAGCTGAAAGATCCACCTGTTAATGATCACACTTTGACGTGATTGGTTACAAGGTAGTTTGTGATTTCAGACCGCTTTTTTGAGACTGTCTTTGGTTCACTGCAGTTTTAAAGAGAAAATACTCAGCAATGGTGTTGACTTATGAATTTGCACATAGTTTGTCTTAAAGCATATTAAAAACACCACATTAACATATAAACAGCATTAAAAGCTTGATTTTCACCACAGGGAGACTTTAAGAACATAATATTCAAGACTCATAAAGAAATGTTTTGTACACCAACAGACAGAAACTGTAAGATAAGAGACTCTTACATCTGAAATGTCAAATATAGATACAGTCTAACACAGCTTGACAGTCAATTACAAACACACACAAATATGTTGTCTCCCTCTCTATCAATGCCCAAAGCTAGCTGATGTATCTGCTGCTATGGAAAAGGGCATTGTTAAAAGTATCAATCCCTTCAGTCAGAGCCCATCCACATTAATTCCACATCCATTCATCAAACAGCAGGGTAGTGGACCTCCATCCTTCCTGCCCATCTCACACGCTGACTGAGAACATTTAGTCCCTGCCATGCTGTCCAGCATCATCAGCTAGGAACCCAAAGCTCGCAAAAAGGTACTGTTGAACCTTAGCGGTATGGTGTAAAAATACACCAGAGATTAACGCATAATCACATTTTACGCAACAATTTTGCCTCCTAACACACTTTGGAGAGTGCTGGCAGTGATCATCTGTCTTCACCTTACCTGGTGCTGTTTAGTCAAATGTGATTACGATGACAAGTGGGCCTGCAGACATGGATATTGCTCTCCCAATTTTTCACAAGATGCAAATGAAATTATCAATTTTTAATGTTGTCAAAGTTAACGATTATGTTCCCCTAATGATTTGCTCTCGCAACTAGAGGACATTGATCGCACCGTGGTCATTATCAGTGCGCCATTGCTGATTACATCTGATTAGACTCCAGGTAGTCGCCGAAATCACTCGGCCGATAAGTGCTGTTAAAACTGATTACCATTGTGATGAGAGACATCGACCGGCAAACATTTGCATTGGATATTACTGCTCATTAGTGATTAGATTGACAAAAACAAGGACAGGGGAGCAGAAAGATACAGAGGCTTAAAAAGTGTTTTGGACATGATTTAAATACCACATATATCATAGCCTAATATACACCATATTAAAATATCACATTTTCCATTTCGGATTGGATTTGCAGCAACCGAGAATGAGAATTGGATTCTAAAACAAATGTATCCCTATAAGCCTGGTGTATCATATATGATATGCAAATTTCTAAGGCCTCTAAATTATCAACATGATCAAAACTGATAAAAATGACCACCTTCATGTCATGGTATGTGTCTTTTTTTTTTGCTGTGAAATTTGTAATGATTTTTATAGGCTGACACAAGCTGGACGAAATCAGCTTAGGTGAGCTTGATTATCCATACATCATTTTTAGAAAAATCATGTTAAATTGTGAGAATATTATATACATCAGGCTTTTGAGGAACGTTTATTTGTACATCTCTCAATCATCATTGTATTGCATTATGTTTTGCCCCCCACAATAAAAAACTATGATCTTTGATAATAAAACTATTAGAGATTAGAGTGACAACTGATATTTATATTCATTTTATGTAAGTAGTCTAACTATACTATTATAAAGATCTCACTGATTTACATTACAGCTCTCACAATTTATTTTAATATTTTGTCAAAAAGTTCACTAAACTGTTCCATTTTTCAGACTTTAGGCTTTACATGGTTATTTCATTAATTTCTTATTTGCTGACATTATTTTGGGTCTTTATGTCTTTGTGTCAGAGCACTTACAGTAATTCTTCTATTTGTCCAGATTAAATATCAGTTCATTTGGCCATGTATCAATATAATAAATGGCATTTTTTCCGACACATAACATTAGTGACAAAAACATCAATTTCAAAATAAAAAAAATCCTTTTAACAAGGTAGCTTTTTTTCAGGAGTGGTAAAAGCACATCTGCTCGTACAAATGTCTCCTGTCAGAGCATAATGGACCAATTAGATTCTCCACTTGAAAAATACAATCATGACATATCTTTGGCTTGTCTAATAGCCGATGAAGACGTAAATTCTGACAAAATGGCCCCTAATTGTCCTTTGCCATATGAGGTCGTCCGCCCAGGGAATCTGGGTAGAGGCCATGCTATAACAGCAATTAAAAATGACATAAAAACGGTGAGTGGCCTACATAACTCAGGCCTCATTATGTTTGATACGGCCGCTTCCCTCAGCTCTGCCTTCAAAGAGCGAGCACAGATCCAGGCCACACTTTGATGGGCCTGGGCTGTTTTTAGCTATTCTAGTAATCCTGCATCCCACCTAGGGTAACAACGAGAGAGGAAAAGGGAGGGAGAGATGTAGACCGAGGAGACATCACATGGCAGATTTAATGAACAGACTTGTCATGATGTGATAAATGTTGCAGGGTGACATTATTAGATGTCTCCGAAGGGAAAGACCCTTGCAGTTCCATCATGCTACTATCATGCAATTTTAATACGAAGCCGTGTCGCAGGGAGGGCTGGGAATTCATATTCCGGTCTTCCTTCGGCCAGTCACGGGTAGCAGACAAGCAAGACAGTGACAAGAGCTGGCGTGATGTATGGATTTGATTTTACAGATGCTGTCAGAACCGAGAATCTGTGTCCTCAAACACAGTTCAGACAGGTCATTTTGGCTGTTATCAAAAAGATTGCTGCCTCTCCGGCCAAGTGCATCAACTTGTCAGAAAAGAAATAGGAACAGACACTTTTTCACTTTAGCAATTCCGTGATCGATTCCAACTAGCAATTGGCCATTTTTCCTCTTCAATAAAGGTATGAATCAAATTAAACTCATCTCAGATTCTGCCGCACTTGCTGCCATAAAAATATCTCCGGTGCCTTGCAACACAGTCAAGAAATTTAAATTTCACAATTACACAGGATCCCGCACTGTCTCTCTCCCTGAGTCCTGACAGATCTTCGCTGAAAGGAAAAGTGAAATCCCATAAGCAGAATAAAGACAGATGAGTATGTGGTTAAGGGGACATCGACAGCAAAAGTGAATCGGAACACCAAACCTCAGGAGCTTCCTGGGCTCGGAGATGGTACGATAAGAGCATGATATTACAAAACTACTTTGACAGCTTAATGGAAAAATGCAGAATGCCAAGTTTTAAAGATTCTCTCCAGAGAGGTCTCCTTTTGCCTCTGTAGAATCCCCAACAAATCAGTTCATCAAAATCATCTTTTTTAAGATGTGAAATTTGAGGTTTTGCATTTAAAGGCTTACTCTTTTGATCTTGTGTCATGCTGCATCCACACCTATAGGTGTCAGTATAAAGTCAAAGAACTCCATTGTATTAGTGAGTGAAACAATCAAAATGAATAAGTGTACCATTAAAACTGTATTAAAAAAAATAAAAACCTGCAGAGGCCACAAGACAAAAATATATTTATATTCTGTTTTTCAGGTCAATGTAACTGTTTAGAGAATTTTCAGACATTTTGATTTTCTGATTTTTTTTGTCCATTTACTGAAAAACAAGACAAAGATACTCATTAAAAGATTTTTTTCCCCCCAGAAATAAATAAATAACTTAAAACAATGAAAAAATAAAAATCTGTCAAATTTATTTTGAATATATACAATTAATTAAACTTCTTTTAACATTCTATAATGTATTTGTAATAAAAAATACATATGGGATACATTACACCTTACAAGAAATGTGAAAGCAAAATGGCTAAACAAAAAATGCTTTTTTAAAACAAACAAACAAACAATATAATGCTTGTTCACAGTAATAAGAAACTGATTAAAGATTAAAAGATAATATTAAAAAATATATTGCACAATTACCCTGTAGGTGTCGATATGCACTAAGACTGTAAATCGACATTAAACAAAAGAAGTATGGCACACTTCTTTATAGTGACCATGGTGACTCCTGGATTCACTGCCTGGTTGAGAATGTCTTTGTGTGGTCACCGTTTCATACTCCGGGTTGACTGATCTTACTTCAGACCGCGGTTTTGGAACCTGCACACCTAGAGTAAGCAAGGTTTGGGTTAACCAGAGTTCAGGGTATATGTGATGGTAAGTTTGCATTCTGGAATACCTCCCTGCCCTTGTCTCTTCATGACGTGGCTCTCGACGGAGGGTGGGAATAAATATCCTCCACAACTGACTGCAAACTGGCATTCAGATCTGCCTCCGTTTTGTTAGCAATGCCCACCTTCCTACTTACGATCCAATCAATTCCCAAAGGGCGAAATCAAACCCGCCCTACATTTTTCTACGTTTTCTAAGAAAAGACTATCACAACTTCCGTTTCATGCCGACTTTAAACAAGAAAAAAACCCCTGCAATAAATAAATAAATATATTCAAGATATCAATTTGTAAGTAAAGGCCCATATTATGTGATCATAACTCCTGCCCTTCCGAATGACAACTTTGTGTTTATTTCCTCGTTCTGAGTTCCGCACAGGTTCCTCACAAAAATAACAGAGAGAAAAGCTTCTATAGCCAAGATGAAACATAAAGCCAAATAAATATGATTGTGACGATATATGTTCTGAATGTTTTTTTTCATGCGGCTCGGGATATTTTTTATAACAATAAAGTATGGAAATGCTAGCATGAGAAATGCTAAGCAAGTAGCGTTGAGTTTATCATAAAATACTACAAATAATACATGCCTGCCCATTACATATACAATACAAAAATATTTATCAAGAAAATAATGTTTTGCACTTTTTACATGCAGGTAACTGATTCCACTGGTAAGCATTTTCCTCTTACTGCGTTAAAATTTTAAAAAGCTATGTTTACTTAGCATGCACTTCTTAATACTCTGCGGAGCAGCAAAAGAGATAATTGCTTTGTCAGTCACTGCTGATAGTGTTTAATATGCCTCAGTAATGACAGCACTGCACCGTTCACAACAAACCTGCACAGGTGGAAAGACAAATGACAATATCTCACACCGGGTCTCATTAGAGGCTAGTTGGTGCATTTCCTGTTCCAAATACTGAAAACAATGAGTTTCAGGGGCTGCAATTTTTTGGGATGAGAGCATCATGCTCCTGTCTGCTCAGGATTTCTTCTCAATCTACAGCAGCCCACGGTTCATGCATCATACATACATCACACACGCAAGGAACTGAGACTGAGAACCTGGAAGCAGACTGCAGCCTCATCTGCTCCACAGACGTGGGCTGGGTGACAATCATGAAGCCGTACTGATTGTGAACAGAGAGAGATAAGAGGGGGAGGAAAAGGAGATGATGATGAGGAGGAGGTATGTAGAGATGGAGAAATGTGTTGATCAGGATCAGGGTTGGCTGAAAGGGTAAATAGGGTTGAGGAGAGAAGGAAGCTTAATGAGAAAATGTTGCAGACTGAACAAACACTCTCTCAAAAGATTTACAGAAGTGTTGTGATACTGCATAGGTCATCTTTAAAAGAATATTCCACAGCCTTGGAACTTAGTTCATCCATAAACAAAACATCAGTTACCATTTATTCGTTATTTCATTTTACATCTGTTTGACTTTCTTTAGTAAGTTGAGAATAAAAGATGAATATCCTGGTCACTCTTTTTAATGTAATGGACTGTGGCTGTCAACAGTGTCAAGCTTCAAAAAACATTCTTTACATTCCTTTACATTACATTCTTCTTTATAGTCTTCTGAAGCCATATAATAGCTTTGTGTGAGGAATGAAGATGCTGAAAGTGAAGTCAAACGAGAAAATTAGGACAAAATACTCGGGATGAAATCATCCCTTTACATTTGTGGTGTAAAGACATCTGTGGCATGCTGTTGAATACCACAGAAATAGTTCATAAAATGACAGTTTATAGTAATGCACTTACAACAGAAGCCAATAAGTAAACACTGCAAATACACATATAAAACATAATTTGCAAAGTATAAGCATGAAACTTAAAATTTGGGCCTATATGTTAGTATGAGAGTGGATGATTAAATCGCTAACCAACCTTGTCAGAGCAAAGACATCTTTCAACACATTTTATAACCAGCTGAATAAGTAGTACTGGTTACTGTTATCTGCAAAAGGAAGGACATAAAAGCAGCGTCACGTAACTATCTGTAAAACACTGTTTACAAGTTGTCTGCAATATGGCATTGGTGGAGTTATTTTTGTTCCATTATTCCAAATAAATAGATTGAGACACACAAATAAATGTAAAGAGATTCACAAAAATGTATCAAATTCACAAATAAATAGATTAAGGTCCACAAATAAATGTAAAGAGTTTTACAAAAATGAATGAAATTCACAAATAAATAAAATGAGATTTGCAAATAAAAATGTGTTTTATGTAACAAACATAGCTCTGCCTCGCATTCGTTTGGGAATCGCTTCTTGTGCGTTTGTGGATAAGATAACAGCACACATTTGTGGATTTTGAAACACGTCTTCTAGAGTCAAATATGTGGAGACAAATCCACAAATAGGTAGACTCCACCCAGCGTTTACTCAAGCCAATCAGATAATGGCCACATTGCGCTGAAAAGTCGATCATTCACAGATCCCGAGCATCATGATCTAACACCCTCTCTACACCGGATGCAAGCGGCATAACATAATGCGTCAAAAGCAAACAGTACCCATATGTAATCATTAATAAATGTTTCATTCTTTAATGTTTAAATATGAATAAAAGCATAAATTAAATCTGTTCATCATATAAAGCGATTGAGGCTCGCTCAATTCATATGGATTAGTTTTATGATCTCTTTATGAACTTTTTTATGTATTCATTTGTGTTCCGAAGATGAATGAAAGGAACAACATGAGGGAGAGTAATTAATGACAGAACTTCCATTTTGGGTGAACTTACTTTTTAAGGCAGAGAAAAAAAGAGGAGAGCCCTTGGGCTAATGTAGCAATAATCGCTGCTGTAATCGCTGCTGTAATCGAGTTGACGTCATCTGCCACCGTCGCTTTTTCAATGACATACGTCTTGGATTGACAGGGGAATATCTGATCTGTCTGCTTACATGGCAGATGGAAATATACGTATACGACTCATATCATATTTATTTCCACATATGAAAAGGGCCTGAAACCGATCTGAGAATATTGGAATCCATGTGCTCTTTTCCTGCTTATACACGTTCTTGGGTCATATCTGATCGGTGTCACAAAAAATCGGAATTGGGTCACATGAACTAAATCCGGCCTTAGTCAGGGTAGTACCAAATTGAATTTTTGACAGGAATGAAAATGAGGCTGTGAGGGATAGAAGTACAGTGCGTTCAATGAATTGTACTGTTGTTTAACATACTGCTTATATATATATTTCCAAAAGACTTTCAGTACACAAAAACTCCAAAAGACTCTTTGAGTTTTTGAAAAATACATCTGATCTTAGACAATGTCTTATACGTGCCACTATAAAGACGGTAATTCTTGTTTTCATATGTGTAAAATTCAATATGACATCTACCCTGATTAAGATGCATTCAAAAAACAAAAAATATGAGCCTCATTGCTTTTAAACCATTCAGCCTGTGTTGTCTGTTCATTTTTACTAAGGTATTGTCAGTGATGTTTTTTTAGATTATGTATCACTATATATTATTTTGTATAGTGCAATATATTGTTAATGATCATCTTTAATTTACAGTAATTACATCAAAGAATATAAATGAGAAAATATAGTTTTAAAAGCAGGGGATTTTTAGGCCAACCATTGAGAGGCAGAGACTAAAGGGTGTTTTGCTGACGTCTGGATGATAGAGCACACTACAGCTGATTCTAGGGCCCTGAGGAGAGGGCTTATAAAACTGATGTATAGCATGGAAGACATACCCTGCTCCTGCAATGAGAAGGGTTCTGGAAGTAACTTATATTATATATTCTTCAAACCTCATGAATATTACTCCAGATTTTGCATGCATGGACATGAAAGAAACTTAGTCAATGCATACTGAAGCACAGAAACTGTACATTGCTATTTGTTGAACTGTACATATCACTTTGTTTTCTATTGGAACATCAGTTTAATACTCATGACACATAAAAAAAGTTCTGTGAGAGCATCTTTAATGTTCAAATAAAAAAGAAAAGTACAATAAACACTTGTATGAAACCTTTAAACAGCAGTGCTTCTGCAATGATTGCTGCTGGGAACGAGTTTTTTGTTGTTGTTGTTGTTGTTGTTGTTGTTGATGATGATGTGTTGACAGAATTCTATCTAAGCCCATTAGGTGAAGGCAGAAGCCCTGGAGCTTGTAGAAGTGCAAGGTTTAGGGTCACTCACTGTGTCATTGAAATCAATCATCTTTGAACGCTCTGCGCATCAGTGACATTTTCATAAACCCTCCACCCCCTGGGCACCAGCGAACCAATGAAAAACAATGTTCTGCCCACACTATGGACATCATTAGCCTTTAAAGCTCCTATCCTCAAGAACGCTGTGCTGACATAGGGTCTCCGGTGGCTTTGAAGGACAGGCTTGAGAAGATTACAGCTGTAAAGCACAACCTTGTCAGGAAGAGAGAGAGAGAGAGGGAATTCATAGATGTGCAACCTATTGAAAGGATAGTGAATACTTGAAGGAGGAAGATAAGGCTCTGGCCAGGCAGCTAAGACAAACCTTCCTCCAGGGCTGGTGTGGATGAAGAGAGTAGAGATTGCTCTCGATGTAGAATGATGCCACGTGGGATGTTTGACCTCGTGGGCATGATTCTCAATCTGAGCTTGGCCCATATCCCTTGTAAACCTCCACCCTCTCCAACCACACCATCGTTACAGGTGACCTTGTAGGGGCTCGGGAGGCCCTGGTCGTCAGGTGAAGAGATAAACCCTGGATTCGTTTGATTTACAATGCTGTCTTCTGAAGGCTCTGCCTGCCTGCCTGCTGTCTCTCTTAATGGATAATTCCATTCCACTGAAACTTACTTAATCCCTCCATCATGGCAGGAACCTTGATTCACCGCTGTATGACCCTGCTCTGTTTCTCCATGACAGCTTCTGCACTCCTGACCTCTCCTTGGCTTCTCACATCCTGTGAGGTGCCTGGTTTTAGTCTAGCCTTGAGCGCTGAGCAAACCCCATGGCTCCATTCGCAATTGAATGTGAAATTGAGTACTGTACTCATTTATGTAATCAAATTCACATTTGACCTAAGTATAATATTATAAAATATATATATTTTTTTATCAAAATCAATTAAATACTGTCAATTATTATGAAACATTATATTATTTTTTATAAACTGCTTAATACATTATAAATTATTATAATTTTTGTTGAGTATATGATATTGTACAATATTTATTTATATTTATAATATTTATATAGTTTTATATATCATAGGCTATATACTATATGATTTATTAGATATTAAAGTTTGATATAAAATAATATATTATTTGGTTTAACTGCAATAAATAATAATTACTATATACAGTGAGGAAAATAAGTATTTGAACACCCTGCTATTTTGCAAGTTCTCCCACTTAGAAATCATGGAGGGGTCTGAAATTGTCATCGTAGGTGCATGTCCACTGTGAGAGACATAATCGAAAATTTTTTTTCCAGAAATCACAATGTATGATTTTTTAACTATTTATTTGTATGATACAGCTGCAAATAAGTATTTGAACACCTGAGAAAATCAATGTTAATATTTGGTACAGTAGCCTTTGTTTGCAATTACAGAGGTCAAACGTTTCCTGTAGTTTTTCACCAGGTTTGCACACACTGCAGGAGGGATTTTGGCCCACTCCTCCACACAGATCTTCTCTAGATCAGTCAGGTTTCTGGGCTGTCGCTGAGGAACACGGAGTTTGAGCTCCCTCCAAAGATTCTCTATTGGGTTTAGGTCTGGAGACTGGCTAGGCCACGCCAGAACCTTGATATGCTTCTTACAGAGCCACTCCTTGGTTATCCTGGCTGTGTGCTTCGGGTCATTGTCATGTTGGAAGACCCAGCCTCGACCCATCTTCAATGCTCTAACTGAGGGAAGGAGGTTGTTCCCCAAAATCTCGCAATACATGGCCCCGGTCATCCTCTCCTTAATACAGTGCAGTCGCCCTGTCCCACGTGCAGAAAAACACCCCCAAAGCATGATGCTTCCACCCCCATGCTTCACAGTAGGGATGGTGTTCTTGGGATGGTACTCATCATTCTTCTTCCTCCAAACACGTTTAGTGGAATTATGACCAAAAAGTTCTATTTTGGTCTCATCTGACCACATGACTTTCTCCCATGACTCCTCTGGATCATCCAAATGGTCATTGGCAAACTTAAGACGGGCCTTGACATGTGCTGGTTTAAGCAGGGGAACCTTCCGTGCCATGCATGATTTCAAACCATGACGTCTTAGTGTATTACCAACAGTAACCTTGGAAACCGTGGTCCCAGCTCTATTCAGGTCATTGACCAGCTCCTCCCGTGTAGTTCTGGGCTGATTTATCACCTTTCTTAGGATCATTGAGACCCCACGAGGTGAGATCTTGCATGGAGCCCCAGTCCGAGGGAGATTGACAGTCATGTTTAGCTTCTTCCATTTTCTAATGATTGGTCCAACAGTGGACCTTTTTTCACCAAGCTGCTTGGCAATTTCCCCGTAGCCCTTTCCAGCCTTGTGGAGGTGTACAATTTTGTCTCTAGTGTCTTTGGACAGCTCTTTGGTCTTGGCCATGTTAGTAGTTGGATTCTTACTGATTGTATGGGGTGGACAGGTGTCTTTATGCAGCTAACGACCTCAAACAGGTGCATCTAATTTAGGATAATAAATGGAGTGGAGATGGACATTTTAAAGGCAGACAAACAGGTCTTTGAGGGTCAGAATTCTAGCTGATAGACAGGTGTTCAAATACTTATTTGCAGCTGTATCATACAAATAAATAGTTAAAAAATCATACATTGTGATTTCTGGATTTTTTTTTTTAGATTATGTCTCTCACAGTGGACATGCACCTACAATGACAATTTCAGACCCCTCCAATGACAATTTCAGACCCCTCCATGATTTCCAAGTGGGAGAACTTGCAAAATAGCAGGGTGTTCAAATACTTATTTTCCTCACTGTACACTCAAAAAAATGAACTAGGAAGGTTGTGCACTTTACATAATATATTTATGTTTAGTTTACTTATAATAATTGTGTTTGTTGACTTGAAATGTTTTTTTCTATTAAGGTCCACGTAATTATGTCTCAACTTAACAGTACAAAATCCTAACGTGTTGTCTAAACACAAACCATTTATGTTAAGTAAAAATTTCTTACATCCAGAAGGTGGCAGTATAGTGCGACGCCAACTGCCATTTTGCCCTAACTTAATTTGATTGTGTTCAATCTGCTTAATATGTAAAATTTAAGTTGACTTAATCCGTTTGTGTTGGATTACATGAATGATTTGTGTTGCATTAACTGAAACTGGGCAGTGCTTGTTAGTTCCCAGCATGCTTTGCATATGGTTGAATTAAGGTTAAAAATTAAGTGTTATTTTATGTTTTTTTGAGAAAATGAGAAAAGGGAAGACTTGATAGTGTGTAATTGTGTTTAATGTTCAATTACATTCGAATTATTAGAACCATTTAAATTACAGTGGGTTACCATTGTGGAGAAGTGTGGAGCATTTTGTTTGGCTGTGGACTGATATGGTTAATTTTAACTGCTTTGGTTGAAGGAGCATGTAAATCTTAGCATTTATGATGCTAATATGTGCTACTGTTAGCAAATAGCTAGCTATAGTCTATCAATTTAAATATGTGTCACTAAAATAAATGAAATATTAATGGATGAATGAAAATAACAAACACATAAGTTGAATGCAAATTAAGTAAATTAGTTGGTCCAAAACATTGCAAATTAGTTGGGCTGACACTATTAAATTAAGCTGTGTCCAACCATAGTAAATAAGTTGAATCAACCTTAATAAATTAAGTTGACCCAATGTAAGTACATTAAATTGGAATAACAGAATTGCATAATGCTGAAATGAAGCAAGTTAATCATGTGGAAATCATTTCCATGATTTTTTTATGTTCATTCAAAGAGTTATTTTTTTGAGTGTATATACTGTATATGTACTGTATATATATATATTATATTGTGTGTGTGTGTGTGTGCGCGTGTGTGTATATTTTTTTTTGACCAATGCATTTATAAAGAGGAAAAAGTCAAATATCATGCGTCACTCGCTTCATATCATTTTACTCACGAGCCACAACTCCCTCTCATCTCCAGTCCCATTTACTGACACAAAATCATATCTGCAAATGTAATCATGTCAAAGCGAGAATTTTGATGTGGCGTGAACTGAAAAGGTTATGTGTTAAATTGCAGAGTGGATGATGGATGTCAGAACCGCTCACTCCGTGCTTTAGGACTGTTGGCATGATAGACTCGCCAAGCTTCATTACACATTCATTTTTCATTAAAGTGCTGTTTTAATTCATTCCTCTAAAATTACCCTCTTATTGAGGTCAGTATGTAATGGTCCCATTAACATAGAAAACTTGCAGCATAATTTTAAATCACAGCCTTTTATTAGTAAGACACATTAGTTTTTGATTTTAGAGCATGTTATTGTGAAAATGCCAGAAGATATTGGGCCACTTTATTTAAACATTGTCACATCACTGTCTGCAATCTACAGGCCTCTCAGAAACAAAAGTCACTTAGGATAAAAACAAATGTGACAATACTAATGTAAAGATCATTCTTGAGAAAAATTAACTTACCAATTACAAATTGCCCCATTATGCATTGACTAAAAAAACATTAGCCAGTGAACATTATTATGCAGAAGATATCAGCAGAGAGTTAGTATGTGGACTAGGAAAAGATCTGACGAACCATCAGCCGAAATGCATTATTTTCTGTTAATACTGTAAAGCTGCTTTTGAAAAAAATTATATTGTATAAAGCGCTATATAAATAAAGGTGACTTGACTTGACATTAAAAAAAGCTACTTACCCTCCGGCTCTAATCGCACCGCTTCGAGCGGGATTCAAACTGGAATTTCCAGCATGGGAGGCGGATGCGCTAACAAGGACACTAAAGGCCATAGCTTTTAGCATAATTCGCTAGCACGCCTCTTGAGGACAGGGAAGTGAGGTTTAATCTCACAGCTTTTACTAGCTGGCCTCCATTTCATAGGCACAACCAGGGGTTAATGCTGCCTTCACGTGTAATCAGAATTACTGTAAATACAAGTTTCCCAGTTAAAAATTGGACATGAATGCCCTCTCAGGTTGTATTTACCACTGGGAAGATTGGGGATAATTTTGATACCCAAATTCCAGAGTTGGACGTGCCATAAAATTGGAACATTGCAGAGGGGAGAACAATTGCTGCTGTTATAGTGCATATTTACATTTATGAAAAATCATTTCAAGTGTATTGTATGTTTTATACACAGCAAAAAATAGCCTGTATTTGACCGAAATTGCAGAATTGTCAACAAGCTGATACTTAGATAGTCAAAACAGACTGTCATGTGCTCCAGAGAAAGTCACATGGACAAATCAGTTGATTGTTTGAAAAAGTGTGCACCAATGGGCAGAGATGGCGCATTTCAAATCAATAAAAATAGGGCCTTCCACCAACTAAATACCTGCTTTCTTCAGGCTTTTTTGCTTACCACACAATGACATCAGCAAAGCAGACACAAGTTAACAGCACAATATCAAAACCAAGATCCTGCATTTCATGTTGCTCACATGTGTGCTGGGAAAATTAAAACAGGAGATTAAGGGAAGTTTGCTATATGTTTTATTTGTAAAGTACTGTAAGTTTTTGTGTATTTTACACATTCAGTTTGTGATGTGTTACACATACTGTAAACATTGCAAAATTGTAGTATTTTTATACATACACTTTATGCTAACATTACATCAAAAAGAGTTTGTTTTTTCTAGAATTTATTATTAAGCAAACATGATTTTAATGCAACAATTTTGAGTGTTCTTTTGATGCTGTTGGTTAGTAATGTTGTGTTGCCATTATTTTTTGCTTCATTGTTGTGGCCATCTGAGAAGTAGCGCACAACTCAACTTCCGCAGCATAAATCTAGACATAGATCAGTACAACGAACTGACCATACACCTATTAGATTTATTTTATGTAAAGCACTCTAGAGCGATCATTGTATTTACCTTACAGTCCAAAATGATTCCATGCTTCATTATTTATTTAGACTCAATTTCCTGAGCATCTGATCAATCAGAGATCCATTTCCCTCTGGTCATGTGAAAATTGATATGATTTGTTGAGGTTGCGGTGACTCTAACAGTAATCATCTTGCGATGGACGTTTTTTTAAATATCAAATTGAGAAGTGCAGTCTGACTGAAACAAACTAATAAAGCTTCAGATAGCTGAGACAGGAGTAAATGCAATAAAGGCAGGAGTGAATTATCTTACAGGAGCTCAGTCCCCACTGGGGAAATTCATTTAGCTCTCCTGCAGTGAGATTCTTGGTGTAAGGATGTCTGAGATTTTGTTGCAGCCACACTAACAAAATTGAAAAACTATTTATGTGTTTCAGTTTAGCAATGAATAACAAATATGTTCAGCAAGCAGCTTTATTTTCCTTGTTACCCATGGTTTTGAGTTTCATTGGACCAACATATCTACAGTATAGGCTATAATGCAGGTATTCTAATTAAGGTTAAAGGTGCTCTAACCCCCCAACCCCCA
Source organism: Abramis brama (assembly GCF_963993115.1). NCBI lineage: Eukaryota > Metazoa > Chordata > Actinopteri > Cypriniformes > Leuciscidae > Abramis > Abramis brama. Next base: position 11,598,871 of record NC_139969.1, read on the forward strand.
CCCCCAAATCATTCTTGTTGGTTATTGGCTGGAACACTGTTTGTTATATTTCGTGGCCAAGGCTGGGCCAGTTTGTTTTTCTTGCCATTTGTGGAGCCTGGGATGTCTACAGAAACCGCGTTTTTTTACAGTGTGTTCAGGGGACAGGCAGCTAGCAGATAGTGAGGAGATGTTTGATGGATGTGACAAAAAATGTTTTGGTCTAAAAAAACGTGTGACATCGCTTAGAGCACCTTTAACTAGGAGGTTATTTCTTTTGTAGCTTATATTTTATATGTATCTTTGTTTTTAGTTTCTATTTGTCTATTTGGTTCATTTTAACCTTTGGTAGGCCTACAGCTTTTTAACATAACATATATATTTTTTTATGTGCTTATTTTTATAAGATATCTAGAACACTTGTCAATATGAGGTATTAAAGTTTCTACATAGATTTCAGAAACCCTTGCTATTAGTGCACCGGTGGCCATTAAGTGAACTGCAGCTATTCATTTTCTCGTGCTCGCACTTGTCTCGAGCTCACATAAAGAGACTAAACGTGATTCAGTGCCCCGAAATACTCGCGGCGAGGTTCTTTTTCTAAGTAATAAGAAGTTGGAAATACCTTTACAGCGATATACTAGTTGTTAACAAACATACAGATGCTGTCCACTCTGCTGAGAGCGACATTTTGCTGCGAGCCTTCCTCTCAATCAGTGTTGCCAGATTGGGGGTGTTTTTTAATTTGATTGTGCGGGTAAAAATGGGTTTGGGCAGGTCGACAAAATTTGGGCTGGTTTGGGGTCAGTTCGGCGGTTTTCAAACATCTACATTTTAAAGTCTAATTGGTTTAAAAACTAAACTAAAGTGTGCATGCACTAGTCCATAAAATCAGTCATCATGACATTACTAAACACACACGCCCATGCAGAGTCAGCTGGCGTTGGTGTTGACGTCGCCGACGAGCACGCACCTTTAGCCAATCAGCGATCAGCAGGCAGACGCGATTTAGCGCGATAACTTGTAGCTGTAAGTGATCGCTAATGCCAAAGTGGCATAAATATACAGTAAGTTGTATCTACAGCAAAGAGTGAGAGTGAGCATCTCTAAAAACTTGGATTACACATGTAGTGGGAGATGACTCAATGGCTCTTAATAAATAACTAACTCTGAGAAGCGAGGACAGTTGAATGACTTGAATTGAAATCGAATATGGGAGACTCCTGTCCATGGTTATGTACTAGTCTGGCCTAACCAGACATTTGCAATTTTTACACCGTCCAGACTGCACTCTACTCGTCCCTGACAGATGCTGAAAAAGGTTTGAATCAACGATAAATCAGTGTTGACTGCTAAATTCTGCATTATGTTCTGCAATGTGTACATCCGAGGGTTAAAGTCATCGGTTAATTCTTTTGATTGCCGTTTTGACAGTGTCCACCTAGACATTTTAGTCATATTTGCTAACTGTCCTTAATTATTGCGCTGTTTTGACACGTTTTCCTGGGAAATTGATTGATTTTTTTTTAATTTTTTTTTTATCATCGTTATTTTGTTTTAAGGAGATAAAAATGGTGCTTATCAACCTTGAATGACATGGCAATGAAATTATATCACATTATTTTGGCAGTAAAATTTTGGGTGTTTTTTTTTTCTTGGAGTGGGCAGGTTTTGGTGAGCTTTTGGGCTGGAAATCACCGTCCCAATCTGGCAACACTGCTCTCAATAAGATTCTTACATATAGCCCCTTTAATGCAGTAGTTCTCACAGTGTATATTGCATCCCCTAGGCCAGGGATGGGCAACTTCGGTCCTGGAGGGCCACTGTCCTACAGAGTTTAGCTCCAACCCTGAAAAAATCACCTGCCTGTAACTTTCTAGTAATCCTGAGGACCTTGATTAGCTTGTTCAGGTGTGTTTGATTAGGGTTGGAGATAAACTCTGTAGGACATTGGCCCTCCAGGACCGAAGTTGCCCATCCCTGCCCTAGGCCTAGAGGTAACCTGAAATAGGAATGATAAAATTTTCCTATTTTATCAAAAACTGCTAGTTGATAATACAAGTCAACAGGTGTTCTTTTTTGTTTCTTTTTAAGACTTTGATTGTGCTCAATGCACAACACAAATATCAGCAAAGACATTCTTTTGTGTAAGTTTTTTGCTTTTTCAGTTTAAACCAAAAAAAAAAAAAAAAAACACAAAAATGGAGATCCTGTATTATTGTATTGCAGCTTTTGCATTTCAACCCCACTGCATGCATGAAATATTTTCTTTTTTTGGAACACACATTGTGACTGATGACAGTTCGGAAGTGATTATAAGTTTGGAAGTTAGGCAGATGACAAGTCAGGGAAAAATGCACTCATATCTTTCTTATTAAGCGTGTGGATCAGGTGGGATGTGCAAAGATGGAATTGTGATGGGAGGCAGATGAGAATGGAGAAAGAACCGTACATTTAATGTGTGTAGCGCACTTTTTTTGTGCATGTACTGTATTAGAGCGAACAGAAGAATAAGGGAGGGAATGTATATGGAGAGAAATAAAAGATTGCGGTGAAGCTTTAATGTCTGGGAGAATGTCTTTGTGGCAGAGAAGATGAATAGAGCAGCACTTCTGAGTTATCTCCTGCTCAAAAGCAGAAGCTCCCTTGCTGATCAGCAAGCTTCAGGTCTCATCATGTACTTGCACTCTAAAAATATACACCCAGATACCTCCTTCACCACACCTTTGTCTCTCTTTACTTGCTTATCTCCTGAGTCCTGCCATTATTCCTCTCTGATTTCATATGCATAAGTTCTTCCAGGGCATTTCCATAAACTGCTCGCTGATGCTTCGGCTGTTATCACTGTGGCATTTCTAAATGTGTGTTTTCTTAATAAATCCTTAAAGACTATTAGATCTCCCTTTGTGTGTTGCTCTGTCAACATATAAATGTTACGTTTTGAATTGCTGAAAAATAGAGAATTAAGCTACATCTCTCAGATGGTGAGATACACTCAAATATGAATGATGAGATAATATGAAATATGGATAATGTGATGTTTAAATTCATTTGATGTATTTTATGTGGACCACCCACAAGGTGGCATTACTTCTTGAATAGTCTTTTGACTATCAGTATTGATCCAGTCCACTTGCCAACTTCTGCTTGACTGACATGTTTTTACATGCAGTTTAGGACCAGGTATATCTAAAATATTTGATCAATTGGAAATAGCACAAAGCAGAATATACTTCTGCTCACACATATCTTGCATATTTGGTTTAGCTGCTACAAGTGTCCTTATCTAAACGCTTAGTATCTTGCAAGGATTGGTCAATCCAGTGAGTAGCCTAATTCTTTCTCAGGATCCTTTGTTGTTGTAAATAGGCAGTTTCAAACATCAGCTTTTTTTGTGGAAAAAGTTGTGCTGCTTAATATTTGTGTGGAAACCATGATGCTATTTTTCAGGATCTTTTGATGAATAAAAGGTTCAAAAGAACATCATTTTTTATGACATGGATTTTTTAGTGACATTGTAAAGGTCTTTTACTGTCACTTTTGATCAATTTATTGCACCCTTGCTGAATGATTTATTAAAAAAAAAAAAAAAAAAAATCTTACCGGCTTTAAACTTTTGAATGGTAGTGTAGTACATTTCTACTGTATGTCAAGAAGTAAGTTCTTAATCAAATGCAGCACATCCCTTACGAAACAAAAATATATGGGAATATAATGCAGAATATAATGCTATTTATTACATAATACATTTCCATATATGGGAGACTAGTGCTTATATTTTTCAATATACTGCAATATATGCACTGACCATGTATAACTATAAAATATTTATAAATTAAGACAAAAATAGCATTACATGTAATATTCACAAAGTTGTATCCTTTATTGTGTACATATATTGCTCATACAATGTTCCCATATAAATGTGAATGTATGTTCCACAACAGATTTCTAATTCCCAGCATGCTTTGCTTCTGACTTAAAGGAGAGCAAATGTTAAAATTTAAGTGTTATTTAATGTGTTTTGCTCAATAATGGCTGTGCACTCCTCAGCCCAGTGATAGTCTCCTGGCTAATTACTTTAGTACATGCAGGTATGCTTGTGCTTTTGTTAACTACCTTGAAAATATGAAACATTTATAATGTAAATGATTTAAAAAATATAAGAAATATATTACATTTGATATTTCTCTCTATATATGTGTTTATGTTGCATGAGTAAATATATCTGCAATATATTACACATGCACCATATCTGATCACTATACATCTATATATTATTAAGTGTATTACTGAATATAAAATTTCATGCATTATGATATATTAGTAAATATACTGTCACATAATTTTTAATATATGAAAAGAGGCAATTCCTTATGTATTATTCAAAATATTGTAATATATTAACACACGCCTGTTATCTACACCTAATGTATATTAACACGCCTATTATTCCTTATATTTTCAAATATACTGTTAAACCATTTAATATATTGATCATTCATTTGTGTGACCCTGGACCACAAAACCAGTCACAAGTTGTACGCGTATATTTGTGGCAATAGCTAACAATACATTGTATGGGTCAAAATTATCGATTTTTCTTTTATGCCCAAAATCATTAGGATATTAAGTAAATGTTCCATGAAGATATTTTGTAAATTTCCTACCGTTAATATAAAAACTATATATTTTTGTGAGTGGATGCAGCACAATCGCGAACATAAATGGACAACTTTAACGGCGATTTTCTCAATGTTTAGATTCTCAGATTCCAGATTTTCAAATTTTAATTTTTTTTTTTATCTCGGCCAAATATTGCCCTATCCTAACAAAAAACATACATCAATGGAAAGCTTATTTATTCAGCTTTCAGATGATGTATAAATCTTAATTTAAAAAATTGACCCTTGTGACTGGTTTTGTGGTCCAGGGTCACATATGGGAAATATATTTTCTTTTCATAAGGGATACTTGTACTGTATGCGATTTCAGGTGCAGCCAGTGACTCACCAAACAAAAGTTTCAACTTGTGCTGGCAATTAATCCACAGCTTTTAAGCAGTGCTGGTAAAGTAATTTTTTTTTAACCTATTTAAAACTGAGAATGTTCATTCAGCCAATCAGCCAGTAACATTGGCAATTCACTACAATGTGATATTATTATAGACCTTTGGAATTTTTTTTAACAATTCAAGACTTGAAAGGTGACTATAAAAATAATTATAACCTCAAGGTTTTTTTTCAACTCCTTTTAGAATCCAAGCACATCCCTTTCATTTTAATATATTGCGCAAGTGTTTATTGATTGTATGTTGTCAGTGTATTGCATTACGTATAGGTCAGAGGTTTACTTTCACAGAGAGCTAATGGTGTGTGCCATTTTGCAGATCACAAAAGAACAAGCCTTTGAGTTCTGTCACTGTGACAAAGTGTCTGTGTAACCGTGAGGATCAAATACTGTGCCGTTGGTGGGAAAGTGCTGCTGACATCATTGCTATTGGCATCTAGGCAGGATGTATTGGTCAGTAAGGGCATGGCAGTGAACACTGGACTCTATAAGATCTAGCTGTGTGCAAAGACATATGCCCTTAATTACCTGCCATTCAGCCCTCTACAGATACTGATGAGAAAGCAGGAAGAAAATGTGTTTTGAACACCGTTACCGATAAACAAACAAGTAATGACTTATTAGCATTGCCTAGTTCTAATGACTACTGCGTGCCGGTTTGACAGAGTAGAGTAATTAATTTCATAAATGTTAAATATGGTAAATTAATGTTGCTCGGGTCCTGCATAGCTTGAAAGGCGTTATTTGACGGGTTTGCCAACCTCCCTCTAGCAACAGCTGAATTTGAGTTATGACCTAATTTAGCAAGCGTTTAGATGTGAATATTCATTTTGTTTTGCTAATCATTTAAATTGGGCATTTCGGTTTATATGTATTTATTTTGTCTAGGGCCAGATAGACATGATGAACTTTTGCATAATTTGATACGTGAACCAGCATCAACTAACAGTTTGTTGAATTATTTTCAGGGCTTTTTGCAATATTTATTGATCAAGAAAGTGATGAAATGGCAGGGATCAAGGGTGGAACAGGATTGGTGGATGAAATAGGCACCCATGTGATCACCAATAGGCTAGCACATAGCCCTGACAATATATATATATATTTTTTTTTTTTAAATGCTTCATCTTTACTATAAAATAAGGGTCTACGGTGCATTGTCCATTATCCCCTGGTGGTAGCTTCTATAACTACACCATCTGAAGGTTGAATTTTACATAATATATAACATTTTTTGTAAGTGTAGTCTTTTAAAAAAGGCATGTGAAATAATAAACTAAGTGCAAAACAAACCTGCCTTCCCATTGTTGGTGTTACAGGGCTTGAATTTCGACGTGGGATTGCGTGTATTGCTCTTAATTTTGTGCTTACACCCAAAGTGCGCGCACTTTTTTGCTGCTTATTGCACTTAAACATTCAAATACACACAAAATAATGTCAAAATGCCGGTCTTGCCAAGTATTCACATAAACAGTCAGTTATGTGAACGTAAACAGTTGAGAAAGAAACTGTATAATGGATCTGGGGTGCGTTTCCCATACAACGACGTAACTCACTGCTTAACTACGATGGATCACTGAATAAATCAACTAGCTAGTCACGACTGTTAACAGAAACCGTATTGCCGCAAATTGGTTGTTCAACCACGTTGGTTAATTATGTCACGCATTTGGTGGAGTAATAACTTAATGAATCCGTTTGAGATCTAATTAATGCTTGATGTTTTGCTATAAATTACGGACATGGCATCTGAGGACTATTTCTCATTTTTCTCAGTTATTTTGCTTTATTTCCAGATTCGATCATAGTCTCATTCTTATAGAGCACATGCACACTCTTCTAAAACAGTGCTTTTTATCTCTTGACAAACTAAAAGATGTAAGTGATATTATGTATTCTAAATAAAAGATACATATTGTACTGCATTTCAGCTTGCTTATTTTGCTCAAGATAAGGATTTATTGAGTCAAGACAAACAAGAAACTATGCTTCTAACCACAGCTCGAGAGCTGTTGTTCAAACCACACAACTTTGCGATGCTGTTTACGAATGTTCGTTCGAACTATGGTTTTGGGAAACACAGAGTCATTGAACTATGCTGATAACAACAGAATTTGCGACCATAGTTGGCAAACAATGCTTTCGGGAAATGCGCTCCAGTGACAGCAGCCTAATATACCTACTGCCAAATTATATATACTTTTAATAGATATGTTAAAAATATCTATTTGGCAGTTTTGTCCCATGCTATTGATGTCAAAATTGTGGCCAGTGAATATGCTGAGTGGCTAGTAACTTTGGAAAACCACTAGCCACAGTGGCTGGTGAGCAAAAAAGTTGTTACGCCCTGTAAACTGCATGTGGCTAAAACATTAAAAAATCTTACCAAAACCACACTTTTGAATGGTATGTATTTATGTTGGTAACACTTTATTTTGATGGTCCCTTTTGAACAATATGTTGACTATAAGTAACTTTTGCAATTACATGTCAACAAGCAGTCATTATAGTATTAATGCTTAATATCTGCTAACTCTTTATTGTGATGGTCCTCCAACAGACATTCTACTGACTATAAGTAACTTTGCAACTACATGTCAACTTATTCTAACCCTAACCCTACCAGTCTACTTATACTCTACAAACACTATAATGAAAGCTAGTAGACATGTAAGTGCAACTTTACTTAAAGTCAACAGAATGAGTTAAAGGGACCATCAAAATAAAGTAAAACCTTTGTTATATAATGTTTATATCTGATTAATCGCATATAAACAATGCATTTGAGTGAATGAATTGATTCAGATAACTAGTGTTCATTTAGTGTTCTGCTTCAGCTCCAAATAAGCTGGTCATAGTCCAGTCCAGTAGTGTCTGTCCTCCACGTCTCCATAGACAACTAAGCCATTAAGCTGATTGGACTGCGCAAATGCCCAGGCCATAGATCCAGTGATATCCGTCGTCCAGTTTGCCTCTCCAGTGGCAGGAAATTGGACATTCTGATCCACTGTCTGTCCAAATCATATTGGACCTGGGAGTCCGGGCGCACCGGGAACACAGGCCTTATCAGAGGACAAACACACCACTCGCACGGCCGTCCCTGTACACCGGCACTATAAACCTCTATAATAACCAGCCCATCCCCTTTTCTCTCCTCCACGGTGCTCTATTCCTGATCCTACCCTTCATCTCAGCTTCTAGTTGTCTCTGGTGAGAGCAATAGATTTCTTTACAGGGCCAAACAATGCAGGATCCTGAAATTGCATTAAAGCATGCTAATGTAATCTCTCATGCCTGTAAGCTATCGGGTTTGTTGCTTTCCAGCATGCTTATTAGAGAAATATTGTGCGGCTGTGTGTGGCTGGGAGTGCGTGTTCTCAGAATTCATGGATGATGAGTTTGAAACATTGTTTTTTGCTGCAAACGGTGGTGGGAATGAAATCATTATTTGTTGCCTAAACTTGGCATATGGCTACTAATGACCACAGCATTTGTTCTATAAATCTGTGATGGCATTAATGTTTTCAAGAGCCTATAAATGTGCAATCTTTCTCCCTTTTAACTCTGATAGATGTAGGAACGCTGTAGGCCGTTCCACTGTAGATACCAGACCCATTTACACTGTTTCTTAAAGAAAGAGGTCATGCAGACCAGTGACCTAACATCCTTTTTATTTAACACACACACACACACACACACACGCACGCACATACACACGATAATCATCAGTTATGTTAGTCCTTTTCTTTGCACTTGTACAGTCTGACCTTACGCTTCCATTCCCTGGTATAAAGGCAAAGCAAACTTGCCCTAGGCGAGCTATATTTCACAACTCTTCAGGGACTGGCTTGATGGATCGGTCCTTCATATAGAAAACCCATAAAGCCTGATGTTTATGTGCAAGCAAATGAGTATTTGTGTTTCATGCATGTGTTTGGAGAGATGAGTAGGCACGCCTGCCATATTTACATGTTACCGCAAATGATTAGTGTGTTTGCGTTTGCAGGCAGAGTTACTAGCTGAGTTTTCATCTCCATATTTTTAAGCACATTTTGGGATAGTGCATGACAATGATGATTTTTAAAATGTATTAAAAAAGTGGCCATAAAGACATTTAAAAAGGATTTATATTTCATTTCCAATAGATACTTAGATACAGTAGATCTATTAATCAAAGAATCCACAAAAATATTAAGTAGCACAACAGTTTTCAACATTGATAATAAATGTTTCTTGAGCATCAAATCAGCATGTTAGAATGATTTTTCGAAGGATCATGTGACACTGAGTAATGATGCTGAAAATTCAGCTTTACCATCACAGGAATAAATTACATATTAAAATGCATTAAAGTAGAAAGCAGTTATTATAAACAAGTAATATTTAACAATATTGCTTTGACTTCTTTCAAACATTTGAACGGTATAGTGTAAATGATGAAACCAATATTGAACTTTTGATATATGAAAAATGGCTAACACAATAGGCCTACTGCAAAAATGTTTTGCTGCTTTAAGCCTGTTGGAGGCAACATTGACTCTCTGTCTAAACTACCTCAGACACAAACTTCCCACTGGAGACGAAATCCTGCTGTTATGCTGAAAATGTGCAGGCAGCTGCTCCAAGCTGCTGTGGTCATGTTTGACATTTCACGTATACTCAGCCTTTCAAGGCCCTCTGTGTCTTGCACAGTTTCAAGAAAGAAACGTCCAAATACAATGCACTGATGTGATCAGAATGAGATGTCTTGTTTTTAAAACATCAAAGCTACACCAATCAGAGCTCATATGCCGTGTTCAGACTACACTGTGTCATTATGCGATTTGGATTCCTAAATTCTTGTCGTGTTGGGGACTAGAAGCACGTTGCTTCCCGACCAATCATCACTTGCTGTCAGCGAGAAGGCGGATCTAGCATCTGAATTCCGTAAACAAGAGCGTAAACAAAAAATGGCTACCGAAGTGGACTATTAGCTTAATACTAATTCCAGTAATCTCCAGGTTGCTGAAGCGCAATATCTTTTTGTCGACATGCTAGTCTTTTAGTTTGGACGTCATGAAGCGTTGTAGACGCGGCAGAGTCCACTATATCCCCCTTTACGAGATAAAACGTTCGATTCTTACGTCCCCATCCCCATTACGCCCATTGTCGACCACGTCAAACGGATCGTGGCGAAGTCGGGCCGAAATTGTGTAGTCTGAACCCGGCCTTAGTCTATAACTCAAAGGTGAAATTTTTCTGATGGATTGTGAATTCTCTTTACTGTCAGTCACATGGTAAATACAACCTTGGAAAGGTAATGGGAGTTTCTCTGTTTTCCCAGCACACTTCAAATCTGCAGGTAGTGGTTAGAAGACTTAAGGTGAACTCCATTAAATAATGTGTAATTGCTTGGCAAGGGTGTCTTTTGTTGTGTCACCGTTGGAAAAGCTCTCCACAGAATTGCTACAAATGAAGGAATTGATTTTCCTCCCATTGCGATTATTTTTTTTTCTGTGTCAATTCACGACCAAACCTCCCCTGCCCCGTTCGTCCATGGTCTCATCTTCACTACTAGTGCCCATTACCCCATCCATTCATCTACAGGCCACAAGAAGAACATTCACCTAAACTTGTCTCCTCACTTTTACATTTTACATTTACATTTATTTATTTTATCCATAGTGAGTTACAGTGCATTGAAACTATACATTTGATCAGTATGTGCATTCCATGTAAATAAAACATACAGCCTTGGTGTTGATAGTGCTATGCTGTACCATCTTAAATGTGAGTGTGTTAGTTAGCATGGTTCACTTTGCACCTGTTGACAGTAATCACACAATCCTGGAGTGTAATGGATTCGTCTAAAATGATAGCCATTGAAAATGTCACAAAATAGATTTTCACAAGCAACATAAATGCAAATATTTAATTGTATTAAAGTAGATGTTTTACTAGTGGTTTTTTATATTTGTATATTTATTAAATTATTTATTTAACATGTATTTTTTATTTTTTAACATGATATTTTATTGATTTATTTAACATGTTTATTTGTTTTATTTGTTCATTTATTTAAAGTGAGAAATGGATGTTTGGAACATTTTTTAATGGAACCATTTTTCTCTGCCTTTTTGAGATGAACAGTAATGCTAACTGACATCAATTTCCTGGCATAATATACCTTTTTTTTGGCTTGTTATGTATAAACTATTTTATGCAAAATGCCATTAACCCCACAGAAGCAAACAGTGTCTCAGAGCAAGCAACTACACTTTTTGTGTGAAGAATGACTTTCTACCCTGTTGTTTTGAGAATGCATTTGTGTGTAAGGCAAATAATGATACCTTTTCCCTAGACTCGTCTTTCTGTCATTCACAGCTGAGAGACTGTTGTGTAGCCCAACTCAGGTACCAATTAGAGAGGACTCTACGTTCACACCAGACAAATGAACAACAGAGGAAGAAAAGTGTGAGTGTGTGCATTTGGTGTATTTTTTTGTGTGTGTGTTTGACAAGGTTGTGTGTGTGCGTGGGTAGGTATATGTTCGCTCTATCTTTCAACAAGACCAGAAAGTGCTGTGATACATGAAAATCCCAAATAATTCCTCATCTCTGCAGCATCCCAAAGGGAGGAGTAAAGGGATAAACCTGACCCCGAGGAAATACAGCTGCTCCGATGACAAATCACCGGTGTAATGGGAACAAAACGGGGTGTCCTGTGTAGAATCATAAAGAGAGGGCAAAAATCTCCTAGGAATTGAAGCAATTAACAGGTTTAAGCTAATGTTTTGTATTTCATTGTCTAAATTTGGTTTACAATGAGGAGCTATGAGAATCTGTTTACATATCATTTTAGATACCTTCAGGACTAAAGTCTGTTTAATCAGCAGAAATTGTTTCTTCATAATACAAGCGATTCAAATGGGAATGTTGAGATTGTCTTTGAATTGCAGAGCAAAAATCAAAGTCTACGATCTTCAATAGATCATCAACATCACATCACGTTCATTTGGACCTTACCAAAACATTCACTGCCAATAATTCAGTGAGCATGTACTGTATAAAAGTGCTGAGGAGAGATTGATAAACAGACAGAGCTCTGGAAACTCAGTGTGATCTTAGATGAGGTGGAATCCCTTCTGTGTGGCTTTGATATCTCAACGACATGGACATGATTTGATATACAGCAGCTGCCAGAAAAGTATCAGACTCAGAAGTGGAATGTTGGGTTGTGCTGTATTTACTACTGTATATGTAAACTTCTTTCAGTTTAGATGACAGTAATTTAGGCTCATTCCTGGAAGTTTATGGGGCAAAGCATTGCACCAAAGTACACATTAAAATACTCTTTGTTTTGAAAGTGGAAGTAGATACGCTTATATGTCTTGAAATGAGAGTAATTCAAACCATTTACTTACCTTTCTGTGCTAAGTTATATCCATTTTTTCAACTTCTGCTGGTGAATCCGTTAAGTCCTCATGATGCATGCAAAGAGAAATAACATGTTGTCTTTCATTAGTCTTTAGGCAAGACACCAAAGGTGAATAGGATATACATTTTAACTAATAGATGTCCCTAATTGAATTAATCACAGTTAAATACGGTTTGGTATCACAAGTTTTCTGAATTTGCTATTCATTTTGGTATTACATGTTCTATTTAAATAGGCAAATGAGCCATTATCCCTATAAATATGCACTAATTTGCGTACATTTCCAGAATAGAACATTTAATAAAGCCAGATTCAAAGCCTAATTGATATGACAAAATCTCAAAATTGACCAGTGCATGAAAAAACAATGATTTTGCGTGTAGTGTCTTGCCTACTATAGACCCACTTTTTGTTTAAATGCAACTTTTTCCTTTTATAAATAACTTGTTCTTTATAGTATGCAATTTATTTGATTTGGCTTAAATTGCTGTAGATAAAACATAACATATGATCCCTCCCAGTACTTGTCTGATGGAAGTGATGGCAATCTATGTCAGCCTGCCAGAACATTACAGAGCCAACTCTGTTTCCATGTGGGTCTTAGCTGGGATATACTAGACACATCCTCTGGACTTTTCCACATCGGAAATAGATAACCACACCCCATCTCCCCTGCGGTACTCATCAACCTGGATACCAAGGTTACTGCACACCACCAGGAAACTACATTAAGCTGCAGCGTTGAAAAAAAAAAAGGAAATACTGTAGAACAAAGAAAGGAAAAGATGAAGAACAAGGTTGAGAGCCAATGGATTTTTGAAAGCACTGAGCTCTTTTGATCAGAAGCAGAAGTCATTTTTCAATTAAACTTCAAAACTTCCATTTTTCATTATTTGGGTAACATTTTACGCTAAAGATTAACTCGTTAACATTAGTTAATGCATTGGGTATCATGAACTAACAATGAAGAACACTTTCACACAATTTATTTTCTAGGTTAATATTAATTTTTACATTGTAATATTACATTTTTAGTATTTCATAAGTTGTTTAGACTACTCTGCATTTTTAACATACACATTGACATTATATATAATAATAATGTATTATGATGATAAATTCATAAACAGTGAACTTTAGTATGTTTTTAATAATCAACATGAATTAGATTAGTAAATGCTGTAAAACAAATTCATGATACCTAATGCAATAACCTTATTGTAAAGTGTTGTAAAGTGTTAACCTTATTGTAAATTTTTCCGTGCTGACAATGACACTTGACCAGTCTAATCATGTTGCACTTTCTGCAGATAGTTAGTTTAAAATGACTAATTCTGTCATTATCTTCCCACAAACCAGCGCACAAAATGAAACAGGACTGCCATAGATGCCCACTCAAATAAAATAAAATAAAAATTAGTGCATGATGCCTTTGCTTTTTCTGCTTTAAAGTTTACCTATTATGCCCGTTTACAAAGTCTTGATTTTGTTTTTGGGGTGTAGAATAGGTTTTCATGCTTGTAAATTATATTAAAAAGTTACATCAACTATTGTCATCGTTCCGTCGTTACCAACATAGTTCAACGATTTGGTGTTTTCCAAAACCATAGTTCCAACGAACACCGCAAACTAACGTGTTTGGAACTGCAGCTCTCAAGCTGTGGTTAGAAGTTCTTGTTAAATAACATGTGAACTTAAATAGATCATGCTCTTGGGCACAGTGAGCAAGCTAACATTCAGGACATTCTATATCTTTCATTCTATTTAAATATGTGAAGAGTTCATCAAGAGAAGTGCCATCTGAAATTTTCTTCTAGATTTTTATGAAGCTCGTATATTTAAGTTCAGCAATTTCACTTAAATGGCAATGAAAATTACCTATTAATTGTCATTTAAGTGAAATTACTGAACTTAAATAAACGAGCTTGATAAAAATGATCATTCTAAAATAAATTTTCAGATGGCACTTAGAGGCTTTTGCATCTGAACTCTTAATGTAGACATTTTAATCTATATATTTTAGCGTGTCAAGTTATCAGCAGCGTTTTTGAAGAGTGTGGAAAATGCGGAAAAACTAATAAAGAAAAAAGACATGGAACAAAAACAGTGTTGTATAGTCATTAGGTACCATGTTTGTTACTCTAGCATCTCAGAATCTCCAATAGATAGATTCATTAGCAGAAGTTATTACTCCTCCACCTGCGTGTGACATCATTAACGGCAGTCCTGTATTGTTGAACAAATGTGGTTCAAACGACAGAGGTGCGACTGTAACGGTCTGGGGGATGTTCCTTTAACACCCATGTTTAGAGTTTCCCCTGGAGCCTTGCATTCACGCAGAGTTGGACAGAGGCTGATATATGCTGTACCATTCTGTATTCTTTTTGCGTTTCCCTCTAAATTAAATATATTCGTTCAAGGTAACCTGTGTCGAGTGCATCCAACACACAGTAGGTTACACGGCCATGTTACAATGGTTTTGGGAAACAGGTGTGACTAGCTGGTTAGTTTCTACTACAATGCGTCATACTGGTAGTTAATCAGCAAGTTACATCATTCTGGAAACACATCCCTGATTATTTCCAGTCTCTACGTCAAGTCAAGTCACCTTCATTTATATAGCGCTTTTAACAATATGGATTGTTTCAAAGCAGCTTTACAGTGATAATAGGAAATTACCGTAACAGATTGTTTAGGCTTTACAACAGCTCTAGGATAAAGTTATTGTCCAGTTAAATATGAATCTCCTCTTTCCGAAAAGTGAAAGTGAAAATTGTTTAGGCTTTACAACAGCTAGGATAAAGTTAATGTCCAGCTAACTATGAATCAATGCGTTTTGATTGGTCCGCTGAACCAGTGTTTTGAGGGTGTTTTAGAAATGTCACGCCCCTTCCCAGACAGCAACATAGTGTCTGCCCAGATCCGGCCCACATCTGGGCCGTGTGCAATCCATGTGTACCAGATGTGGGCCGGATCTGGGCCGACACTATGTTGCTGTCTGGGTTACCATGACCACAACACACTACTATTGCAACTCAATCAGGCCTCGCCCCTTTTTTAAATAAGGGATATTGTAACGTACGTTCCCAGAAGAAAACTCAAGACTACAGTAGTGGCATTTCAGGGAGTTCAGAAACACTGCTTACTGATATATACTTACTGAATAATTCCCTTTGGAGTGGACTTATGCTTTGTAACTTTGCAGACCAGAACAGCAACATTGCATAAAAAAGCACAATAGGTCCTCCTGAATGCTTCTGGCTGGTGCATCTTCTGATGAAGGGACAGAAATCAGCAGTATCCCTGGGCCAGAAGGACCATAATGAAAAGTAATTAGAATCATTGGGACTCTGGGTTTAGTGAGAATCCTGATTAATGACATGCAACAGTGAGAGTTGAGAAACTGCTCTCCCAGGCACTGAAGATCACTGCTGGAAAACAAGCCACTGGCCAAGCCAGCAGATCAAGAACTCCTGCTTTCACCTACCGCCGCCCTACTTTGAAAATAAAGGACAACGTGAGAGAGAGAGAGAGAGAGAGAGAGAGAGAGGGAGAGAGGGAGAGAGAGAGAGACAGAGAGAGGTATATGGATTCCACAGGAACAAAAAGCCTGTGCTCTTTGTGATATTGGTGAGCTTGAGACAATTTCTGCTTCACTGCCATAAATCTAATAAGAGTGAAAGTCTTCAAAACACCTTCAAAACTCCAAAATTCAATTCAAGCCTGAAAAATGGAGGATTGGTGGAGGACACATGTATGTGTTGCTGTAAAAGTTATATTGAGCTGCACACAATCATAAACCAGCTACTGCTGTGATCACCAGTATTCAGTCTGTGTACGTGAATATTCTTAATGTTTAGTAATGTCTTGTTGAATGTTTGATTTATTCTATTATATTATTTTTTTACCATTGTGACAGCATATTAATGTTTTCCCGTTGTTTCCTGTTGCTACTTTTATAGATGCTTTGCCAATATTATGTGTAAAACAATCATGACAATAAAGTACTTTGAAATTGCTACAGATTATAATGCCAAGAAAGAAAGAGTCTCACTACGCCGCCGATGACTAACAATCTCAGTCAAACTGTTATATCAATGTTGGTGAACAGCATTATTTCAGTGTGCCTTAAAAGGAAAACGGAACTAACCAGCATTAGCTTTAGCCAGAAAGTAAACTAATATTGCTTTAAAGGTGAAGCGTGTTTATTTTATTTGTTTTTGATGTAGGAATTACTTACTTTACCTTTAAGCTGGCATTTAAAGCAGCATAGTAAACCATCCACATTCAAATGATGTTTGAGAGAGCGATATACTTATTGCTGTCCTCCAACTGGCATCTAGAAGAGTATTTCTGAAATAGTGCACTCTGTGTGTTTGGTGGTCTTATCTGATTCTACTGGGAGACTTTAATATTTACTAGAAAAACAAAACACAATGTGACACTGGATATGAAATTAATCTCCCTGGAGGAGATGAGGGGAACAGAGCTCCTACTTCAGTAAATTACATAGTGAGATCTGCCAAAACCTCTAGTAAATTCTGTGAATTTCTCTGACAGGCGCTCTGTGATGTAATCTGTTATTGGAGCATGTTGAATCCCTCAACCAGTCACACTCTCTCCAGAAAAATACAGGGTCGTTTGAAGGTTGAGGTGTCATTTTTAGGGGCGAATGAGATAATAGACCGCAACATTTCAAAATATAACGTAATTCATCTATCTGTCTGTCAGTCTATCTGTCTCTGACTGGTTTATCTATCTATCTATCTATCTATCTATCTATCTATCTATCTATCTATCTATCTATCTATCTATCTATCTATCTATCTATCTATCTATCTATCTATCTATCTATCTATCTGTCTGTCTGTCTGTCTCTCTTTTTTTTAAATTAGTCACGCTGTATGAATTTCAACAGTTTAATAACGTATTTAATGAATCCTCTTTGCATTCAAATAGAAATCGTGTTCTTTTCAATTCAAATTCTGTTTGCTGTCTCAATTAAATTTCGATTCAGGACTACAAAAGGGATTCTCTGTTCAGTTCTGAACAGTTTTTTTGGTGCAAATTCATCTCTCACATTGTTGAAACTAGTCAGATTAGACATATTCTAATGTAAACAGTTTGAGGGACATGCCAGACAAAATTAAATCTGGGCCCACTTGTGACAAACGCATGGTTTGTACCGACCATGGTGTGTTTTACAGTATATGGTATTTTTTTTTATATTTTTTTTTATTTCATTGTTTGTTCGACAAACGATTTTTGCTGTGTTGAGTCAACACTTGACATCCAATGTAAAAACAGGATTCTGAAGCAAATCCAGTTGAAAAGCACTGTTTATTTATGTGCTGTAAATGAGGTGACAGTGTGCACTGATGTCCATTTCCATCTGTCAGGTTGTCAGTGTGAGATGTTTTTAGTTTGTGCTGGTCCCAGCAGGTGTTTTTAGTCTGAATGTGTATGTGTGTGTGTGTGTTACAGCAGACATTGCTCCACTACCTCTTTGAGAATGGGTCTGTCTGCTTTTAGAGCCCATCAGAATGACTGGTGACCCATAAGACAGGTGCAGAGAGAGAGAGAGAGAGAGAGAGAGAGAACAAAGAGGAGGGAAGGCTGGATGTATGCAAGACGCATGCCACATTACAAGGAAAGGGGCAGTGCAGAGCAGTGAAAGAGAGAAAAATACCCGTTGGTGTTGATGGTTTGTCTGATATAGTGACTGAACTTTCTCCCAGCTGTGGCGGATCTACCCCGAGTCTGACTGACATGCAGTGCTGGAAACGTTGATGCATAATGGAGGTTCTGCGGTCATATCCTGCTGCGCTGACGGGTGATACTGTCAAATGTGCCAGATGTATCAAATTAAAGATTAGCTGCCACCAGTGGGCCTGCGGTTTGACCGTAAATGTTTAAGTTTTATTGATTAAAACTTGCATTTAAATTGGAAGTGAATTCAACACATACTTCAGGTTCTCACACTGCTCATTTCAGAGGCAGACAAGGAATTCACTATGAAATCACATGACCATGAGGCTTTGCAGAATTTAACACGGATGCCTTTCAGGGTCCTGTTGTGCTGAACATGTCTGAAACATTCTGCTCTTGATGAGTTAAGCTGGTAATTATTGCTGTACAGTGATTGTACATAAGTTCAGGGCAACCAGTCGATGCTGCTTAAGGAAAATGTGCCACTGAAGGCACATACTGCACATCAGTGCAATCTAAAGAAACCAGATTCAAGTACCTTCCTGAACACTGATGGCTTTTAAAACTACTGTATACTCCCTCTCACAGTCTCGTCCTGCTTGCCACATACCCCCATCGCCCCTCGCAGGCTGCGCTCTACTCCCCCCCCCCCCCCCCCAAATGTAGTTGTAAACTTACATATATTCAGTAGAATGTCTGTTGGGGGAGCATCAAAATAAAGTGTTAGCAGATAAGCAGACAGTCTACTAATACTCTAATAGAGTTACTTATGGTTAGAATGTCTTATGGCAGTCTGGTTAATTTGTTAATGATATTATTTTAACCTAAATTAAGCCAATTAAGCCACAATACAATCCTGTTGACATCCATATTTTTGTGTTAGATATTAACAGAGTGTACTCTGGTATTTGCTTGTTTTGTGTGTGTCTGTTTTAAAATAGCTTTGTGGAAGATGCTGTATTCTCCCACTGTGGATGAAACTTCATAGGTGTGGAATACTAATGGGAGTTACTGCAGCCAGGGGGATGTGAGTGATTATTCCAGCCTTCAGCCTTACTGCGACTGGAAGCATTGGGATGGATTGTAGGAGACAGGGACAGGTGAGGGAGGACCGGAGGGTTGAATTTCTGTCTTCACCTTGCCCCGCTCCCCCGCAGAGATCTGAGGGCTTATTGCCAGGCCCTGCTGGGATAGCTCATTGCCTCTAATCATGCCCTATCCTTGGCCTCATATAGGGAGATGAATGCGATGTCTGATAAAGGAGAGGTACGGTTAGATGTGTGCACGTTTGTTTACATGTAATATTTCTTGCCGGCTTTAGGCCAGAAATCAGAGTCAGTTCCTTTATGTGAGTTTGATATTTTGTTTTCTGCATCTTTGTGTTGTGTGACTCAAAGTTATTTGATATGCTAATCTCAATTAGTTGCTAAAGCCTAACAGCATGCACCAAGTTTTCAGTGACAAGCAACAGTGCAGTTCTCAAAACCATTAGAAAATTAGCATTAACACTAATTAACACTATTTTAACATTTACTTGGAGACTTTTTTTCTTTTTTTCAACATATTAAATTACATGGTCATCCATTAAATGTGCTTACAAGTTAAGTTTTCTATTAACAGTTCCAATTATACGTTTTATGTTGTCGCTATGATGTAAACATGGGGCAAAGCTTTGCCTCCACTCGCCTGCTAACTAAACTTTACAGTATTGATGTAGTGTTTACTGTAGCTTTTAAGCTCTCGCTTTTGTAAGGCTGCTCACCACCCCTTAGGAAAATTAACCATGGTTTTGTGATTGATTACTGTTAGTATTACCATAGTTTTCCGACAAATATCATGATTAAATGGTGTATAACGTATCTAAAATGTAGGCTATAAAAAATAAAAATAAAAAACACTCCTGTGAAATCCGTTCTTGGAAAGTCCTTGCATGAAATCCGTTCAGGATGATCCTCTTGTTTGTTAACATTCTTAAGTCTGAATCAGGCTTGAATTGGTTTGAAATTGACGCCATTCTTGATATTTACACCTGAGCAGAGGAAACTTGTTATGGTAAGGGGCGTGACACAACACACTGGGCCAGCTAACCGAACACAGCACATTTCGTATTTCGGAAGGAGGAGCTTCATCGAAACATGAACTAACGACGTTAGTGTAACATATTTTATTTATATATTTGTAACATATGTATATACAGTGTAATTAAATATTTAAGTACTGAGTAATAAGCAACTGCATGTGCTTACTATAGGGTTAGGGTAGGATTAGGATTTGGTTGAGGGTTAGTTGCATGTAATTATGCATAATTTATTGTTATTACTATGGTAAGTAACATATGTAACAAGGAAACTGTCAAATAAAGTGTTACCCTGATTAATTACTTTGAATCCAATTTGGAGGTAAATATGGCAGGTTTGAATTACAATGATAACATGCTCAGAAGCAAATAAAGAACAAAGTCAGTCAAATCCTGACTAATGATTGTCCACAGTCCACATATGATGGCACAGAGATGTCGGTCCTTAGGGAAAGCTGCAGAAGCGCAAATGGTGAATGGTGGCCATGCTGCCATGTTTCACGGCTCAGACGTTCATTGGCAGTCATCAGCACAGCGTGACACCTTCTTGGCCACATGTCGAGCTGCTTTTAAAACAAGGCAAATTAATGCTGGCATTCTGTCCTTTCCATCATATACTGGCACAAAGATGGGCATGGTTGGAGACCTGTTTGTTCAGTGCTAACAGCATGCTAATTAATAGAATGGAAGTAATGAGCAAATTTATGAGACAAATTAAAAATCCATGCTCGGGTATTAACACTAATTTGGAAAACAGTCGGAAAATAGACACATGCATGTTAATTTCGAAGTTAACTTAACTAAATTAAATCAGTTCATTGTACTTCATAACTTGTCAGGTAAACTTTTCCAAATTTGTCAGGTACACTTTTATAAATAAGTTAGTTTAACTTAAAAATATCCATGCAAAAAGATAACAAAAAATAATGAGTTAAGTCAACAAAAGAATTTTTTACAGTGGATAAAAGATTTATTTTAAAAAAATATATGAAAAAGCAAATTAGAGCATGTTTTTTTATTGTAAGATCTATTTAAAATGCAATGAAATCCCTTGCAGCACAATCCTTCTCATAAAAAACTAACTGAGTTAGAACTTTATTGGACGCAATAGTTTCATATAACAGGTGCTCCATGCTGCAATAAACTCCTGAATCAATGATTCCCAGCCTTTTTTTTTTTTTTTTGTCTTTGGTTCCCCTAGAGCCCAATTAGTAAATCTCTAGTACACCTTTATCAACACCAAACCAGAAATGTGTTCCTTTATAATAGTCTCATATTATAATGGTTATCATTTAGGATTAGCATTCAGACTTTTATAATTATTCACTTTATGGCAAAACCTTTTTATTTTATAACTGCATTTACTTTTAAATTGTGAATGTAATATGTAAATGTAATATAAAATAATATCCAAATTTGTTTATGAGAGTTTATAAAGCCAGACAATCAGATTACCTCACCAGATCGAGAATGTTTTGTGTGTAATATACATCTGACAGACAGTAGACTTCTCTATGGGGGCAATCCTAGGACATCCTGGGAATCACTAAATAACAGGATGTTAACAGACAGAGAAAATATTTATATGCATCATGTCACAAGTTGTTACTTCATTAAATCAGTGTTTTGCTCTGAGTTGAAACCGAAAGCCACAGTTTAATGTTGGGCTGCTGTCACATAGTTGCTTGTTCGAGTCTGCCCCTGAGAGAAATAATAATCCAAAAGACAAATCCAAACCAGTCACGACTTTCAGAGTGACGCACAAAAAAAAAAAAAAACTTAGGAAACAGAGTGCTGCATTTGCATTATGGCAACAGCAGGAACCTGAGGCCAAACATTTCAGCCATGCCAAAACTTCAAGCCATGAGATTGGACATGGTAAACACAGAGCAGCCAACCAATTTCTCTCTCTCTCTCTCTCTCTCTCTCTCTCTCTCTCTCTCTCTCTCTCTCTCTCTCTCTCTCTCTCTCTCTCTCTCCTTCCCTTGCTCCCTATCCATCTCTCTCTGATCCACACACAATTTAATGAGGCAGCGCTAAAGTGCTTATTGTACTCTATTGAGTTCTTACTAATTGGAGGTCTTAAGGGACAGAGATGGCAGCATTACTTGGTAATTTTATCCTTTATATGTCCTGCACTCACAGGCAGTATTTGTGCTTTGTAATGGTATTTAAAGTGTGTTGAAAGACTTGTAAATAGGTATGCGGAACATTTTCTGGATAAAACAGACTTCTCATTTTTTTTTTCTCAAAAGAAACCTTGACGCAACTTTTATTTCTCAGTTATTGATTGTAGTTAAAGAAAAAAATCTGATTTCCGTATTAATATTACTGTAATCAGGGCCGTGCACAGGGGGGTGGCCCGGTGGCCAGAGCCACTGCCCCTCTGCCCTCATCGACTGAGGTGCCCCTCTTCCCCACCCCCACCGCTCCGCTCAACGCATTCCGCTGATTCCGCTAATCTGCTCCAGGTTTTCCAGCTCGCTCCGCAGCATCACTCACAGTATATGTGTCTGCGGCGCTCTCTTGAAACTGAGAGTGAACACGACAGTTCACGAAAGCTGTCGCATTAAAAGGCAGGCTATGCAAGACAGTGGTTGAATCTGCGAAAGTAGTCTTTTTTTATTTATTTTTTATTTATGTCGGTAATGTTTTGCTCTTGGTCTTCTACTAGTGCTAACAACTTGTACAACATATCCACGTTCTTAGATTAGCTGCTTGTCTAATCAAATGATTATACTCTCGATCAGATTTAATACAAATATCAACATTTTCTGTTGTTGGCACACTTTGTAGACAAGGTAAACTGGGTAAACCAAGCCCTGGGTATTTTTGAGAAAATGAAAGCTCAGACGGGCGAATCTAGAAATCTTCCCCTTATGTCGTCATAAGGGGAAAGGTTACCTCCCCTTTCTCTTCTTTGCTTTGTCCCGCCCATGAGAAAATGAGATGCGCGAGCGCGATATTGGTTTTTCCTCAAGAGACATCATGGCTTTGCAAACGAGCGAAGCATGGCAATTGCTCAGTGTTTGGATGTACAAATGAACACAAAAGTATTTTTTTAGTTCCTTCATCCGAGCCTCTAAAGAACCAGTGGGTTATGTGAATTTCTGATGTGTAATTGTTCAAGTTCAGACAGATAATCTTTCTCTCAAAGTCGTTCAATACTGTTTATGCATCAGTAAATCAAGCCAGTGACTAAATTATCAACTTCACGTCGTTTCTCTTAGTAGGATTAAAATAATCTTATTTAAACTGTGATTAAAATATATACAGAAAGCTATCAAAGAACAATCCCTTTCCAATCGCCCAAGCTGTCAATCACACAGCGCGAGTTTATCTGGACACTTGCCAAAACTCGTTATGAAATCAATGACGCTGTTACGCTGCACAACGAAGCTCTTACTGTACTTACCTCATGTTTGCATTGGTGAAATCATTAGTGAGAGTGCACAAACTGTGTTGCAATGATAAGATCTTCATTCACGCGATCAACAGGCGGTCATCTGCTCAATGCTCATCACTGAAACCTTTTATGTGATGGGAATAGATCTAAATACTTAAAAAACTTCTCACGATTCGTTAATCTCGATAGCTGTAATAGTAAAAACGTATAAATGGTGTAATAGTAAAAGTATTCGAGAGAGTTCCACATGTAATGCTAGCTATTTCATATGCAAGCATGTCAGCCAATCACAGCAGTGGGCGTTTACACTGAAGTCTCACAGCAGCCAATCACAGCAGTGGGCGTTTACACTGAAGTCTTACAGCCAATCACAGCAGTGGGCGTTTACACTGACGTCTCACAGCAGACACGCCCCTTCAAACAGAGCGTTCAAATCAGAGGCTAAAATCAGGCTAGGAAATATGCCTTTTATTTCTAAATTATAACAACTTTTGATCTTAAAAACAAACTAACATTATAAGGGCACCCCAGGACACATTCTAAAATAATAAAATAATCCATGCAATGGGACCTTTAAGATCTTTCAGGACATGGTACAGGACATAGTTGCTCCAGAGGCGTGCGACCTCTGACATATATAGCAATTGTAAGTCGCTTTGGATAAAAGCGTCAGCTAAATGAATAAATGTAAAATGTAAATGTAAAAATGGTACCAAATAGAAGTAATTTGGCTGTAAAAGGAAAAGGTAAATACCAAAATGTAAAACGGTAAATAGTTTCTGTTATCATCACCAATGTGTAATTGTGAATCATAAAAAATTAGGTTATCAAGATCTTTCAGGACATGGTACCAAATAAAAAAGTGTTGCTGTAAATAGAACAGGTAAATATAAAAATGTAAAACAGCAAATAGTTTCTGTTATTATCAGCAATGTGTGATTGTGATGTTCTATCAAAACATCTACAATAAAGTCTAAAATGTATTTGAGCTGTCTTCTCGTTTAATTGTATATTCTGTAATAACTGGATAATTTGTGTTAACAAGCAACCACCCCCTTAGTGCCCCTTTTTTTGGTTTAGGCCACTGCCCCTCAAAATGTCTGTGCACGGCCCTGACTGTAATGTTAAAGTATTCGTCTTGTTGCTAGTTCGATTGTTTTGTTCATTGAATTAGACGATTTTTTCAGATAGCATACAAGATTATAAAATCATTTATTTATTGTGTGAATTACCATAAGCTGGATAGAGTATAGTCGTGAATCCCCTACAATGACTGATAAATAATGCTTTTTACTTTTTTGTCCCTGGCAACCAATCTCCTGTGCTAGTTCCATGTCTTACATGTCACCCTGCTATCTCTTTCTTTTCACACAATAAAATTAATATTTCATGACTACTTGCACTGTTAATAATGAATGGTCAGTCAGTGTTTTATTGCTTTGTGTTGAAGTTTATTTTGTGATAATGACCAGACTATTCATTATCTCTATAGACCACATTCCTCAACTTTCACAGTCTAATAATAAGACGGTCCAAAATTCAGACTCAAAAACTGGCACCTCTTTTGGGAGAATGAATGTAGGCGAAAGTGTTGCTGCAAGCGGAAAATCGTCCATGCTTCTCCATCAGTGTACCATGCACGTTGATAAGTGTTTCAACAATACGGCATAATAGGAGTATTTCCCATGTGGAGTGTGTGAGAGGGGAATAATAGGATCCCTGTGGGCTCATTTGCCAGGGTTTTGCCCACAATGTCTGCGGCAGTTTAGGTCAGAATCACAAACACATGAAGTTCAGCCCCTCTTTGCTGATGCAGTTCAGTCTCTGTGGACATGACGACTCTAATGCAATCTATTACACACTGTTGCAACACACTAAATGACGAGGAATGATCATATGGAATGGATATGTTGAAAGATTGAAAAATGAGTTTTAGAATCCCTTATAGACAAACACAAATTATTTTCACATGCAAACACGTTAATCATATAGGAGCATGTAAAATATATTATGTAGCGTGATCTCATAAAAATTATGTAAGGCTTGAAATTTGCATATGCCATAACATGTGAAACATTGGGGCATGTGTGAAATTGAACTGCACAAAAATCACATTTGAAATGCATTCATTTTTCTGTAACAGATGGATCTCACCTGATAAACAAACTCCAACTAGATATAAAACAGAATGGAATAGAATGTGAATCATCTGAATTTTTCAACTGAAAAATGTCTATAAATGCTGAGTAAGATAATCCCAGGCCCATGCTGAGTTTTAAGTTAACACTTATGATAGCAGAATTAAATGCAAAGTTGACCATAGGGATAACCAAAGTTGAACCAGAGTAATTTTCTGCACAGCTGTAGGGAAAATTATTTTAATCCTATAAAGAAGCATCTCAAGCTGGACAGATTTACAATTTATTGAACAATAAACTCAATCTCTTTGACCTGGTGCTGTTAATATACATTCATTAGACTCCTGTCTGTTCAAAACAGCTGCTAGTCACATGGTCATTAGCCCCACGGAGTTCAATATGTCAGGTCCTCAGTAGACCGGAAGGTTCTATCATGTTAAGTGCATCAATACTAAATGAGCCTGACGTTGTCTAATACAAATTCCTTGAGCATTTAATCTACTGTGTTGCCAACTTGCCATGTCCATAAATTAGTTTTATGACCAAACGTAACTACAGTTTTCTTATCAAATGCGTTTGTGGGGACATGGAAGCATGCATGTGTGTGTATGCGTGCAAAGCTGGCGTCCATGATCATTTGATTGTGCAGCATTTCTATCTAGATTGCTTTTCGCTGTTTGCCAGGGCTGAAGGGCAGTGCAGTAAATTGCATTTTGTAGCAGCATAAGATGGTGAGATTTACAGTGCCCAAACTATTAATTAGAGCCCTCTGCCACCTGAATCAACCTTTTCACACCAACACAACTCGCAGAGCCCCCGGTGTGGTGTCATTTGCAGGTTTTGACAACTTTCAAGAAAAAGCGAGTGAATTGCATCATGGAATGTTCTGTCATTAAACTCTAGGTGGCGCAGTCTGATAGGTCCTTAACTCAATCTGCTTGCAATCACATCGTTCTCCACAAGGCACAGTTGATTGGTTTCTGTTGCATCAGCAGCCAATGAGCTTGTGTGCTCAACTTCCAAATACTTGGTCAGTGTTTGCTGTAGCAGTTGCAGCACGCTTTCAGAAGCCCCCATCTTCCCCAGCTCCACCTGTAGAGATCTGCTATAGGTAATTAATGTATGCTAATGTAACAAAGTTAGTTGATAAGGAAAGAAGGAGGCGGGAACCGGCGAATGTTTCACAAAATTTTTATTATAAAATAAACACAAAAACTAAAGTAAAGCGGCAGGCCTTCACAGACGACTGCTGCACACACACAAACATAACATAAATGTCCCAGGCCTGGTCCTCTCTCGTCCTTCTCTGACATCGCTCCTCCTATTATGGATTACAGAAAATCACATTGTATGATTTTTAAGTAATTAATTTGCATTTTATTGCATGACATAAGTATTTGATACAAAAGCAGAAAAGCAGAACTTAATATTTGGTACAGAAACCTTTGTTTGCAATTACAGAGATCATACGTTTCCTGTAGTTCTTGACCAGGTTTGCACACACTGCAGCAGGGATTTTGGCCCACTCCTCCATACAGACCTTCTCCAGATCCTTCAGGTTTCAGGGCTGTCGCTGGGCAATACAGACTTTCAGCTCCCTCCAAAGATTCTCTATTGGGTTTAGGTCTGGAGACTGGCTAGGCCACTCCAGGACCTTGAGATGCTTCTTACGGAGCCACTCCTTAGTTGCCCTGGCTGTGTGTTTCGGGTCGTTGTCATGCTGGAAGACCCAGCCACGACTCATCTTCAATGCTCTTACTGAGGGAAGGAGGTTGTTGGCCAAGATCTCGCGATACATGGCCCCATCCATCCTCCCCTCAATACGGTGCAGTCGCCCTGTCCCCTTTGCAGAAAAGCATCCCCAAAGAATGATGTTTCCACCTCCATGCTTCACGGTTGGGATGATGTTCTTGGGGTTGTACTCATTCTTCTTCTTCCTCCAAACACGGCGAGTGGAGTTTAGAAAAAAAAGCTCTATTTTTGTCTGACCACATGACCTTCTCCCATTCCTCCTCTGGATCATCCTGATGGTCATTGGCAAACTTCAGACGGGCCTGGACATGCGCTGGCTTGAGCAGGGGGAGGTGGCTTGCCCCACGAGGTGAGATCTTGCATGGTGCCCCAGACCGAGGGAGATTGACCGTCATCTTGAACTTCTTCCATTTTCTAATAATTGCGCCAACAGTTGTTGCCTTCTCACCAAGCTGCTTGCCTATTGTCCTGTAGCCCATCCCAGCCTTGTGGAGATCTACAATTTTACCCCTGATGTCCTTACACAGCTCTCTGGTCTTGGCCATTGTGGAGTCTGTTTGATTGAGTGTGTGGACAGTGTCTTTTATACAGGTAACTAGTTCAAACAGGTGCAGTTAATACAGGTAATGAGTGAAGAACAGGAGGGCTTCTTAAAAAAAAACTAACAGGTCTGTGAGCGCCGGAATTCTTACTGGTTGGTAGGTGATCAAACACTTATGTCATGCAATATAATGCAAATTAATTATTTAAAAATAATAAATTCTCTCACAGTTGAAGTGTACCTATGATAAAAATTACAGACCTCTACATGCTTTGTACGTAGGAAAATCTCTAAAATCGGCAGTGTATAAAATACTTGTTCTCCCCACTGTATATATATATATATATATATATATATATATATATATATATATACAGTATATGTGTGTGTGTGTGTGTGTGTGTGTATGCATATAAAAAAAATCCTAAATTGAGCATGTGTCCCAAGGTGATGCAATTAAACTTTTGTGTCCTTGCTGCAGTGAGTTGAATGTAGTTTTGTGGCTCTGGGTTGGTCCTATCATAGGCATCTAAACCCACAGGCCTTAATCAAACTGGCAGCTTCCAATCTATCAGGTCTTTTAGTCAGCCTCATCACCCACAGCGTTCCGGCGGGCTTACACTGATGGACTGAGTCTGTCTACTCATCCAAAGTTCACAGTTTTAAAGTTTCAGAGACAATAAGATAAGTAATTTCAAGGTCTTTTGGTAAAGTAGCAGACAATCTGTTTGTCCGACTGGAAACGTGTGTGAGGGCATGCCAGAGTACTAACAAAGCCAGTTACTTGAGTAAAATTACAATTTATTTTAGTTTTTTTCTGGTCAGACAATTGTCTACGGGGTCTATACTGGAAGTGTGTGCTTCCCATTACCTAATGATTTCCAGCAGCCTAACAGGCTCGGAACGGGTAGAGTCCTTTCCAAAGCCAAATGACTGTCAATCAGAAGTAATGACCTCTTTCCCCAGGCAATCAGAGAATATAAATTGCAGAGGGGGGAGGGGGGAAACATTTTAAACTGAGATTGGTTGGTAATTTTACATTGCAGTGGAATGAGCGGGTGGAGATGTGTGTGTTATTTGCAGGTCTTGAATTTAACAAGCAGTGAGGAGATGAAGAAATATTTTGAGCCAGTGGAAGTGGGAGACACTCTGAAATAGAACTGACTTCAGCGGGTTTGATTAATAAAAGTATCTTCAAAAAGTTTGAAATCATTAAGGGGAAAAGAAAATTATGGTTATTTTAATAATAAATGAATTGTATATAATAAAAATGTATACAAGATAAAAATACAATAAAACAGTAATATTGTGAAATATCGTTAGAATTTAAAACAGCTGTTTTTTAATATATTTAAAAATGATTGCAAAGCGGAATTTTCAGCATCATTACTCCAGTCTTCAGTGTCACATGATCCTTCAGAAATCATTCTAATATGCTGATGTATGCTCAGGAAACATTATTATTATCAATGTTGAAAGCATTTATTTGAAATAAAAGTCGTTTGTGACATTGTAAAATGTCCCTTTAGGGGCTCTGTATCAATTAAACGTGTAAGCTAAATTACACAAAGTATTAATTTCTTTACACTTAAGTATTAATTTCTTTAAAAAATTTTACTGATCCCAAACTTTTGAAAGGTACAGTAGGCAAAACTACAATACTTCACATACTATTAAAGCCAGTCAAATGCAGTCCAATTGAATTCCGGCATTTTACATTTGACTTTATTTTACTTTACATTATGTTAACACTTTTACTGAAAGTTGAGGTAAACTGGAATCATGACATTACTGACGCCAGACTTTCACATCCATTGCCCAGAGGAGTACCTTGGTACAGTGTGCCAGAACATTGATGCTGCTGACCTTTAGCTTACACCTCTAACAATTTTGTTTTTTATTCGTGTTTACTTTATGAAACTATGTGCTTTAACAAAACAGACATCTGTTGACGGTTAAAAATAGGTAATTAATGGGCTCTTATTTATTTATCATGGCACTGTCATGATAATGGCAGATGTGCAGTATTGATTCACTCAGGAATTCTCTTTTATCTGTTGCTGCTGTGAGCTGCAGCCTCTGAATTGCAAGAGCTGACACACATGAGAACACAGAGATTAAGTGATGAAGTCATTATTTATTTCACCTCTTGTTGTCTCAAACAACTGTAACTTGTCTACCTTTGGGCTGGCTTTAAAGTTCCTGAGCAACAAAAAATAGATCTGTCGTTCATCCGAGTGCCAGCAGACTCAAATGAATGATGTAAACAGACTGGATATGTAGCATTTGACCTTTTGGCTCCTCTGTCCTGTGTTAGTCTTGCACCAATCTATCTATTATCGTCTTTCCTTTCGCCCCCTTGTCTTTCATCTTTCTCTAGCCTTTCATCCCTCAGTCAGTTTATCCCTCCCTTTCTCCACTTGTTCAAAAGACCCCATGGCCCTTCCCCAAAGCACACAGAGAGATTTCTCAATGAGCTCCTGTGTTTGACGGAATGTCTGAATGATCACAGAAGGACTTTTGTTCACATGCTCTAAAGAACATGCAGACATGAGTCTTTCGATCAGTTCCTTTGATAACACAAGAGGCACATATGGCAGTGGAGAAACTCAGATCTCCACTAATAATAATAATAAAAATTACTATTACAAATAATTACATTAATATAGCGCTTTTCTCTGCACTCAAAGTGCTTTACAGGGAAGGGGGAATATCTTCAACCACCACCAGTGTGAGCATCCACCTGGATGATGCGACGGCAGCCATATTGTCCTAGAACGCCCACCACACACCAGCTTATTGGTGGAGAGGAGACAGAGTGATGAAGCTAATCAGTAGGCTATATATGGGGATGATTAGGAGGCCATGATGATGATGGACAGAGGACAATGGGCAAATTTGAAGTTACAGTGGGAGTCTCTCGTGCCTCCTCTAAGCCAATTGACTTCTAACAGACCCCCTAATGCGTCCGGTGGGTTTAGTGGGGGGAAATTGAGAATGAATGGGGGATGAGAATTTCCGTGTGCGTTCTCGAATCAGCCTGAATGAAGAAAATGATGGCATTATTGGGAAGACTAATTAAAAAGTAAGTAAACAGCTCAGCCACTTACTGTAGATATCACTGCTTTATGTCATGTCAAAATCATACTAGAAATGGCCTGAAAACATGTTGACTGTGGGGTGAAGTTAAAGGTATCTTCATGTCTGTGTTTATGACCAGTGTGTACAAGTTTGATGACTGCTGAAAATAAGATGACTATTAAAAAGAAAAGCTAAACATTAGTTCACAAATAATATATATTGTTTAAATTGTTACTGGCTTTAGTTATTATTTTGGAATAAATGTAAAAATGCGTAAAAACACTAACTTAGAAATGTACATAAACAATGTTGCTTATGACACACTCAAACAATTATTATAACAAAACAATAAGTATTATTAAATAAAAAATAAAAAATATATTTGTTGTTGTTGTTGTGGATATTCTAATTAAAGATGTATTTAAAGAAGACTGATTTTAACCATCTCAAGAGTCTGTCCTCTTACTCTCCAACACTGGTTGTTTATGGAGTCGTTAGAAGGGTTGTTATTGCTTACTAAAACTAAAACCATAAAAAGTGTTACTTTAAACAAAATAAACGTTAACAGTATTAAAATAAAATATATATATAAAAAATAAACTTATTTTAATTCAGCTAGTTGCCAAGGCAACATTTCTCATTTTCATTTAGTTTAAGTGAAAAAAAATAATAATAATAAAAAAATAATAATAATAATTAAATACTTTATAGATATTTAAAAACAAAAACTAACAAAAAAACCCCAGAAACTGTAAAAATCAAATCTAATTCAAAATATAAACTATACTAGTGTCAATGATACTAAAACAACGCTGCCTCTAGTTTCTGCACACCTTTCTGTGTCTGCCCTCTCATGACATTGACAGCACTGTTTGTTTGGTCTTTTCTGTCCTTTTGCTCTTTTCAGACCCTACAACTGAATGGATGTTCTCTAACAATCTCCCCGACACCAGCTTAGTGCCTGTCAGTCAACCTATTGGATAAGTGCCCTAGTGAATTAATGCCTGCACATTGATCTCCTTCCATCCTCTCCTCTCCTTCCAGCTCTGAGAGAGCAGAGGGCACTGAACAAAATGTCTAGTATGTGTCTTAGACTGTACAACCTCCCTCTCCTGCTTCATTTGCCCGGAGTGTGTGTAATTCATGCATCAGAGCTGGTTGGAGATATAGAAACAAACGTAAGCAGATCACAGAGAGAGCGTGGGCAGAGATCCGTCACTGCTTTGGTTCAGAGTAATTGGGAAATTAGAAGAAAAGGAGACATAAACTGTAGGCTGCCTCAACTCCAGATTTTTAAAGGGAAAATTGTGTGAGGATTCATATGATATTTGAAAGTTTTTTTTGTAGCAGCAAGTTTCTCTTGTAGCAGCAAGAGTATGAATAGAGTATTTAAAACATGAATGCAAACAAAGGGCCCTATCTTGCACCCAGCGCAATTGACTTTGTACACCGACTGTAAATTAGGGAATGAACTTGCGCTCCAGGGGCGGTTCAGCGAAAAGAGGAGGCGTGTTCCGGCGCAAACGTTCCCTGGTGCTATTTTGCAGTTTCAGAAAACAATTCTGCCACAGACCAGGAAAAACCTAGTCTAAAGTCAGTGGTGCGTTATTCAGATGCTATTTTAAGGGTGCATGCTTGGCCATAGTGTAGCATGTGCACAACGCGCATACACTTTGCTTCTCTCATCTACACAGACGCAGCAGTTCCCATTTTTGCAAACCATACATAATTACAAGGAAAAATATTACCACACAAGGGAAATCATTGTGGTGTCCATGAAGATGTGAAAAAATAGGCATAAATCTAGCTTACACATTTACCCAAATTATTCAGGTTAATTGTAGTAATGACGGATCAAACCTGTGGGTTTCTCCCATCCCCATACAATGTCACTTCTCTGTCTTTTATGGGCCTGACGAGAACGCCGGTCTCCTCGGCTGTGAACCGCTCCTGGCGTGCACCTGGCAAATCCGCCGTTATAATAGCAATCCGCCATGGAACAAGCGTGCCTGCTTTTAAAGGGAATGTGAGATGACGCTCTGATTGGTTTATTGCACGTTACACCCAAACCACACCTATGAGTAATGTAGCTACTTCAGACCAACCCATTTTAGATTGATAGATTTTAGTGCAGAGAATTTTCACGTGAACAAATACATAGATCCGAATGTTTTACGAATGTACTTTAATGGTCCAGTGGCAGAACTTTTGCCAAGTGTGTCAGAAGTTCTGGGTTCAAATCCGCACTCGTATATATTTTTTTTTTCCTCATCAAAACCGATTGTGTTTATCAGTGGTTGTATATCAAGCAGGGACACATTTGTGTGCATTTTGTTTTGTGATTTCACCGGAACGAATAGAGAGTCTCCGCAACGGATTGAAGCGTGCGTCCGAGTGAAGACTGTGCGCAAGCCACAAGAGAACACAGTATCCGCGCCACTGATCGCAGCGGCAACGAACATATTGATCACTTGATTTCAAAAACAACACATTTCAGCACTAGAGTGCTAAATATGAGAGAAATATAATGACCCAAAGACAAAAGAACTGATAAAAATAAGCTGTTGTGTAGGAGCAATAGCCTTGTGGGCAGCGCTGTGTCATATGCAATAGCTGTGCAACCCGCGTTAGAGTCTCAGCTCGAGGTTCAGGCTTATTTGTTCATGAATGACGTCATCAGCGACTACTCAAAAAAAAAAAATCTGAAGTTGTTCCACCCCTAATTTGAAGCAAGAAAGTTTTTCAGACAAAAAAAAGGAAAAAAGTACAAGACTGTGTACTTAACGGTTTTAGTGAGGGAAAGAACTACAGTCCCATGAAACATTGCGAACAACATAATCAAATTAAATTTCTTTCTTAGTGCATTATGGGAGTGAGAGGAGCAGTATTTTGGAGGGTGTTTTTTTTTTTTTACTCTTTGATTGATGTAATTTTCAGTACAGCATCATGGGTAATGGAGTTTTTCACCAGGAATTCCACTGTTAAACACGATTATTTTTAAAATAAGCTGAAATAAGGCTGACGGCTTCAGCATAAGCAAATACCATGGATTAACAACCTCGTAGCTCACAGTAGGTCTGTCTTTAAAGGAACACTCCACCGTTTTTTGAAATAGGGCTTATTCACCTTCTTTCCTACATTTAGATAGGTGGGCAAATGCATTTTTGTCTCAGTGCATGCATTGTTTTAGTTTGACAGGGTCGGCGCTAGCTTAGCTTAGCATAATGAATGGAATCCTTTGTTGCCAGCTAGCATGTCCTGAGTAAAAGTGATATAAAAAATATAAAAAAAACACCTAATTACTTCTTGTGGCCTGCGTATTCACAACAAGTACAAATAGCGATGCAGATTAACACTAGGCGATTTCCTAGGCAGATATTGACTTATATACTAAGGACTATATTAGGGGGAAGCACAGGCGAAGCACTGCTACTTGGGCGTGATATCTCTGCGCCCAAGTAGCAGTGCTTCCCCCTAATATAGTCCCAAGTCAATATCTGCCTAGGAAATCGCCTAGTGTTAATCTGCATCACTATTTGTACTTGTTGTGAATACGCAGGCCACAAGAAGTAATTAGGTGTTTTTTTTATTTTTTTTATATCACTTTTACTCAGGACATGCTAGCTGGCAACAAAGGATTCCATTCATTATGCTAAGCTAAGCTAGCGCCGACCCTGTCAAACTAAAACAATGCATGCACTGAGACAAAAATGCATTTGCCCACCTATCTAAATGTAGGAAAGAAGGTGAATAAGCTCTATTTCAAAAAACGGTGGAGTGTTCCTTTAAAGGTTTATAAGTTCATAGTTTTTTACTTCCGCAGCCCAGCTGTTGTGCTCCATTTGGCCATTATTGGAAGTTGAGGCAACAATTGAAAAAAAAACAAAAAAACTTTTTTTTTTTTAAAGTCTGTTCATAATTATATTCTTCCTTTTCTTCAGTATTGCAATTTGAATAAAAAAAACAAACAAAAAAACAGTAGTGAGGTATTAAAGGAAATGTGAAAAAAGAGAAAGAAAAGAATATGTGAGTTAGATTTTAACATTTTGTGTCATAATTCACTTAATTTGAGAAGGAAGACTAATATGCTAAATCTTGATTATACTGTATGCTGCATGGTCATTGTTTGAAGACATTGCAGTTGCACAACACTGAATTTTCACATGATTACAACATGACCCGCAAAATAGCCGGCCAGCTGTTTGGGTCTGTTAACAGGACTTAGTAAGCATCTGCTTGTGAGAGTGTGTACTGCGAATGAATGTCTGCGAAGAATGTGCCAACGCAGAAGAGAATGTGAGAGAATATATTAGAAGTTTGAGATGCCTTGTAATTGACAGCTTTGTGGGTGGCCACTTAATTAATCATTGTGAATCACTCATCTCAGTCTTCAGTCAGTGGAATTAACACTGAGCATCAGGGCTGGTACTTTCATAGCTTATAATAGTTTTGTGGCAACAAACAGTACATGACATGACATGACATGACAGATTCAGTACAGTAAAGTCTATCAAGTTAAATAAACAACACATTTATCTGGGAGAATCAGTCCTTGAGCTCTAGCAGTATGCGATACAGATAATGCAGTAATGATGGCAGATAAACAGACTGATCCCTCGAAACAAAGGCCACAGCAGCTGTGTAGTCAATCTATTGTGGATCCACTTGAAATGTGTATACCAATACTTTGTAATATATACCAATATATTATATTTTTACAGAAATCTAATTTATTTAAAAATAGATGACAAACTGCAGTATTTGCAATGTAATTTGTTAAACATGTATTGAATATTTCTATGCATGAATCCATAAATGTTTACACGTATAATACATTGCCAGTCAAAAGTCTTTTGTTTCTCATTCCTTTTATGTTTTATGAATCTTAATAAGCTTTAATCTAAAGACTGATGATTAAATGCTTGATATTAATACTTTTATTTTTAATTAATACTATTTATCCAGAAATGATGCATGATTAAAAAGTGACAGTAAAAACTTTTATGTTGTTACTAAAATCTGCCTCAAATAAATGCTGTTCTTTTTGTATTCTCATGTAAATTATAAAAACATTTAATAATATTAACTGTATTTTTGGTCAAATATGCAGCCTTGGTGAACATGAGACTTCTTTTAAAAACGTGTAAAAAATTGGTAACACTTTATTTTGATGGTCCCTTTTGAACATTCTGTTTAATATAAGTAAACTTAAACTACATGCCAACTAACTCTCATTAGACTATTAGTAGACTGTCTACTTAATATCTGTCAACTCTTTATTGTGATGGTCCCTCAACATACTGACTATAAGTAACTTTGCAAGTACATATAAACGTATTCGATTATTATACTCTACTAACACTTTAGGCATAGGTGCAACATTACTTATAGTCAACAGAATGTGTTAAAGGGACCATCAAAAGTAAAGTGAAACCAAAAAATCTTACTGACCCCAATTTTTTGAATGGCAGTAGCCTGTTATTAATTACAATAGCAACAACATGTTCATTCGTCTTGGTACTTGCCTAATGATGAATTCGCACTGTGAAAGTGACTTAAAATAATGATTTGTTTGAACTGGAAAATAATTGCAGAATTGCTGAGTGGTGAAGCTCACTCCCAAAAAGTTGTTACCCTTGACTCTTTGTTTGAGAAATGCAGGATCCCATCAGCCTAAAATATGTACTCATAAAACCTTTGCAGTGTTGTTGTTTGGCTTCATCACAGGTGGATTTCTGAGATAATGAGAATGACGCATGCACACTCGCTGAATGTGTGTCCTATGTAAATGAGCCTAGCTTGTTGTTTTTCTCTTGGATTTATAATTATAGGAAGAACCTCGGAATAATTCTGTGGCATACTAGTGACATCTGAATGACAAATAAAGGTACTTTATATTTGGAGGAAAGATAGAGGAATTCTAAAAAAACAGATGGCTTCTTCAGATTTCTCAAATATATCCCATAACAAAAGATGAGATGTCACACAAGGCAATCTAAAAAAGAACGGTCACACCAGAATAAGTTGTGAATGCTTTTCACCTCCAGAATGGTAATGGACTGTCAACAGATTTGACTCACTGAGAGTCTTCTTCTGCGAGAGTAAGTGGATTTAGCAAATGTCAGGATATCAGTAATCTGTGTGGTGTGATTTTAGCAAGTTATAGTTTACCAGTTTGAATTGATTAAACAATTAAATTGTTCTTGGGTTTATGCTATATTTTGGTTTAGATTCAAGGCACTGCATGATCTGGCTCCTCATTACTTGGCTGAGCTTCTAACACCTTATACACCTAGTCGCAACAAGCGATCTTCTCATAGTGTTTTCTTTAGTCATTAAAGGCTTCGTTCCAGGGGTGACAGGGCCTTTTCATCTTATGCTCCAAAATTCTGAAATTGTCTTCCGGTTGACATTAGGGAAGCAAATTTGTTAGATTTCTTTTTTTAAATCTTGTCTTAAAACTGTTTATTTCAGGATTGCTTTTAACTCATCAATTTCTTTGTTTAATTATTCAGTGCTATTCTATGTTTCTTTTTTGTGTGTTTGCTCTGTATTTGATGTGTTTCAATTTATATTGTTGTGTTTTCATGTGTTGGAAAGTGCTTTGAGAAAGCAACGTTTAAAGGCACTATACAAAATAAATGATGTTCCCAGTTCCTATTCCTGTTTGCCTTAGGGTACGTTTACACGACAACAATGAAATAAAACAATGTTTTTTTCGTTTTCGTGTACAGACAACAACGCTGTAAAAAAGATCCCCGTTTACACGGATCCATGGAAACGATAAAAAATGCTGTATTATTCATGCCAGGCCAGTAGTAAGCGATGTCACTTTGTAAAGAAACACTACGTGCCCATAGACTGAACACGTAATACACATGCGCTGTCACTGTTTTCACAAATGCACGTTTTTGTAGTTTACAAGGAGACAATAACGATATCGTTTTCAAAAACTTCCCAAAATGAATGGCCTACATTACTCCTCTAATATAGTCCTCTTGATGGAGTGAATGAAACGATTGAGTGAATTCGGACACTTGAGTGCGCCCGAAGGGCTGCCACTTTTGCATACTGTAGCTTGTGTTTGCTGTTTAATATTCATTTGAAACTTAGCAAACTGGCTGCTCCAGTAGTAATGAAAAGATTTATCTTGAACTCTGGAAACTCATGGAAACTAGCTTAAAAAAAAATCATTTATTAAACAATTTAATAATCAATTTAAAAGGAATTTATACCTGTGTGATATTACGCTGTAGCCACACTGGACCAGCAGTTTGGAAAATGGATGGATAGATGATTCAGCTGGTCAGATGCAAGAATTCATTTGGCATGATCCTCACAGTGCATTATGGGTATTTTCTAGCCGTTAAGTGTACATCAGTTGTACACTTGTTATTTGGGTACATTATGGAATTAAACGAGTGCACTCGATAATGTCCACTATGGTTTCGGACACCACTACAAATGGCTGTTCCCTCAAATAGTGCCCTATTTAAGGGTATGGGGGTGGTTTCCATAGCAACCTATTATGTTCACCTTTCCCTTGTTAACCCACTAATTTATTCCTGAGTATATGTCTCTTGTTGGTTCTTGTTGATGTATGTTTGTGATCTCTTGTGCTTCTTACTGATTATTTTTCAGCGATCTCCTGTAAGTTTACTTTGTTTAAAGAAAGACTATTTTTTGAGACTAACAAACAACAGTCATGATGAATATACATATATTTCAGCTGTCATAAAAGCATTGTTTTTGTATGTGTACCAACAATTAAATTTTTAACTGCAATTTTTATTAATTAGTTTGAGTGTTTGTCATGTCACCACGCTGCTCTGAATTCGTCGTTGTTCTGTGTGTTGGCTAAGGACTCCTGAAGTCTGTCTGTTGCTATGGAGACTGCATGTGTGCAGTTTAAAAGAATGAAGTATGACCTTCTGAGTGTACCTGGCTTTATGTTACTACCTCCACATAACTTGTTCTTGATAAATGAACACAAAGCAAACAACTTTCACTGAGGATGCTAAACCGCGCAGGAGTGAAGCTCTTCTTGTCTCTGTGGCTCTGATAAAGTGTGCTTTCCTCTAGTAAATGGCTGTCTGCTTTTTTCCCACAATCATAAAACATGCAGGCGAGGTCAGCTGAGACTTCATGGATTAAACCCGCTGAACTGTGTATTTATTACATCCAATTTCATGAATTAATTTAAATAAGAAAAAAAAAATTTGGACATGATAAAACCTGAATGCTAAAGAATCATTTGAACTATGTGTATTAAACATTGTGATTTTTGGCCTGATGCCCTGACATGTTTTTCACTCAGCAATTATTATCCATACTATGTTGTCAACAAATTGCTCTCTTGTAACCTGTTCCTCTTCTTTTCCACTATTGGTCTATTGATCTACCTGCACATACTACTGTTATGAAGAAGTCTAGCAAGTGTAACTTGGAAGCATAAGGAATAATTGGTGCCGTGGGACACTCTAAATAGGTGAGTCTGCCAAGAAATAAAGGAAGAGCTTATTCTTCAAAGGCCTCTAAGGAAAAATAGCTAACATTTCACAGTACAGAACAAAGCTCTGTGTTTTATACTTAAGATTTGTCAAGGATGGCTGAACTGAATTGATAGACATGTACATTTTCTAGTCAGACCCTAAGATGTAGATATAATACATAAATGATGAAACAATTGGGTTGATACCAGAGATCAGAGGAGAATGGCCAGACTGGTTTGAGCTGATAGAAATGCGACATTAACTCAAAATAATCACTCGTTACCACCGAGGTCTAAAGAGAAGCATCTATGAATGCACAACTTGTTGAACCTTGAAGCAAATGGGCTACAGCAGCAAAAGACCAGACCGGGTCCCACTCCTGTCAGCTAAGATCAGGAAATAGAAGACTGAAAAAAAGTTGCCTGGTTTGTTTAGTCTCACTTTCTGATGGTAGGGTCAGAATTTGGCATAAACAACATTAAAGCATGGGTCCAATCCTGTCCTTGTATCAATGGATCAGGCTGGTGGTCGTGGTGTATTGTGTGGGGGATATTTTCTTGGCACACTTTGGGCCCCTTAGTACCAATTGAGCATTGTTTAAATGCCACAGCCTACCTGAGTATTGTTGCTGACCATGTCCATCCCTTTATGACCGCAGTGTACCCATCTTTCAATGGCTACTTCCAGCAGGATAACGCGAAATGTCAAATCATCTCAAACTGGTTTCTTGAACACGACAATGGCTGCGTTGGAAAACTTAAAATGCTGCCTTCGGTGGACGCATTCCAAGGTAGGAAGGCATCAAGGCACATCCGAATAGAAATGCAAGCTTCACTTCCTGTCTCCTGCGATACCTCCATTTTGATACATTTTTGAAGGCTGCATAGAGGTATCCTTCGCTGCCTTTGATATCCCACAATCCTGTGCTTTCCATTCTATGACAGTTTAGCTAGAAAACAAATGATGGAGTCTGAAAGTTGCGGTTGGATCTGTACCAACTGTTCGTGATCCAGCTTATAGTCTCTGGAGGGATACTGTTCACAGCAGTAATGAAAGGGAGAGAATGAAAGGGAGGATAAAAGCAAGGTCACAACACAAGTTATAAACATAATTAAACTAAACTGTATCTGTTCTATCTCCATACAGCATATATTCTCGGGCTCTGTTGGCATTATTGTCCGACTCTGGTTTGAACTGAACACCGCTTTGTCAGTTTCTGACATTTTTTTTGCGCGAGATCTATTTTGTTGCCACCAGAGCACACGCTCTTGAAGCTCCACCCTCTTATTGAAAGGGGCAGAGAGCAGCAGCTCATTTGCATTTAAAGGGACACACTCAAAAACGGCACGTTTTTTTCTCACCCCAAAAAAGCGGCAATTTTCACATGCTATAAAAAAGTAACTGTGGGGTATTTTGAACTAAAACTTCACACAGAAACACACACTCTGAGGACATCAGAGACTTATTTAGCATCTTGTAAAAAGTAGCATGATAGGTACCCTTTAAAGTCAGCTGCCTAAGTTTTCGGACAGGTAACTATACTCACAGTCACCAGATGTCAATCCAATAGAGCACCTTTGGGATGGGAATGGGAATACAGAAATGAGTGGAACAAACAAATCTGCAGCAAATATGCTATCATGTCAATATGGACCAAAATCTCGGAGGAATGGTTCCAGCACCTTGTTGAATCTATAACACGAAGAATGAAGGCAGTTCTGAAGGCAAAGGGGGTCGAACCCAGTACTAGCAATGTATACCTAATAACATAGCCATGAGTGTATATTTAATTATAATTATAAGAACTTTTTTTTCTTTTGGGCAAACAGGCACACGCTTTGCCTGGCCCTAAGGGTCATGTAATTTCAGTGGTATTCAGCTGTCTCTACATTTCTTCATCTGGTGTGCTGTCACTCTCTCGCTCTCTTTCTTATTTAGAAATGAGTTCAGTGTGAATTCTTGCTAAATGTAGACATTTAAAGGAGCAGTTGCCTCTGGTTTTTACACTCCTTCCCTGGAAGAATCTCTTGAGAGTACAGTACATGTTTCAATTACAGCATGTA
Source organism: Abramis brama (assembly GCF_963993115.1). Taxonomy (NCBI): domain Eukaryota; kingdom Metazoa; phylum Chordata; class Actinopteri; order Cypriniformes; family Leuciscidae; genus Abramis; species Abramis brama. Next base: position 11,640,595 of record NC_139969.1, read on the forward strand.
GGACACCGCTGGACCATGAGAGGCTATTTATAATTCATTACCTTTTCCTTCATTACCAATGTAATGATGCCTGTCACTTATCTGCATTAGGCCAGGCTCTTTCTAACCAAACTGATGCTCGGGATAGAACCTTAACAACCCGGTGGATGACAAATGAGTGTAATAAAGTCAGCATTTAATCCTAAATTAGCACATGTTCCAAATGATGGTTTTATACTGCAGTTACATTAAGGGCCAAAACACGTCCTATCCTAAAGTCATCCGTTGATAATTGAAAAATGTGCAGGAAAAAATAAAAAAACAGATCAGGTAAAATTAAAACCCAAGTGAACAACAATGATGCGGTTCAACACTAAATTATTATAGTGTTCCAGAAAAAGCTGTTTATCTCCTAGCATAGCTTTATAATTTTTTTATGTGTGCAAACTGAAGTCATGCAGGGACTGAAAAATGAAAAATGAATCAATTAAACAGATGGCAGCACATTTTAATTACTATAGCTCTAAAATGTACTTTAAGTTCAATTTATGCCATAAAGTTATGCCATAACGAATAATGCCATTCAAATGCAACTTTACAGACTTCTGGGTGATGTAGCAAAATGTTTATTTAGTTTTTGCATTTAATTTTTTTATTGTTTGATTCTATTTATTCTAAATTATTTAACTTAATTGTACATTTATCTGGACAGAAATGTATACAATAATAAACCGTTACAAAAGTAATAAGAGTGTTCCCTTTCGAGGGAACTCGCGCTGCATCGAGAATCGACACATTGGGGAACGCCTTCAGCGTGACGCATCTGAAGCCTGTATGGAACTAGTCCAATCTTGATTGGTGTTGCGTCATTACGTCATTCGTGACGACGCATGTGACAGTGATGCGGTAGCTATAAAGGGACGACGGATCACAACAGCGTCAGCTTTCTGGTCTTCAGCAAGCATTCTGTGTGACTGTTTTGTCTTATTTGGTGTTGTCTGTGTAACCGAATGAATGAATGAATGAATAAGATGAGTGGGGATGATTGACATTAGTGAGCACCTATCAGCAAGGAATTCCGCCTATTTAAGACCTGGTTGGCTGTAGCCTGGGATGAGTCACGTCCGGCTCCTCCCCTTCCGTTGTTGACGGTAACTGCAGGTATGTGCTGTTAGCCTCTAGCAGTTTATGTTTCTAGTTGCTGTGTGTATGGCATTGATGATTCGTGTTGCATTTTAGCCTGTCTTTTCCCCTCCGTTTCCTTCGGCTGTCTCGGTGGGTGGATTCGGGACTGCTCACCTCTCAGTATCCTTGTATTCCAGCTAAACGGCGGCTTATATGAACTCAGAGTATCCGTGCCTGTGAAGTGATAAGCACATTGTGTAAGCACATTGTCTCTTTTCGGATTCTTCCTCTCGTCTGTGGCGTTTTGCTTTTTCTGCTGTCGCTACAGTTAACGTTACAGCCCTGTCGCTTCTCTGCTGCCATACTGCGAGAACATCGTATCTCCTCACTAATAGAGGGGATTGTTGCTGTCTGGTTTGACTGATAGTTTACTGTGTACTGAATTTTGAGGTTGACGTTCACCAGTGTTCATAACAGGAACCCAAAACTATCTGCTTGCTCGGTGCGAGCCTGTCTCCCCTGTTGTGTGACTTGAGTTAATTTGTTTTCTTTTGTTTAAATCTCTGTATATCATTGTTATTATGAGTATCTGCTTCATGACTACATTGTGATACTATCAAACTGTGGTTGATTGTTATTTTTGAAGTTTGTTTATTAATTTTGATCTACTTTCAGGCGCTGGGGTCCCACGGTTGAAGGATCTCTTGTGGTGGTGGTGGTGCTCCTCCGAACGTTTGCCGTGTGACACTTTTGAAGTGTTGTGGTGTGATCTGAAGTGCACGGTGATGTGTGTGTGTGTGTGTGTGTGTGTGAGTGTGCTTTCGGCTAACTAGCTTAGTGATCACTTCTCCTGTGGTGTACCTCAGCCCTGTAAGTCTGTGTAGTTTTTGTGTTTTTGTAAGCTGTGTAAGTATTAGTGAAGTGTGTTGTGTATGTGTTTGTGATTTTTATTATTTTGAAATTTTGCCAGCCATATACCTCTTTTTCCAGCCTTCAGACGCTGTCTTGTACAATGGTTGCATTTTAATGTGATCTATCTCCTTGCTCTAAATCAAACTTTTATATTAATAAAGATTTTGTATTTTTTATACCCACGTTTCTGCCTACCTTTTTAAGAGAGTCGAACCTGGGTGACCTAATAACAATTTAAGTGTCATTCATATCTCCCTGGGTGAAATTCCCAGGGTGGCGTAGTCGAAATTCTTTGTGTCTAATACCTGTACCACTCCGTCACATCTGTTTAACATACTCACTCAAGCACATATTTAAAAGAAAAATAATGGCAAGTAAGGAGAAACAATTCAGGCAGTGTGCGTCCCCTTGCTCGCGCTATTTGAGCAAGGGTGACACACACTCGCTCTGTGTTGTTTGTCTGGGAGTGGAGCATGCACGGGCAGCGCTCGAGGATCCCCCAGCGCTCATGGAGTTGGCAGATGATGTTGAGACGACTTCGGCGCTTTCTCAGCATACAGCAGCCAGCTCCATTGGTCCCGCGCACGGGACGGAAGCCCGCTCTGCGGCTTCTTCCGCCCGTGACAAGGACGCGAGGCTTGAATTATCTGGCTTCAAGGAGTTAGATATTTTGAGCATCGAGGCAGGAGAATGTGAGGATTCGCCACCCCATTCTCCTGCCTTCGAGGAGCTGCTGGAGGTTGTAACCAGGGCAGTGGCCAAATTAAATATTGATTTGGCCAGCAGAAAAGCAAGCCTGGTCACAGCCTTCACGCCGGAGCCTCCCATTTTTCCTGGGGTAAATAAGCCCTTCTCGTCCCGTCTATCGAGCCCCGATATTCATATATATATTCATCCATCGTGGGCTCGAAAGAGAAGGGCTATGGGACAATGCCGCGGGTCGAAGAGACGCATCATCCCTGAGAGCTCCGGCGCTCCCCTCCAAGCCCTGTCGTACTACATCAGCCTAGGTGGGGAAAGCATACATTGCTGCAGGTCGGGCTGGTGCATGCCTGCATACGATGGGGATTTTGCAGGCATACCAGGCCGACCTCCTCAAAGAGGTGGACGACAGCAGGGAGGTCGTCCTCGACAATATTAAAGAACTGCGTCGAGCGGCTGACTTGTCTCTCCGTACTACCAAGGAGACGGTACGTGCCATCGGCCGCTCCATGTCAGCATTGGTAGCAACGGAGAGGCACTTGTGGCTGAACTTGTCAGGCATTGGGGAGAAGGACAGGGCTTTCCTCCTCGATGCCCCGCTTTCGCCTCCTGGCCTCTTCGGCGACGCAGTCAACACTGTCGTTGAGAGGTTTCAGGAGGCGAAGCGACAGTCAGCCGCATTCAAACAATTAATCCCCCGCCGTCATTCCAGATCTCGTGGGTCTGCTGAGTTTAGTTCGAGTTTAGTCTGTTTTAAAGACTAAAGGCACAATAATATTTTTCCAAAAAAGCCATGGCATGGTAAACATTATGATGTGAGAACGTTAACTATATACCATAGCTACATGCAACTCTGTGTAATTTCGATACTTAATATGTGTAATTTCGTTGGGAGTTGAGAATAAAAAGAGGACAGAGTCTTTTTGTTTTGTTTTTTATTTATTAGAACAAAACTGTGTGGTCCAATAAATGCAGTGCCAGATTTAATACCATCTATATTAGGGCACTGGGCATTGCAAAGATTTTTTAACTCGTGCTTAATATTTTCTAAATAAGTATTTATTTCCAGTTTAATTTTCTGATTTCCCATGGGCCCCCCCTCATTGGTTCTTGTTCCCCCTTGTGCTGCCCCATTTATAAAATCCTGGAATCGCCCCTGGAAGTCGGACCAGCTGCTTGTGTGTTTTGGGTCACCTAAGAAGGGTTCCCCTGCTTCCAATATCAACCAATCAGAGTCTCAAACTTCTGTACAAACCTTAAAATGGACCTATTCCTTGGCTGCAAAGACAACTGTCAAACTATTGTCAAAGGTTAGACAACGACATAATCTCTACATTAGTTAAATTCTTTATAATAAGTGAATTCTTAGTATTTGAAGTTGTGTATACAGTATATGTATTTCTAGGTTGAAAGAAAGTACACTGTAAAAACTAAAGGAGCCTCAAATATCCTGTCGGATACTCAAGGAACTTCAAAATGTAATTTACTGTAAGTGCCTCAAAGCTCTTTCTCCTATAGTAGGGTTACTGGAGGAGCATTGACAATCTTTGAGGTTCTTGCTGGAACTTATGGGATCCTTTAAGCACTTTGTATTTAGTTCAGAGGTTCTGGAGTCACCTTTTCATTACCATGAGACCTCGAAGTGCTTTGGGGGAAAATAGAGGAACTTGAATGCGATAAAAGGGTTATTGGAAGATCTTTTAACATTTAAGTGGTTCCTGGAAGATCTCTTATGTTAAAGCCAGCATCTGGAGGATCCCAATGGTTCAGTGAGGCCAGAATAAGATTATTATTATCCTATTATTATTATTATAGGTTACTTAAGTTTGATTCAGTATACATACCCAGGTGAAAAAGACGTACTATTAAATGTATTAAAAATGTAGCCTGCTTGAGTGTGTTTTTAGTAGACCTACAATACAATATATACTTTAATGCATTTTTAATACATTTTAATACAAGTTTACATCTACATATAATTAGTACAATAAGTTATGCGTATTTGGCGTGCTGTCCGGGGGGAGGGCTCCGAGCTCGGAGTTAGGCCCGAACCCAGAGTACTCCCCCCAGTTGGTAAGTGTAGATGGAACTGGAAGTGAGGAGATGGGGTGGAGGAGGGATGCTGACAAACTTTCAATGAACAGATATAGGTCTGCTGTGAATTTATACTCTGTCATTGAGTTGATTACTGATTAATCTCCAGCTGTGCATAATTTGGTTAATTATCTGAACCTGCTCCTCCCGAACTTTGTTAATAAAACATAATTTAACAGTAGCCTATACGTCTTTTTCACCTGGGTAGCTTACATTTATTTAGTATAGGCCTATTTTATTGATTAATTTAAACCTTAATCAACAACACTAAATAATAATAATAATATTAACTAGATTAAAAAGTTCGTCGAGACAAACTTTAAGTTGGCTTGAGAAAGCCGGACCAGAAAGTTTGAAGAAGTTTGAAGTTTAAAGTAGTTTAAAGTTTAAATTAGTTTTAAGTTTAAATTAGTCTAAAGTTGAAATTAGTTTGAAGTTTAAAGAAGTGTAAAGTAGTTTTTGAAGTTTAAAGTAGTTTGAAGTTTAAAGTAGTTTAAAGTTTAAATTAGTTTGAAGTAGATCGATAGATGAGTTTGTTAGTTAAAATTTTACACACAGACACGCTCACTAACTCTCTCTCTCACACACGCACACACACACACTTATGCACATACACCCACACTCATGCACACACTCACTCACTCACACACACACACTCACGGACATACACTCACACATGCACACAGACACACAGACATGCTCACTAACTCACTCACATACACACACACTAACTCACACACACTCTCTCTGACACACATACACTCATAAATGCACACACTCACACACACACACTAACTCGCTCTCACACACACACACACACACACACAGACACGCTCATTAACTACATACACTCACACACATAGACACATACACTCTCTCTCACACACACACACACACACGCACACACACTCTTTCTCTCTCTCTCTCTCTCTCTCTCTCTCGCTCTCTCTCTCTCTCTCTCTATCTCTCTCACACTCTCACACGGACATACACTCACACACGCACACACCCACCCACACACACACACACACAGACATGCTCACTAACTCACACACACACACACACACACACACACAGACACACACTCACTAACTCACACACACTCTCTCTCACACACATACACACTTACGCACATACACTCACACATGCACACACACACACACACTCACACATAGACACACACGCTCTCTCTCTCACACACACACACACACACGTTTTGAGTTTAGAGTTCATTACTTTAAATGAGTCTCAATGGCTCATATAGTATATAGAACGGCAGTTTGGTTTAGTCTTCAAGGTGTTTAGATTTAAATTTTCGACATACACACACACACACACAAGCACGCATGCACAGACTCTCACTCCCTCTCACACACACACACACTATCTCTCTCACACACACACTCACTAACTCACTCACACACACACAGACAAGCTCATTAACACACACACACACACACACACACACTCACGCACATAGACACACACTCTTTCTCACACACACACACACTCAGAGTTTATATGAGTTTAGAGTTTATAAGTGTGCAAGTTTTTGAGTTAAGAGTTTATAAGTTTAAATGAGTGTGTACGAGTTTTTGTTCACACACACATACACACACACACACACACACACACACACACACACACACACACACTCACACATAGACACACACGCTCTCTCTCTCTCTCTCTCTCACACACACACACACGTTTTGAGTTTAGAGTTCATTAGTTTAAATGAGTCTCAATGGCTCATATAGTATATAGAACGGCAGTTTGGTTTAGTCTTCAAGGTGTTTAGATTTAAATTTTCGACATACACACACACAAGCACGCACGCACAGACTCTCACTCTCTCTCACACACACACACTATCTCTCTCACATACACACTCACTAACCAACTCACACACACACACACACACACAGACAAGCTCATTAACACACACACACACACACACACAGACACACTCACGCACACACACACACACACAGACACACACACACTCTCACACACACACACACACACACACACACACACACACTAACTAACTCTCACACACACACACACACACACACACACACACTCACACACAGACACACACACTCTCACTAACTCACACACACACACACACCCTCACTAACTCACACACACACACACACACACACACACACACACACGCTCACTGTCTCACACACACACACACACACACACACACACTAACTCGCTCTCACACATACACAGACACGCTCACACACATAGAAACACACACTCTCTCACACACACACACACACACACCCTCGCTAACTCTCTCTCACACACACACACACACACACTCACGCACATACACTCACTCACGGACATACACTCACACATGCACACACACACACACACACACTCACGGACATACACTCACACATGCACACACACACACACACACACAGACATGCTCACTATCTCACACACATACACACACTCTCTCTCTCACACACATACACACGCACACACTCACACACACACACTAACTCGCTCTCACACAGACACACACACACTCTCTCTCTCACACACACAGACACACACACTCTCTCACACACACACACACACATACACACACTCACACATAGACACACACACTCTCTCACACACACACACACACACACACACACTAACTAACTCACACACAGACACACACACCCTCACTAACTCACACACACACACACACACCCTCACTAACACACACACACACACACAGACATGCTCACTGTCTCACACACACACACACACACACACACACATTAACTCGCTCTCACACATACACAGACACGCTCACACACATAGACACACACACTCTCTCACACACACACACACGCACACACTCTCACTAACTCTCACTCACACACACACACACACACACACACACATACACTCACACATAGACACACACACTCTCTCTCACACACACACACACACACACACTCACTCACTCACGCACATACACTCACTCACACACAGACACACACACTCTCACTAACTCACACACACACACACACACACAGACATGCTCACTGTCTCACACACACACACACACTAACTCGCTCTCACACAAACACAGACACGCTCACACACATAGACACACACACTCTCTCACACACACACACACACACACACACACACACTCAGAGTTTATGAGTTTAGAGTTTATAAATGTATAGATTGATGAGTTTATAAGTGTACGAGTTTTTGAGTTTAGAGTTTATAAGTTTAAATGAGTTTAAGAGTTCAGAGTTTATTAATTTATGAGTTTAAGAGTTCATAAGTCTATGAATTCATGAGTTTATAAGTTAATTAGTTTATAAGTGTATGAGTTTAGAGTTCATTAGTTTAAATTAAATGGGTGAGAGTTATGTTATAAGTTATGTATGTTAGTTTAAAGTTTAACTTAGCTTGAAGTTTAAATTAGTTTAAAATAGTTTGAAGTTTAAATTAGTTTAAAATAGTTTGAAGTTTAAAGTTGTTTAAAGCTTAAAGTAGTTCAAAGTTTGAAGTAGTTTAAAAGAACTTCTTTAAAAGAAGAAAGTTGCTAGAATGAAAGAAAGAAAGATTAGTTAGAAAGAAAGATAGATTAATTAGAAAGAAAGATGGATTAGTTAGATAGAAAGAAAGAAAGTTTAGTTAGAAAGAAAGAAAGAAAGAAAGAAAGAAAGAAAGAAAGAAAGAAAGATTAGTTAGAAAGAAAGAAAGAAAGAAAGAAAGAAAGAAAGAAAGAAAGAAAGAAAGAAAGAAAGAAAGAAAGAAAGAAAAAGATTAGGTAGAAAGAAAGAAAGAAAGAAAGAAAGAAAGCTAGAAAGAAAGAAAGAAAGATTAGTTAGAAAGAAAGAAAGAAAGAAAGAAAGAAAGAAAGAAAGAAAGAAAGAAAAAGATTAGTTAGAAAGAAAGAAAGAAAGAAAGAAAGAAAGAAAGAAAGAAAGAGATTAGTTAGAAAGAAAGAAAGAAAGAGATTAGTTAGAAAGAAAGAAAGAAAGAAAAAGATTAGTTAGAAAGAAAGAAAAAGATTAGTAAGAAAAAAAGAAAGAAAGAAAGAAAGAAAGATTAGTTAGAAAGAAAGAAAGAAAGAAAGAAAGAAAGAAAGAAAGAAAGAAAGAAAGAGAAAGAAAGAAAGAAAAAAAGAGAAAGATTAGTTTCTCATTAGATTAGATTAGCTCATATAGTATATAGAACGGCAGTTTGGTTTAGTCTTCAAGGTATTTTGATTTGAATTTTCGTCGGTTTGAATTTTTTAGAACTCCCCAATGTAAGTCAATGGGAGTTTTTGAATGAGTTTTTTTGAGTTTTGATCGTCATTTTTAGGAAAACCGTAAGTCCGATCAGTCTGAAAAGATATAGCACACTTGGTCAGATCAGTTTGAGTGTCTGAGCCGAGTTTGGAGTATGTAGAGTTAAAGCTCTAGGAGGAGTTTGATATAGAAATTTTTAGTCTCAGAAGAATAATAATAACTAGATTAAAAAGTTCGTCGAGACAAACTTTAAGTTGGCTTGAGAAAGCTGGACCAGAAAGTTTGAAGAAGTTTGAAGTTTAAAGTAGTTTAAAGTTTAAATTAGTTTGAAGTTTAAAGAAGTGTAAAGTAGTTTTTGAAGTTTAAAGTAGTTTGAAGTTTAAAGTAGTTTAAAGTTTAAATTAGTTTGAAGTAGATCGACAGATGAGTTTGTTAGTTTAAATTTTACACACAGACACGCTCACTAACTCTCTCTCTCACACACGCACACACACACACTTATGCACATACACCCACACTCATGCACACACTCACTCACTCACACACACACACTCACGGACATACACTCACACATGCACACAGACACACAGACATGCTCACTAACTCACTCACATACACACACACACACACACTAACTCACACACACTCTCTCTCACACACATACACACACACACATGTCTGGTTCACTATCTTTGTGGGGACTCTCCATAGACTTAATGGTTTTTATACTGTACAAACTGTATATTCTATCTCCTTACACTAACCCTACCCCTAAACCTACCCATCACAGAAAACTTTCTGCATTT
>NC_139969.1:11655486-11727986 GCF_963993115.1 Abramis brama
GTACGAGTTTTTGAGTTTAGAGTTTATAAGTTTAAATGAGTTTAGAGTTTATAAGTTTAAATGAGTTTAAGAGTTCAGAGTTTATTAATTTATGAGTTTAAGAGTTCATAAGTCTATGAATTCATGAGTTTATAAGTTAATTAGTTTATAAGTGTATGAGTTTAGAGTTCATTAGTTTAAATTAAATGGGTGAGAGTTATGTTATAAGTTATGTATGTTAGTTTAAAGTTTAACTTAGCTTGAAGTTTAAATTAGTTTAAAATAATTTGAAGTTTAAATTAGTTTAAAATAGTTTGAAGTTTAAAGTTGTTTAAAGCTTAAAGTAGTTCAAAGTTTGAAGTAGTTTAAAAGAACTTCTTTAAAAGAAGAAGAAAGTTGCTAGAAAGAAAGAAAGAAAGATTAGTTAGAAAGAAAGATAGATTAATTAGAAAGAAAGATGGATTAGTTAGATAGAAAGAAAGAAAGTTTAGTTAGAAAGAAAGAAAGAAAGAAAGAAAGAAAGAAAGAAAGAAAGAAAGAAAGAAAGAAAAAGATTAGTTAGAAAGAAAGAAAGACAGAAAGAAAGAAAGATTAGTTAGAAAGAAAGAAAGAAAGAAAGAAAGACAGAAAGAAAGAAAGATTAGTTAGAAAGAAAGAAAGAAAGAAAGATTAGTTAGAAAGAAAGAAAGAAAGAAAGAAAGAAAGAAAGAAAGAAAGAAAGAAAGAAAGAAAAAGATTAATTAGAAAGAAAGAAAGAAAGAAAGAAAGAAAGAAAGAAAGAAAAAGATTAGTTAGAAAGAAAGAAAGACAGAAAGAAAGAAAGATTAGTTAGAAAGAAAGAAAGAAAGAAAGAAAGAAAGAAAGAAAGAAAGAGATTAGTAAGAAAGAAAGAAAGAAAGAAAGAAAGATTAGTTAGAAAGAAAGAAAGAAAGAAAGAAAGAAAGAAAGAAAGAAAGAAAGAAAAAAAGAGAAAGATTAGTTTCTCATTAGATTAGATTAGCTCATATAGTATATAGAACGGCAGTTTGGTTTAGTCTTCAAGGTATTTTGATTTGAATTTTCGTCGGTTTGAATTTTTTAGAACTCCCCAATGTAAGTCAATGGGAGTTTTTGAATGAGTTTTTTCGAGTTTTGATCGTCATTTTTAGGAAAACCGTAAGTCCGATCAGTCTGAAAAGATATAGCACACTTGGTCAGAAAAGTTTGAGTGTCTGAGCCGAGTTTGGAGTATGTAGAGTGAAAGCTCTAGGAGGAGTTTGATATAGAAATTTTTAGTCTCAGAAGAATAATAATAATAATAACTAGATGCGAAAGTTCGTCGAGACAAACTTTAAGTTGGCTTGAGAAAGTTTGGACCATAAAGTTTGAAAAAGTTTAAAGTAGTTTAAAGTTTAATTTAGTTTAAAGTGTAAATTAGTTGAAAGTTTAAAATAGTTTGAAGTTTAATTTAGTTTAAAGTTTAAATTAGTTGAAAGTTTAAAATAGTTTGAAGTTTAATTTAGTTTAAAGTTTAAAATAGTTGAAAGTTTAAAGTAGTTTGAAGTTTAATTTAGTTTAAAGTTTAAATTAGTTGAAAGTTTAAAATAGTTTGAAGTTTAATTTAGTTTAGTTTAGGGTGTTCTGGGTGGTTGCTATGGTGTTGCTAGGCGGTTGCTAGGGTATTCTGGGTGGTTGCTAGGCGGTTGCTATGGTATTTTGGGTGGTTGCTAGGGTGTTGCTGGGCGGTTGCTAGGGTGTTCTGGGTGGTTGCTATGGTGTTGCTAGACGTTGCTAAGGTATTTTGGGTGGTTGCTAGGCGGTTGCTAGGGTGTTATGGGTGGTTGCTAGGGTATTCTGGTTGGTTGCTAGGGTGTTCTGGGTGGTTGCTAGGCGGTTGCTATGGTGTTTTGGGTGGTTGCTAGGGTGTTGCTAGGCGGTTGCTAAGGTATTTTGGGTGGTTGCTAGGCGGTTACTAGGGTGTTCTGGGTGGTTGCTAGGGTGTTCTGGGTGGTTGCTAGGCGGTTGCTAGGGTTTTTTAGTGGTTGCTATGGTGTTGCTAGGCGGTTGCTAGGGTGTTCTGGGTGGTTGCTAGGGTGTTGCTAGGCGGTTGCTAGGGTATTCTGGGTGGTTGCTAGGCGGTTGCTAGGGTGTTCTGGGTGGTTGCTATGCTGTTGCTAGACGGTTGCTAGGGTATTCTGGGTGGTTGCTAGGCGGTTGCTAGGGTGTTCTGGGTGGTTGCTATGCGGTTGCTAGGGTGTTCTGGGTGGTTGCTATGGTGTTGCTAGGCGGTTGCTAAGGTATTCTGGGTGGTTGCTAGGCAGTTGCTAGGGTGTTCTGAGTGGTTGCTATGCTGTTGCTAAGGTGTTCTGGGTGGTTGCTAGGCGGTTGCTAGGGTGTTCTGGGTGGTTGCTATGGTGTTGCTAGGCGGTTGCTAGGGTATTCTGGGTGGTTGCTAGGCGGTTGCTAGGGTGTTCTGGGTGGTTGCTATGGTGTTGCTAGGCGGTTGCTAGGGTGTTCTGGGTGGTTGCTATGATGTTGCTAGGCGGTTGCTAAGGTATTCTGGGCGGTTGCTAGGCAGTTGCTAGGGTGTTCTGGGCGGTTGCTATGGTGTTGCTAGGTGGTTGGTAGTTGTCACAGATGGTTACTATGGAGTTTTTATAGAGTCCTTAGCATGATCTTGGTATGATTTAGCACTTAACTAATTGATATTAGCATGTAGCTATTCACTGCTAGCATGTGTAGCATGTTGGAAGTGCTGTTTGCTAGCATGAGTCAAAAGAGCCAAACCTCATCTCTATACGATGTTCTGATACAGAGATATAGGTCTTGCAAAACGGTTGCTAGGGTACTCAAGTTTGGTTGCTATGGAGTTGCTTGGGAGCTTGAAGCTTTAAACTTAAAACGTTTAAAGTGGTTTGAAGTTTAAAGTAGTTTACGAGTTTTGAGTTTACAAGTTTAAATGAGTTTAGAGTTTAAGTTTAAATGAGTTTAGTGTGTGTGTGTGTGTGTGTGTGTGTGTGTGTGTTCACACACACACACACACACTCAGAGTTTATGAGTTTAGAGTTTATAAGTGTATAAATTGATGAGTTTATAAGTGTAAGAGTTTTTGAGTTTAGAGTTTATAAGTTTTAAATGAGTTTAGAGTTTATAAGTTTAAATGAGTTTAGAGTTTATAAGTTTAAATGAGTTTAAGAGTTCAGAGTTTATTAATTTATGAGTTTAAGAGTTCATAAGTCTATGAATTCATGAGTTTATAAGTTAATTAGTTTATAAGTGTATGAGTTTAGAGTTCATTAGTTTAAATGAGTCTCATTGGCTAATATAGTATATAGAACGGCAGTTTGGTTTAGTCTTCAAGGTATTTTGATTTGAATTTTCGTCGGTTGGTGAGTTTGAATCTAAATTTGAATTTTTTAGAACTCCCCAATGCAAGTCAATGGGAGTTTTTCCGAGTTTTGATCGTCATTTTTAGGAAAACCGTAAGTCCGATCAGTCTGAAAAGATATAGCACACTCGGTCAGATCAGTTTGAGTGTCTGAGCCGAGTTTGGAGTATGTAGAGTTAAAGCTCTAGGACGAGTTTGAGTCAACAGTTTTTAACAGAAGAATAATAATAATAACTAGATGCAAAAGTTCGTCGAGACAAACTTTAAGTTGGCTTGAGAAAGTTTGGACCAGAAAGTTTGAAGAAGTTTAAATTAGTTTAAAGTTTAAAGTAGTTTAAAGTTTAAATTAGTTTAAAGTTTAAAGTAGTTTAAAGTTTAAATTAGTTTGAAGTTTAAAGTAGTTTAAAGTTTAAATTAGTTTGAAGTTTAAATTAGCTTAAAGTTTAAATTAGTTTAAAGTTTAATGTAGTTTAAAGTTTAAATTAGTTTGAAGTTTAAAGTAGTTTAAAGTTTAAATTAGTTTAAACTTTAAAGTAGTTTAAAGTTAAAAAGTTGTTGGGGGTTTTCTAGTGGGTTGCTAAGGTGTTCTGGGTGGTTGCTAGGCGGTTGCTAGGGTGTTCTGGGTGGTTGCTATGGTTTTGCTAGGTGGTTGCTAAGGTATTTTGGGTGGTTGCTAGGGTGTTGCTAGGCAGTTGCTAGGGTGTTCTGGGTGGTTGCTATGGTGTTGCTAGGTGGTTGCTAGGGTATTCTGGTTGGTTGCTAGGCGGTTGCTAGGGTGTTCTGGGTGGTTGCTAGGGTGTTGTTAGGTGGTTGCTAAGGTATTTTGGGTGGTTGCTAGGGTGTTACTAGGCGGTTTCTAGGGTGTTCTGTGTGGTTGCTATGCTGTTGCTAGGTGGTTGCTAGGGTATTCTGGTTGGTTGCTAGGCGGTTGCTAGGGTGTTGCTAAGTGGTTGCTAGGGTATTTTGGGTGGTTGCTATGGTGTTGCTAGGCGGTTGCTAGGGTGTTTTGGGTGGTTGCTAGGTGGTTGCTAGGGTGTTCTGGGTGGTTGCTATGCTGTTGCTAGGCGGTTACTAGGGTATTCTGAGTGGTTGCTAGGCGGTTGCTAGGGTGTTTGGGTGGTTGCTATGGTGTTGCTAGGCGGTTGCTAGGGTGTTCTGGGTGGTTGCTATGCTGTTGCTAGGCGGTTGCTAGGGTATTCTGGGTGGTTGCTATGCTGTTGCTAGGCGGTTGCTAGGGTATTCTGGGTGGTTGCTAGGCGGTTGCTAGGGTGTTTTGGGTGGTTGCTATGGTGTTGCTAGGCGGTTGCTAGGGTGTTCTGGGTGGTTGCTAGGGTGTTGCTAGGCGGTTGCTAGGGTGTTCTGGGTGGTTGCTATGGTGTTGCTAGGTGGTTGCTAGGGTATTCTGGTTGGTTGCTAGGGTGTTCTGGGTGGTTGCTATGGTATTGCTAGGCGGTTGCTAGGGTATTCTGGGTGGTTGCTATGCTGTTGCTAGGCGGTTGCTAGGGTGTTCTGGGTGGTTGCTATGGTGATGCTAGGCGGTTGCTAGGGTATTCTGGGTGGTTGCTATGGTGTTGCTAGGCCGTTGATAGGGTATTCTGAGTGGTTGCTAGGCGGTTGCTAGGGTGTTCTGGGTGGTTGCTATGGAGTTGCTAGGCGGTTGCTAAGGTATTCTGGGTGGTTGCTAGGCAGTTGCTAGGGTGTTCTGGGCGGTTGCTATGGTGTTGCTAGGTGGTTGGTAGTTGTCACAGATGGTTACTATGGAGTATTTATAGAGTTCATAGCATGATCTTGGCATGATATAGCACTTAACTAATTGCTATTAGCATGTAGCTATTCACTGCTAGCATGTGTAGCATGTTGGAAGTGCTGTTTGCTAGCATGAGTCAAAAGAGCCAAACCTCATCTCTATACGATGTTCTGATACAGAGATATAGGTCTTGCAAAACGGTTGCTAGGGTACTCAAGTTTGGTTGCTATGGAGTTGCTTGGGAGCTGGGAGCTTTAAACTTAAGAAGTTTAAAGTGGTTTGAAGTTTAAAGTAGTTTACGAGTTTTTGAGTTTATAAGTTTAAATGAGTTTAGAGTGTGTGTGTGTGTGTGTGTGTGTGTGTGTGTGTTCACACACACACACACACACACACACACTCAGAGTTTATGAGTTTATGAGTTTAGAGTTTATAAGTGTATAAATTGATGAGTTTATAAGTATAAGAGTTTTTGAGTTTAGAGTTTATAAGTTTTAAATGAGTTTAGAGTTTATAAGTTTTAATGAGTTTAGAGTTTATAAGTTTAAATGAGTTTAAGAGTTCAGAGTTTATTAATTTATGAGTTTAAGAGTTCATAAGTCTATGAATTCATGAGTTTATAAGTTAATTAGTTTATAAGTGTATGAGTTTAGAGTGCATTAGTTTAAATGAGTCTCAATGGCTCATATAGTATATAGAACGGCAGTTTGGTTTAGTCTTCAAGGTGTTTAGATTTAAATTTTGTCAGTTTGAATTTTTTAGAACTCCCCAATGTAAGTCAATGGGAGTTTTTGAATGAGTTTTTTCGAGTTTTGATCGTCATTTTTAGGAAAACCGTAAGTCCGATCAGTCTGAAAAGATATAGCACACCGAGTCAGATCAGTTTGAGCGTCTGAGCCGAATTTGGAGTATGTGGAGTTAAAGCTCTAGGAGGAGTTTGAGTTGTAAATTTTTACGGTCAGAAGAATAATAATAATAATAATAATAATAAGTTTAAATAGGATTTCAATATGTTGGCTCTCTCAAGCCAACTTAATAAGTTTAAATAGGATTTCAATATGTTGGCTCTCTCAAGCCAACTTAATAATAATAAGTTTAAATAGGATTTCAGTAAATTGGCTCTCCAAGCCAACTTAATAATAATAATAAGTTTAAATAGGATTTCAGTAAGTTGGCTCTCCAAGCCAACTTAATAATATGAAGAAGAAGAACCAGGAGGAGAAAAGTTTTATTCTGTCTTGAAACTGCTGCTATTCCTCTGCTGTCGTCGCTTCAGTGATGCTCGCGCTGCTCGCGCGCAACAAAGCTCAGCTGATCGTCATCGGGTTTGAAAGTAACGGCTCCCCTCATCAAAGCTTCCGACGTTTGTCCGGCTCTCCAATACAAGGTTTGTAAACTCGCCAAATAAATATAAATACAGAGTCTACTCACTATATATTCAAACACACATATATATAAACTAAATTTATTATACATTACTACGTTTTTACAGTGTTTACCACTCGTTTATTGCACAGTATCTGGTATGAAGGTTTTAGCCGCGATGCTAACTACATTGATCTAAGTTAATGAACAACTGGAAATTGACTTATTGTCTTGGATTGATTTAGTCATTCAATTCAACATATTCTGTACAACTGTGTCTTCAATTCGCTGATATAGCCTAACTAATTTAGCAGATTCCTGCTGTTGTCATTGGCGTTTGTTATGAATAACAAAAGCAGGGGCCTGTACCATGAAGGTAGCTGAACAAACTCGGGGTTACAGGATTAGTTTTGAGTTGACAAAACCAAACCGATGCAATCAGGCTTTATTGGTACCATGATGCAGCTCATCAACTGTCTTTGTCAACTCAGGCTTTGATCCTCAAGATATGATTACTCCACGCGCGCGTGCACATAAAAGAGTGACGTCGACACTGAACAACCAATCGCGGGTAGAGCGAGAGCGATATATTTTTCTGCGGAGGAGCAAGAGATAATCATTCATAATTACGATGAATTTAAATATGTATTTCAAGCTCGAAACAATACGTTCTCTGCTGCCAAAGCAAGAGAAGACTGTTGGAGAAAGATTGCTGATTGTTAATGTGTAAGTTAAACAAATACGTTCTATATTTATGTAAAATTATGTATGTATATATGTATGCCTATATGTGTACTATAGCCTATAGCTTATTTTTATAATATATAAAAAATGTGCATGTATGTACTAAGAAAGATTAATATTCATTGATTTTTAGATTTTTAGATGCAACCCCAACTCCAAATGTTCTTGGCAGCAGATAAAGACAAAATATAAAAATATAATTCAAAGGTTATTTCAAGGAGTTAAATCAAAGAGTATTTACCACAACCTTTTATTACTTTTGTGAACATTTTATCACACTTGTTTGCAGCAAACAGAAATAAATAGTTAAATTCAGAAAACCAGAATACACTGTGGCAGAGGAGTTGGCTCTGAGTAGGCAATAAGGGACGGCCGATTATGGATGTGATTACAGGTGCTGTACAATCTGACCCTGGTGCTGGCTCCTCTAAGCAAGTAACACTGGGTACGTGTGCAATACATTACTACTTTTTTTTTAAGTTTTAAATATGGCTGACAGTATGTTCTGCAGGGAAATACAGTGTCCCTGTTGAAGCTAGCACACATTCTCACACACACACACACACACACACACACACACACACACACACACACACACACACACACACACACACACACACACACACACACACACACACTATTAGGGTGAAGCAAATGATGAAGACACTCTGTCTGTGTGTTCTCAGACAGTTGCTGATGTGAATGCACTGGGCTTTTTATTATGGCAAATATTTGAATGTGTGGCATAAAAAAGGGACTGGCCCTTACACATCTCTTTTGTAGGATTTTTCACAACCTGACCAGAAACTGAGGCCTCTACCTCAATGGGCTTCAGAAGAAATGTGTAAGGATTTAAAACCCTTGACATAAACTACAGTCAGTCCTGTGTTTGTAGGAAGTCAAGGAACTTTTTGTGATTTGATGAGCCTCCAGAAAACTTGTAATGATCATGTTTGTGGTGGAATTATGTTTCAGGTGGAAACAGACTCAGTCAGGGCCCTGTACAAAATGAGTCTTGAACTAGAATGCACACTAAAGGAGTCTTGAACTAGAATGCACACTAAAGGAGTCTTGAACTAGAATGCACACTAAAGGAGTCTTGAACTAGAATGCACACTAAAGGAGTCTTGAACTAGAATGCACACTAAAGGAGTCTTGAACTAGAATGCACACTAAAGGAGACTTGAACTAGACTGCACACTAAAGGAGCTGACTGTGAGCTGAGGAGGCTCCAAACAAAATCAAACAGCTGGATAAAACTGATCTCAGTATGTATATAGTTATATAGTGTATATATATATATATATTAGTATAACTTATTTAACCAAGTAACACTTTAGTATGAATATTTATTAATGCAACTTTCTCTTGCTCTCTTTCTCCCTCCCATCCCACAAAACCAATAAAACAGTTTGAGACCTATCTGCAGTTTCAATGTGCTTTTATTAAGTGTAATATTGTATGGTGATTGCATCTCTGCACCAGCTGGGTGGTCAAGTGTGATCGGGTCAGTTTCATCGGGGAGAAGCTGGTTTTGTGTTTCTCGCTCCTTTCTACTGGTGGCTATATTGTGCAGAATGGCACATGCAGCCACTATCTGTGATGCCCGCTCTGGTGACTCTGAAGCGCCGAACACAGTTGAAATGTGCCTTTAGGATGCCAAAGGTCATCTCTATCTTCACTCTGGTTTTACTGAGGGCCACATTGAAGCAGTGCTGTGGCCCTATCTGAGGGTCATGATAGGGGGTTATTGTGTAGGTTTTTCTATCTCAGTTCAAATGAACAGTGTTTTGTACTGTACCAAATTTAACTTGCTTTCCTCAAAGCGCTGACACAACACAGACTCATGGAAAATTTGTAAGACAAGCACTGGAGCCAGGCCATTTGGCATCCAAACTTGATCATATGTTCATGACCACAAGTCATCTGCAGATGAAATGTTTAGTAGATCATTGTTATATCTGTTAAAGTTACTATTAATTTAAAGCTTCATCTCACAGAAAATAATCATCTCACATATTCACATCATCTCTACCTGAACATTAAGGCTGTGATAGGACTTCCTATTAACATAATCTGCCTCATGTTCCCCTAGAGCAGTGGAGATTGGAGCAATAGACTGCATACATGTTGCAATGACTTGGGAATCATATCATAAGATTATCAGAAGAATAATAAAAAAGATTCAAAATAATTCTTAACATGTATTATATTGTATAGTACATTTGTGAAATTAGCTTTTTGAGAAAAAAAAAAAGTGTTCATGTGATGTCACCCTATCAATATATCTTACCGGCAATTTTATAAAAGCCCTCTTTTATGGACATGGTCGATAAATGTCCGGGGAACATTATTAGTTAAACTTTTCATGTACTCCTGCAGAGCGATGACCACCTTGCGAATGGTTCGACAAACATATGTTTTCCCCTAGCTTCTGTGCGTCACCCACCGTGCAAGAATGTACCACTTGCAAAAAAAACAAACAAAAAAAAATGCAACGCAATATTTGCGGTACAGTAAGTGCATGAATTCGACGTGTTAAATTCTTTATGTGCGGCTCAAGAAGTTCGCAAAGATAAGAAATTCCTTCCGCGGAAAATCTGTATCTTTCATACAAGTAACTATCAGGAAAGGCAAGGGGATTTTGTCTGGCTAAAAACTCTTTCTCTACGAAGTGCTCGTCAAACAATTTGTGCTGAGATGTCCACCGGATTTCGAAGAAAAGGTGAAGTCATTGTAACAGACACTTGGAATAAGTTACGTCACCTATATGTTTCTTTGCTCTCAGCTGATTGGTCAAACTTCAGTCTGAGATCTTGAATCCAGAACATAACCTGCCCCGGAGCAGGTTAGCCGTGCAGCGTAAGATACCATGGCAACGAACACCGATTAAAGCCGAGCTACTTTCATAGTACCTAAAACCCAGGGTTGGCGGAAACTAAGCTGAAACATAGCTGGCTAGCCACCTAATCCGGCTTCATGGTACAGGCCCCTGGTTAATATAGTTTGGTTGTTTTTGTTTAGCCTAACTTTACTTACTACAGGTGCCCTCATTCTCTCAAATACCATTTTAAAGCCATTTACTGGTCAATAAATATTATGTTGTGAATAATCAGCTTTGTTCTTTTGTTTCCCCAGAACAACCAGTACATTTCTAAAATAATCAGAACATTTCAGTGGCAACATTGAATTACAGTAAGTTACCTGCACCACATGCAAGTACTTTATTACTATGAACATTCTCTGTGTGAAATTGTATTGTTTGACTGTGTACTTGTGTTTTTTAATCAGTTATTCTCTGAAAATCTTCCCTCATGCTCTCAAATCTCATTCATGTTACTCAGAAAAATAATAATATCACAGGATTGGCGCCAATAATGCTATGCATTTTTTCTTATATCTTTATCATTTGCATTTGAATATAACACATTTTAACTCTGAATTATAACTTCAAGTTTAGTCTTTTTAGACAAAAAAAAGGAAAAAGCTATTATATGGCTTCAGAAGACTTACAACACAACCCATAACACATGAGTTGTGAACTCATTGATTATTTTTAGGATCTTTTCTGGGACATTTTTGGAGCTTAACCATTTTTACATAAATTGTTGCATTGAATTGAACAAGACAAGTGTACATAAGAATGGTTTCCTGAATGATTTCCATAAATTGTTTCTGCTTGTTTCATGCAGTGATCGGTAAGCGATCGGTGACTGGGGTTGCATTATGCCTGAGATCTGCTTTTGGGTTCCACAGACAGAAAGTCAAACAGGTTTGGTCATCACAAGGCTGAGGAAATTATTTAAATTTCACAACTATCACTTTAATAACATTACTAACAGTAAATTTTGTACTTTGCAGGGACCTCGGTAAGCTGAAATACAAGTTTGAAAAAGAACAAAAATCCTCCTGTAGACCTGAAAATCACTGAAGTGCCTGGACCATCCACCAGAAAAGAGGAAAAACAAACGGAAAACGAATCTGCTGTACCTTTTCACTTTTCTAACTCGTTAAGTACCTCACATGTCCCTTGTGAAGATTTTATTATTGATTGCATTTTATGTTGTAGCGAGTAAAGGTGCGGTCATATTTGTGAATTTCGTGAAATTACACAGGCAAAAAAGTCCATTGACCATTGTCAGCAGTGTAGCAACGTAATGTATGAAGCCCAGCTCACACAGGAGTCACTTTCAAGCAGCTTTCTGTTGGTCAAATCTAGCGAATTCCAGTGACCACCTTGGTCCCATAGTGACATTTTTGACCACAAACGAAATTGCTGATCGTGTGGATTCTTATTGAAATGACTGGAATTCACCAGTGAACATTCACAGAACAACAGATAATTTTACTGCACCTTAATACTGTTTCCGGGTCAAAGCCTCTACTTCCTCTATCTTGTTTCTGGTGAGAATACTCAACAACCATTTATGAACACTGTTGATTCAAGTCACACATTTAAGCTTTTCAAAAGCCATAGTGTACATTACAGTCTCCAGTCTAAAGGCATGCCAGACTTCAACATTTTATGATTCAAAATAGCTGAATAACTAACCGTCAGAGATTTCGGTATAGAGATAAAGGTTATAAAGGTTAGGATCATAATTTTCAGGAATATTACAGCACAATGAGTGTATATTAGCACTGTTTGTTTGTTTTTGGCATCTGATAGAGCTTTTGGACTTGGAAACAGTGATGTCAGACTTACCATCAGACTGAAACACAAATGTTTTAAAGTTAAGTGAAGATGGACATTTTTAATTAGTCAAAATTATTTTAATTAATTAATTAATATAATTATTTTTTTTTTACATTGATTTATTTCGTGGAACATATGTGTTTCCATGCATTTTGTTGAAATGTCTTTTCGTGTATAGCCTATTGTATATACATGGTTGATTATTCATGTTGCTTATGTATTATAAACATTTTTTGTGTATTCATTGATATTAATCTATAGTTTATTTCCCATGTGCATGGAAGTGTATGTATAAAAATGAATATAAAATATGTAATAAACAATTCTTATTTTGTATTTGGTTCAATTTGTTTATTATAATAGAAGTCAAAGGTAACCATAGTAACAACATGAAATTAAATATTTAAAAAAAATGAAATTTGGTTCCTGGAGGCACCCACAGTGGTTCCACACAGTGCCTAATATAAGAGTTCCTCAGGAAACTTGTGTGGTTCCTCAGAGAACCGCCCCTTTTTAAAGGGTGCCTAGAGGATCTACAGACGGTTCCGCCGGTGTGGCAAAGTGAAGAACCCCAAAAGGTTCCTCCAGGCACCTTTTATTTTTACAGTGTAGGAGGAGGACACTGTCTGGATGGGGAAATAAAAGATGAGTGGACAATGAATGCTTCATTCAGAGAGTCACTCAGGCGAATAACTTCAATCACTACATGAGGTGACCCATGGAGGCCTTTTCTTTGCTATGAACAAATAACGTCTGTTACTAATGTACACTGACTAAAAGCAAAGGACCAGAAAATGCTGTGCAACATGTGGAAGGATCCGTTTTGTCTGCAGTCTAAGTTTATTTTAGAGCACGGATGGGGGAGGACCCTCTTGGAATTGCTCCGTTTAGTTACCTATTGTATTTGTAGCTCAATTTAAGTTTTGTTTTGTTTTTTGTTTTAATACAGAATGTATGTTCCATTGAGAGTTAGCCATTTTAAACATTAAATAATCTTTCATTATTTACTCACCCTTTTTCACTCAGTAGTATGACTACCAAAGACTTGGAATATATACGTAGAGACCGGTCTGATATCTCAGGAGTCCCATTGAACCGATGTCTGTCAGCCAGAAAGAACGTGTGCTATTCCATTCAAAATAAGTATACGTTTACAAAATTTCTACTTTTGTGTTCCATTGTCTAAAAAACAGTCACACAGAACGACAACTGAATGACACGGGTTAGAGAATAATGACAGAAATGTCATATTCCTTTAAAATACAAGAATAAAGAACCAATTAATTTAGATTCATATGTTAAATTTCTCATATATCAAGACCTGAGAACTATTTAAAATTAAATGCAAGAGCATAAATTGAAAAAGTCTTCTGCAGTTTCCGCTGAATGCAATTTGTCAGCGAAATGATTTGTCATTTCTTAACCAAACAATATCTCTTTATTGCCTGAGACAGGAACACGTGTCGTGCCCTGGCCCTGATCATTTCTGATGACTCGCTCATTAGAAGTGTGTCTAATGGCTCAGTAATGGATCTGTCTGCATTCCACCCTCATCTCAGCTTTACAGATACATCACTCACCTTACGAAAATAAAACCTCCATTATTACTGCCATATAATGTGGGAAGGGGAAACTCAAATCGCCTTTTACAACACAGTACAGATGGTTAGCGATCTATCTCTGCTTGATGCGTTGTTACGAATGGATTGTTTGGGATTTTGACTATATTATTGAATGCCCAAAATACATTTGTATATGTTTGAATGGACACTGAAACATACATTATACTGGCAACACCTAAAATGTTTTTGCAATTTTATCAGAAAAGGTTCTATATAGAAACTTAAAGGGTTCTGTCAGGCGCTTCATATATAGAACCTTTTAGGGGTTTCCATCATTAAATAATTTTATGGAAATTTTCTTTTAATTCATTTTCAATTGTAATTGGATTTTATGAATTAAACAGCAAACATACTTTCATTACAGAATGTAAATAACCAGTTAAACAGTATAATTTAAGGGTCACTGTGTTTTTGCCAAGCAAGACATATTCCTGGATCAACATATTTTGTTGATCCTGGAACAACATTCCTGTCTGAAAATTTAGCACTAACCCTATCCCTACCCCTAAACCTAACCCTAACTTATCCCTAAAATCAAAGGGTAATGATACATTAATAACACTGATTTAGAAGCACCAAACCTTTTATTGTAAGCCTAAACTTGACATAAACTGTAATCTTATCCCTCAAATCTGATTGGTTGATTGGAATGTTGTTCCAGGATCAACAAAGATGATCCAGGAACAAAGATGATCCAAGTCATTGTACTTGGTGAAATCACATTCACCTTTTAACAACATACAAATCTTTAACTGTGTTTAGGTCAATGTTACTATAAATAGAGGTGGTGGCTTTAAACATTTAATTTATATTGTTAGAAATGCTATAAAATCAACCTATTAATTCAGTGTTCTATGAACCTCAAATACTTTTGATCTGTGGACTTCAAAAAGTGTTTGTTAGCTATGATATTTTTTCTCCCTAAGTTGAGCTATTTCTGATTGTTATTTGATATTTTATGATAGGCCCAACAGGACATTGTGCATATTTGAACTTGAAAGTATAAGAAAAAGAGAGCAAGGACATTTCTTAAGTAAAATCAGAAAGTGAAAGTCTGCCTATTTAAAGTGGAGTGGTTACCCCTCGCTCTTGATAACTTTCACAGGCCAGTAATGCTCCTTGATGACCCATTTGCAGTTATTTTCCAACCTCTACTTGCTAACGTGTAATTTTAGACGGGAGGCTCCAATTAGGTCATGGAAAAAGGCCCCCATTTGTCTTTTAGTGTGGTGTGAAAACTGGGACCATTAATTATGGAACAATAAAAAGATGCACGCCTCCACTCTGCTGATGAAATACCACTTTCACTGTTTAATTCATGGGGTGCTAACTCTGCAGTTTAGGCTAAATAAGCTGGCAATTAAAATGCAACCCCCACTCCCTCTGATCTTTTGATTACTACTATTTGGTGTGAATGTTGCAATTGTTGTTTAATTTCTGCCTGGTAGGTCTGTCAAATATAGTATTGCTACGATACAAAAGGCCCACTGTGGCTCACTTTGAGAGCTTCTTATTTTAGATCATGTACATTGATACAGCAATACACGTTTCATTTAGCTGGATTGTCAAATATGTTAAAGCTCTGTATATCAGACCAGGGAGGGTTAAATAGTGAGAATAATGGTGACACAATTATTTAATAAATTTAGGATTTCTGATTCATGAAATGATTTGTTTTCTTTTTTAGCTCTCTTGATACTTTTGCTGCTACTGATTTGAATTTTTATACATGTTGTTCAATCAAATACTGTATGTATACATTAATTTACTGTAATTAAAGACTTTTAGGTGCCGTGAATAGGCCACAGATATACATTTATTAAACATTTATGCTTGTTTTATAATGTTTTCAGCTACACTGTAAAAAAATATCGTGATTTTAACGGTAAAAGACAGTAAAAATGCTACAGTGAAAAACTGTTAATTGGTTAACAGAAAGTTTCTGTACTATATACGGTAAATAACTGTGATAGATCTAATGGTACATTTAATGTAATTTTACTGTAAAATACCGTTAAATTTACAACTGAAAAGGAACAACTCATTGTATAATTTACAGTGAAAAAACGTAAATTGACATTCCCACAATTCCCTGCGTGACACTTCACATTTGATCTATTTTTGTTAAAATAACTATGTTTCTTCATAGTTTTCTTAGTTTGTTCTAATCAGTTATGTACATTAGGGTTTTATGTTACATTTAATGTTGTTAAATTAATGTTTATTGCATTTTTAAAATTTCATGTGTGTTACCATGATGGTGTTTAATGTTTGTGTGAATGACACTGTGCAGCTTCTATTATATTAGTATTACATTTCTTGTGGAAGAGCTGCTTGTGATGAGCTTTGATTGATCATGTGACTCTCATCACTGCTGTGATTGTTGGTTATCAGTGTATTACAATGGTACAAAACAGATATTAATACTTCAATAGGATGTTAAATTCACATTATATCAGATAATGAATTATGGTTTATTACTGTAAATTTTAAGTTAAGTCTGTAAAACCAATAATGTTGCTACCGTATTTTTGACGGTAAAGTTCTGGCAACCACAGATGCCGTTTTTTTACCGTAAAAATCACGGTTTAATTTGTTACAGTGTACACATCTTACCGTGTTTAAATCCATTTTGCAGAACACACAATTTTCTGCACAAACAATATAGTTGGTGTGGGCCGAGATACCATAGCAGGGGTGTTCAAACCTGCTCCTGGAGGGCCACTGTCCTGCAGAGTTTAGCTCCAACTTTCATCAACACACTTGCATGAAAGTTTCTAGTATGCCTTGTAAGACCTTGATTAGCTGGTTCAGGTGTGTTTAATTGCTAAACTCTGCAGGACAGTGGCCCTCCAAGAGTAGGATTGGACACCTCTGCCATGCAGTATGAGTCACAGTTTCAGCACTGGACAGCTCCAGTTGTGCTAAGAGCTGCTGAAGCCTGTGGTGTGAACTAAAGTCAACTTATGTTTTGTAAAAAAGTGAGCCATTGAGCATTAGTACAGGACATAAATGCCTCATGGGTTCTGTTCCCAAACCTAGTGACCTGCCTTACTGTTTACATAGACAGCTTCTTTTTAAAGCAGCATCCTAACTCAAATGGAACCTCATAAGTGACTGATTTGGAACGCTTTTCCTAAGCTGCAAATCTGGTCACTACACAAGCGGTGCTACTTATGGGAGAGCATTTCTTTCTATTTTCTAATTATTGCTGTTTAAAAGTTTCAGATCATTAAGATTTTTGTAAAAGAAATTAATACTTTTATACAGCAAGGACGCATTAAATTGATCAAAAGTCACAGTAAAGACTTTTACATCATTGCAAAAAATATATTTCAAATTAGAATATTCTGTTTATCATATCATTCTGAAAAATGCATCACAGTTTCAACAAAAATATTAAGCAGCACAACCATTTTCAACATTGTTAATAATTCTTGAGCAGCAAATCAGCATATTAGAATGATTTCTGAAGGATCATGTGACACTGAAGACTGGAGTAATGATGCTGAAAATTCAGCTTTGCCAACACAGGAATAAATTACATTTTATAATATATTAAAATAGAAAAACGTTTTACAATATTAAATAGTAATAATATTTCACAATATTACAGTTTTATGGTATTTTTTGATAAAAAAAATAAATAAAAAAATGCAGCTTTGTTCAGCATAAGATAAATCTTTGGTAACACTTTATTTTGATGGTCCACTTTAGACATTCCACTATAAGTTACTTTGCAACTTCTTGTCAGCTAACTAGTATCAGCAGACTGTCTGCTTAATATCTTCTAATAGCTACTTTATTTTGATGCTCCCCCAACAGATTTAAGATTAGATGTAAATTATATTGAACTTTTTTTTTATCAATATTTTTAAGATTTTATAGAAATACTAAGGTATTTAAGAATTACAAGAATATTTATATTCTCTATATTTCTTTTGCCACATCAGCCAACTTGGATTTATGTTTTCACAGCCCTGTTGCAATGCATTCTGGGATTGTCTTCTTTGTGAATGGCATCATGCTGCTTTACAATTTGGCAAAAATTTGGTAGCTTAGAAACAGCCTTTGCATTTGGTGCCTGTGATGCCTTAAAATGCTGCCTATGGAGAAAGTTTGCTAGGTTTTGTAACAGATCAAATTTTTTTTTTTTTTTTTGGCGACCTCTGCATCTGCTTGGTTCAGATCTTCAGTAGCAAAAGGGGTAAAAGCTTCTGTGAGGCAGCAAAACAATAAATGCCATAGATGTCAGTGAATGCTGATACTGTGCACCATGCACTGATGTTGTATAACCAGGTTTTAACCTCAGCTGTCAGTCAAACACCACCTCCATATTCTACTGAACTTGACCCAGCAGCCTTAATTCAAAAGTGCCTCCGATCTCTCTACCATCACCCCAAAGCTCTCTGTCTTTCTCTTTCTCTCTCTCTCTCTTTTCTGTCTCCACACCAGGATGATGATGCAGAGGGATCTGGCTGTCTGCCTGGTGTGATGTGTGCCCGCTCTGGATTAAGTGCCTCATTTTTATCCTCATAAACTCATTGGAGAGAAGACTGCTGAACAGTCTGTGGTGCATGCCGAGCAGGAGCCAGTATTGGATTATTGGATTCTAGTTCTTATTGATGAATGTGTGCAATCAGTTCTAGCAGTGGCGTGTGCCCCGGGCAGGTAAACAGCTTGTCTGAATGCTCTGGTTCCATAATAAGGTCATTAATAGAAATCAGTCGACGAGTGGACTGCCACGGAGCTAAACAAATCCCAACCTTTACTCCAGTATCATCAATCTAAACATGCAGGCCTGCAGCAAGCTTATGCCAACTTTAATACATGGCTCAGCTTTTGCATAAATGGTTCAGGGAGAGATAGATGTGCACACATACACACTCAGCGATTGTAAGGTTATATGCACTTGAATGCTTGCGGTGCAGACAGGCCACATCCTGTTACTGTGCATACTGTAGGATATGCATCTATGGTCAAGCAGATAACAGCTATGTTTAATGCATTAGCACGGGATGATAACCACATACAATAACAACTCCATCAACGCCCTTGAGCTGTAATGGATCCGCGTAATGCTTGAAAGCTGATTACTATTAACGCGCAAAGGTTGAAATAGGATGCGTGCATTCATTTAGAGACGTCTGATTACAGTAAATTGCCATGTGATGCAGCCTCTTGGGCTATTCATCTAACACTGTTAAAAACCTGTATGGTACGGTGTAGGCATATTTCAGAAAAACTTCAACATAATTAGTTGGTCTTTAAAGTATCTTTAAAGTAACCAATAATATGCTGTTTTTAAGCATGTGACCTTTGAGTTTTTCTCCTTCACCCTTACCCTGAAGTGCTCAACAAATTGCGTTTTTTGCAAACACGTTTCAATAAGTTTCTAACTTCTAATGGTTTAAGTTTAGCAGTTTAGCAGAATTAATTTGTGTGATGATTTTGATCATTTTAATTGATAGAATCAAACTAGGGCTGAGAACTGATATAGATCTCATGATTTGAATATTTCATGGTATATGTAAATCGAAGAAAAGTGTGTATGCTATTAGTTATGGAAAAGACAACCCGTGATGGATCTTTTATAAAAAAAAATAATATAACGATTTTTGATTGAACATCAATAGGAGTGTATAGAAAACATCTAATTGCTGTGAGAATGTTTCAACACATGTTGCATTGAAGTGAACTAATTCCAGATGGTCAAGACAGTGCAGAGAAGATTTTTAAGGGTAAATAATAATAATAATAATAATAATAATAATTTGACACTAAATTTTATTTAGATTTTCTACACTGTTTATCTTTTGTGAAGAATGGGGAATGCAAGGCAGGTTGAGCAGTAACTACAGACTGAGACAAAGTTACTAAAATGTGAGTTGGCAAACCAGCTAACATCTATACGGACTTTCGTTGAGCCTTCGGTGTGTTGTGCGTGACTTAGGTAGCAGGTTGGCGGCAGAGAGGTTTTCTCACAAACACAGGTGAGACTGAAGGAAGAACCCGTGCTGGCCAGGCAGCTGCTGTTGCCACCGCATGAACGGCAGAATTCACTGCTCAGGCATGTCATGTTGATCTAAATTATCAATAGGATATTACACTCCAAACCTCGCTTCCTTATCTAATCACATAGATATACAGTGTGTGTGTGTGTGTGTGTGTGTGTGTGTGTGAAATATAAAACCTATGATTGATTGAATAATCAAAAGGGAGGAGTGTAGAGGAAAACTATTTCCTTAGCATTTATTTCTGTTTTTCTTTATATGATTCGTGTCTCTGTATGCAGTCTGAAAATTTACCGGCAGGCTCTGATAAGAAGTATGTTACAACAACTTGTTTTTGTGTCTGTGAACGCAGCTGCACATCCTTGAAACTATCTTTTGCAGGAGCTAGACTGGACTGCTAGGAACAGAAGTGAGATTTTGAACACTTCGAGTATTTTTCCATTTCTTAATATGGTAATGTGTGTGCGTATATAAAAACACCACGCGCTAGACGAGGTTGTCGTTTCACGGCATAAAACTGCATCATGTCTGTATGTGAATGGCCTTCTTGTAAGAATAAAACTCAAGAAGACTTTTTTGTAAACTCACCACAAATAACTGAATATTAATATTTCCATAACTCTACTGTATGTCTATCATCCATCTATCTTATTGAATTTATGTACAAATAATTTTATTTTTATTTTTATGCTTTTAGAAACAATATTAATATTTTATTTCGTATGAGTTCCACGTGTATAAATATAAATAATATACATCAATTATAATTATAAATTAAAGTGAAAATCTAACGTTTCAGCCATTTTTAAATGTGGCACATTTAAATGGCAACATTTTTTCCTCGATTTTTTATTTTTGTTTTTAGGGCTGTTTTATGAAAAAAAAAAAAAAATCACATTGTTATAACAAAGCATAACATAAGGCTGTAACCATGTCTTGTTGCCTTGTATTGTTTTATTTAAAGAAATTAAATAATTAAGACGTCATGAGAAGTCATGAAAATGATAGCATATTTTCAATTCAAAATGGTGAATTTTCATTAAAAAGTTGAGTAGTTCGCATTACTGTATATTACTGTGGGTCATTGAACATATCTGTCTTGAAACAGTTGTCAAATATTAAATGTTGTTTATTAAATATTGTTAAATATTAAATAATTGTTCCCCTCAATGCCTGCATGTTATGCCAGGTTACGTCCCTGGCATAACATACAGGGTTATAAGTGTAAATGTGTAGTTGTTACCTTAAAGCTGCAGTCATTTTTTCAGAGATGAGTGCTGACAAGGTCAGAAGACATCAAGAGCGGTGATGAAACCGCTGATGTCAGCTGATGCACCTTATTCTGCGCTGACGCCCTGTACTCCTCCTGAATGTCAATAGGAGGCCCCGGGGTTCAAGTAAAAATAATAATACACCACCATCAAGAAACCTGCATTTCTGTTTATTCCCTCCTTCATTTTTTCCAAACAGTCTATCCTTAGACCTGGATCATGACCCATATAAATGCTTTAAAACATTTATAGGCGCTAGTCTCAACTATTCCAGTGGGACGGCAGTACGGTCCAGGTTCAGTAACCTCCCCTCCTCATCTTCTCCTTCTCACCAGCTGCAGTTTTGCATCTCGGCCCACTTCCACACAGGCATTGGGGCTTTCTCATCATGGGCTGTCTATGGTCTGGTGGGCATGACTTTCAGCCTGAGCTCAGGGAGTGGAAGAGAAGCTTTACTAGTCTGTTTCTTTACCCCCTGGGAAAGGGCAAGGAGGCAACCATGAATAAGAGGAAGATTTATGAACTTGCCAGCTTCTAGAAATCATACAGGCAGGGAAGGCAGGAAAAAAATATAATATAATGGCGATACCCTACAACAAGGATGAATAATTAATGATGCCAGTGCCCAGTAAATGAGACGGTAATGCTGAGTGAATGAATTAAACTAATGTTGCACTGGAATTCAATACTGAGGGCAATCATTAAATGTCAACATTTCAGTAATAGTATTTATGCTTTTGCATAAGTCTGACAGGAAAACAATCTCTCATTTTGCATAATATATAGAATGTTAAAGAAAATTAGCTGTTTTAAATCATCAAAAAAAGACAGTTCCATTTGAGTTATTCATCATGCTGCTGCTGATACGAAAGGCTATATTTTCATTTCTATTTTGACTGTTTCACATAGGATATGTTTTTTTGTTTGTTTTGTTTTTCAGTGATTATTAGATGGGAATAGTCAGGACAATGGGGACTTGTTCTAAGTATTCTGAGAAACTCAGTATGCGGTGCACTTTCCTCTTATTGCATTTAAGAGCTGGTAGCTAAACTTTCATGTGCATGAGATTGAGTTCTGTGCCTTTATTTGTGATTATTACTGACATTCTCTGCATTTACAGTAGCACAGCTATGAGAAAAGTCTGGAAAGAGCTCATGGTAATGTTTTTTTTTTCTATCCTCTTATTCCTTTGCTTTGAATTGCTGATTGTTTTGTTTGTAGGTTTGTGATAAATTATGGAATCTCTTGATGTGGTTTAAATTAAGGAACAGAGAGAAGCTGGCTATAAGATGAATGATTTCCATTGATTATTTATGTTTGTTGTTCAAAACAGGACTGGATATGCTGTTAAGAACAGCTGTGTTTCTCTCTCTCTGTGTGTGTGTGTGCATGTGTACCTACTTAATATTTTTTGGGACAATTTTGATAATTTTGTACCCAGAAGTGAGCTAAATCGGACAAATCCTCCTTTTTAGGACGTCCTTGTGTGTAAAATAAATATTTTAAAAATGCAGAAAGTTTTCTGTTAGGGTTAGTGTATGAGGTAGTTATTCATAATAGCATAATCAATAGCATAAAGTTATTTAATTTTTTATGCTTCTAGGAGCAATAGTGAAGAACCCATTATAATGATTCACAAATTTTTATTTTGTAGGCATTCCACGTAAATGATTCAATTCATTAAAGTAATATTCAATTTAATTAAATTATTTAAAAAAATTATTTCCTTTGTGACACAGATGTCATATTGCAACATTTACCCCCGTTCTCAATTTTTTAGGGATGTTTTATGTAAAAAAACAAACAAAACAAAAACAAAAAAAACACATCGGAAAAATATTTCACTTTTAGACCAATGCAAAGAAAATATAGTATTTATATCTGTTAATAAAAACAACAGAAGCCTATGGTCCCATTTAAATAACTAAGTAAACATGTTTGTGTGTGTGTGTGTGTACTGTATGTACATATTTCCTAGTATATATATTTTTTTACCAGCAATACAGAGTCAAATGCGTAAGCAAATGCATTTGAGGTTAATTGTAGGTCAATATCCACTTCACCTATGAAGTGCATTTTATTCTCTGTTCTAAAGCATCTTGTTACATTTGTACTGAATGAGAAACCGCTCAAAACGAATCAGTGTGTGAGAGAACTGTACAAAGGATTCACAGTGAATAGTGAACCAATTCAGAACATTTTGCTTATACATTACCCGTTGAACAATTTGTTGAAAAGAACCGACTAAAAAGAGTGAATCATAAATTGGGCATTGCTAGCCCCTGTATGCTATTCTATTAAATGCTTTCTATTCATTAAAGAACCCTGAAAAATGTAAAGCAGCACAACTATTTTCAGCATATTATAATGGAATAATAATATAATATAATATAATATAATATAATATAATATAATATAATATAATATAATATAATATAATATAATATAATATAATATAATTGTCACTTTCACCGTCTGTCATCGTCTTGTCTTCACTACACTTCCCAGTATCCTCTGTAATCATCACCTGCACCTGCTCCTCATCACCTGTGATCATCCTCATCATCATCATCACCGTCACCTGTTGTCCTAGTCATTATCTGTGTATTTAAGTTTCCCTCTCACTCCTTGTCTTGGTCGGTTATTGTTTGTGCACCAGCACACGTTTCATGTTTGTTTTGAGTTACCTCCAATTAATAAACCTTTGTTATTTTTGTACTTCGCTTGGCTTGTCTTCTTCCTCAACCCGGACCTGACTATAATATAATATAATATAATATAATATAATATAATATAATATAATATAATATAATATAATATAATATAATATAATATAATATAATATAATATAATATAATATAATATAATATAATATAATATAATATAATATAAGTATCCTGCTATTTAAATCACACACAACGTGTGTCTGTATCAGCATGTTTCAGCCCTCACCTCCAGGCTCAGGTTTCCTTCACTCCACCTCTTATCAGGATCATTTGTTCATGTCTTATAGACACCACACATGACTCACATGTGTCATGACAGGAAAATACATTTGCCTATCGTCTTCTGTCTATTCCACATTGTGTCTACACTCACCTTTGTGTAAAATATGGCTTTCTGAAAGATGAGCATCTGTTTGCATCCTGCCAGATTAGGTGCTTTAACCTCCTGCTGACACGGCTCAGATTGATTGGCTAAAACGGGGCCGTGGACTGCAAAATAAGAAAAGAGTATTAGGAATCCATCTCAGCCATAATCTAACCAACTCCATCCACCTACGAGTTCTCAC
Source organism: Abramis brama (assembly GCF_963993115.1). Classification (NCBI taxonomy): domain Eukaryota; kingdom Metazoa; phylum Chordata; class Actinopteri; order Cypriniformes; family Leuciscidae; genus Abramis; species Abramis brama. The sequence goes on from NC_139969.1 coordinate 11,679,581, forward strand.
CCACATTATTTTCCATAAAGAATTTGGATATTGAGGTGCTGTGGAGTCAGGCGTTACATTATGCTGGGATTTACTTTTGATAAGAAATGACCTTGACTTTTAAAGGGGTTTTATAGACTTGTTCATGGTAGGGGAAGGGGTATATTTCATGGGAAATTACATTAAAAGGCTGGGGCGCTTTAAGAGAACAGCATTGGCTGACATGGCTTTGACCTTGGGTGACCTCAACTTCCTCTGGTCAGTGTCATTCCTCACTGCCAGCGAGGAAGATGGATGTTCACTCTAAAGCTCATGGTTCATTAAAAAAAAGGAGCAGTGAGGGAGGTCTCTCAGATAACCTGCAAATTTATGGTTCCATTGGGAACACGCTAACCTGCTGCTGGAATTTTTACTGAGAACATTATGAGTACAGCCAATGTTTCCAAAAGGTGCTATATTTCATGCTTACAGTAGAAGCTAACTTTTCCACATCATATATAACGTGTTTGTGGATTTGTGTGAGTGAGAGTGTGTGCGTTCAAGCCTCTTCTTTATGTGCCTATTTCTGTGTTTTTATGAGTTGAGCGGAGGAGCACAGGCCCAGGATATGAGAAGGAATCTCAGTGGGGCATCTCCTTGTAAACACTTTTGTTATTACTCCACGCCAGCGCTGATTACACTGTGCCTGTTCTGTTGTGCTCTCTGACCCCGTCTGACAGCCCTGGCTTCCTATGAGACTCTCTCTCTCTCTCTCTCTCTCTCTCTGCCTGATGCAGTGATAGAGGAGACAGAGGGGCAGCAAAAGCCACCTGCCAAGTCTGAGGCGAATCTTGCATTTCCTGCCTTGTGGTACAAAGGGGAAACTGGTTGAGATTTATTGGAAGAGAATATACAGAATCTGACGTGTTTTATTAACGTGTTTTATGTTCAGTGGGGTGCAACAGGGCTAAAGGCGCACCGGGGTAAGATTTATGTAGCAAATGAGAATTGTTAAAATTATTGACTGAGACAAAGGTCTTGTTAATGATTTTCAATTTTGTTCAAGGTAAATAAAGCAACAGTTTTTCAGCAACAGAAGAATATTTAAAAGTATGGTATTTGGGGTAAAAGGTGCTCCTGTGGGGCGAAATGCACAATAATTAACATGATAATAAGTAGCTGGATGACTTTTCCATTTGTCGACATGAGATGGTAAGATTCAGATGTTAAATATCCAGCCTGATCTCATGAAATGCATCTGTATAGCATGCATTGTATTTATACGTGAAAATTAGTTTTTACGTGCATATGATACGCAGTTTTTGCGTGCATATGATACGCACTTTATGGCATGTAATACCCCCACACCATAATCCTACCCAAGTTGTTTACAGTGCGTATCATATGAATGTAAAAACTAATTTTTGCGTATAAATTGCACGATAAACACAATGCATGCTATAGAGACACATTTCATGAGATCTGGTTCATGAGTTTGGTTGAAAGGTCCCATATCAAATTGGGTGTCCACCTTAGAGATAAAATGCCTTTGAAAATAAGAAAATTGACTCTTTTAATTGAAAGGCTCCCTTTTCTACACCAAGTTGCATTTCCTCTCATTAATCCTGAAATGACTGAGCTGGAGTGTATAATGTCTCTGTATAAGTAATCTCAGTTCAATGGTGGTACCATTGGACTTGATCCAATCTTGTGCCAGAGAGGTACCCAGTTCAAAATCCAAAATGGCGGTACTTTTGCTACAACTGTTCTGTGAACCAACTCAGCAAGGTTCCCTCTTAATGATCAGCCAAGAGAATTAATGAGACTTAAGTTACCTTTTACAGCAGTCGAGAGACAAGAATTAATATTCCTCTCTCTCTCTCTGCCTTTCTCTCATGTGGTTCATTGGTATGCCGCTCTATGGTGGAGTTGCTCAAGCCGTTAATGACATTATGAATAATGGATGCCACAGCTCAATAAAACATTTGGCTTGATTTAGCCCAGATGCAGTTCCTGATCTGAAAACCAGTTTTGCAGGTGATACATCTCAAAATCCGGTGCTGTTCAGACAAAATCCCATCTCAGTAGTTTTTGCGTCCTACATAACACAATACAGGGAGATGAAATTGATCGGATATCTCAGAGAATGACCCCCTGAAATGATACACCAATTTGTTCACATTTAAATGTCGAAGTAATCCCATCATTCAAGGTCATGCTCCCTTTTCAGACAACTAAAGTGAGATTTTTAAGGTGTGCATTTAAGTTAAAGCTTTTAAAAATTAATCTACCACAACGGTGTTTAATGCTTTTGCTATAGTAGAAACTTTGATCAGATGTGAGAGTTTATCATGGGGTCATTTTGTGTCAAACTGTTTCAATTAAAGTTTTAAAGGAGGACGATTAATTTTTAATGCCTCTTGTTCAAGTTCTTGCTAAATGCTGTCTCAATGATTCACACCAATGCACTGTCTGGCTGGAGTGCACTCCAGCTGGTGGATGTAACACCCATTCAATACAATGTATATACAGTGTATCTAATTTGCATAGTAATGTGTTCTTGGGGCAACATGTAATGAAAAAAGAAATGTAATAATGGGAGTAATAATTGGCAGCATTTTCATAATAATATCTAATATTTCATAGGAAGATTGATGTATAATGTTTTTCCCTATTCACTTTCACTGTCTCCTAACATTCCTGATAAACATGATGTAAATCCTTGGGTCCATTCTTCGTAACTTGCTTAATACATCTGAGATGATTTGAGAGATGCCAGATTTTCTAATCATGATAACTGATCTCTGGCTAATTCTGTTCTTCAAACGAAGATTTGAGGATTTGATTAAAATATATTAAGTTGTCTGAGAATGCTGCCCATTCTTGTGTTCATTGGAAAGGTCAGATATATCAATATTCAAAACCATGGTCACCCCGAAGTGTCCCAAAGTGGCCACACTGTGGGCACATCTGTACCTCAGAGTTTGGTCCCCACAGTTATATACGTGTCCACTCTAAGACGGATCAATACCAATGCATTGTCCTCATCGAAATCGACAGACTTCCGAGAGAGAGAGAGAGAGAGAGAGAGAGAGAGAGAGAGAGAGAGTCATTTTTATAAGTAAAAAGTATATATTTTTAAATTAATTTACAGCATAAATGACTAATTCAGATCACAACATTTAACACTGTGTCCTAACCAGCCATGGCAAGCAACAAGACATTTTTTGGTCATTCGGTTTCTATTTCTAGGGCTATTTTCCCGCCCACACTGAAAACTAATTGGACCAAAAATCCCACTCCTCATTTATATTAAATTTTGAACATGGATGAGGAGAGGTTAATTGATTGCGGAAGAAACATATTGAGACAAACCAGAAATATGTCTGAGGTCTGATAAAATGCTGAGGAAGCTTGTTGAGTTGACTGACTCTTTAGGACACGTAATTAGAAAGAATGTCAAATTTAATGCCTTTTTGAATCAGCTGGATTAAATATTGTTTATTTTTTAAATCTGATAATTCCTGTTTTTTACCAAAAGTAACTCAGAGAGAGAAACCAGGCACTATTCAAGGTTTTATTTTTAAATGTGTCAGTTCTAGATGACCCAAGCCTGAACCTGTCTGCTCCACTGATGACCCCACATTAGTTTGTCTCTTCCTGGCAGACCGAGCAACACCAACCACTTGCACTCTCGCTATGGTTGAATGACAAAGTAAGCTGTAACACACTATATTCAGACTCATGTATTTTTAAATCAAAACAGACAAAATCTTAAAGGCATGAAGCTGGAAAGTGGTGTTTTTGTGAACACTGAAAGGTGTTGGAGAACGCACAGAACACTGTCTACTAAGAGTCAGGCTCAAGTCAAATCATCTGAAGCCTTTATCCCTGCAGTCCAAGCTCTCCTGTATGTTTGCAAACTGGCACAAAAAATAAATTTCTCTCTTGGCAGCAGACAGTCTAAATGGGCAGAGTGACAGAAATGGTGGTCCCACACAAGGACCTCTTAAACAATCAGAATCAGCCAATATCACTCAGTGCTCTATTGCCATAAATCTGCTTTTGGAGCCAAATTGGAAGAGCAACCCTATAATCAACTGAGCTTCCAGCAGGCTAAACAGACTGAGAGCTCAGTGTACTGCACAGCTCCATTGAGATGTCCCTGCACCGCCAAAATGCCTTATTCTCTCAATCATCATTCAGTCCATTATTTTCAACAGTACAAACATAACACATGAAATTCATGAGCATTAAATTAAGGGGACAAAGATAAAAAGCTGCTTGTTGTTCCCATGAGCTGTGTACCTGTGAATGGCTAAAGTACGGTGGCCGAGAGAGCTCAACGCGCTGCAACTGAAGAAAACACATGCAAATAGAAAAAACACCCGCAAATTAAGAAAACATCATCATCAGTTTCACAACACATGTGTGCTCCAAATACTCACAACACAACCAAATACAGAAACGCTCTGCAAAAGTTCACAACACAACCAAATACAGAAACGCGCTGCAAAAGTTCACAACACAAACAAATACAGAAACGCGCTGCAAATAGCACAGAACACAACGGAAATAACCCAATAAGTGACGGACGGACGGCTGGGACGTGCTTATTGCTCGTGAGCTTCTTATACTGTCTATGGCTTTACCTATGCCCTACTCTCTTAAAAGGGCAGACGGCAGAGCCCTTGAATTGGGCACTTTGGAGGGAGCGGGGCACTTGTGTGCCATTATGTTGATGAAGGGAGCAACGAAAGACAACGTAATTTCCTCATTATTTTCACCTGGGATGTTCCCATGACAACGCAGCGCGTGTCCATCAGCTGAATAGCTGTCTTACCAGAAATATAGTATTATTGCTGTTAACATAACTGTTGCAAATAAATACATTTTATACAACAAAGTTTTTAAAATATGCGTTATATCTGTGTGTGAGTGTCTCAACTTTAAAACTTGCCGTCTCATATTTGGACCCTTTTGAAACTTATTTTAACATAACATGACAAAATTTGTACAATGTAACTGATGTATAGATTAATGTCTTTCCCTCATGTTCTTTTTCTCTCTCTTTTTTTCTTTCTTTATTTATTTATTTTAGTCTTCAGCTCATTGTTCTTTTTAGTATTCTTATGACATTGAACATATTGTAAATACATTTTGTATATTGTATACAAAGTTTTATGTCATAAACGTGTCATCTCTGTATGTTTTGCAAAAAAATTAAATAATAATAAAAGTAGACAGCTGTAAGCACGTCCCAGTCGGGTCCGTCACTTATTGGGTTCCCCGGAAACATTTCCGTTGTGTTCTGTTCTATTTGCAGCGCGTTTCTGTATTTGGTTGTGTTGTGAACTTTTGCAGCGCGTTTCTGTATTTGGTTGTGTTGTGAGTATTTGGAGCACACATGTGTTGTGAAACTGATGAAGATGTTTTCTTAATTTGCAGGTGTTTTTCTATTTGCATGTGTTTTCTTCAGTTGCAGCGCGTTGAGCTCTCTCGGCCACCGTACTAAAGTGTGGTTCTGTTTTGCAAATAATGCTACCCACCAGTGGCATTTCAGCATTAAAATTACAATTTAAATATAAATCAGTACAGTACTTCTTGTTGTTCCGAAATTTCACAGGGTCCAGAGGATTGTAGTGGGTCCCACTTTAATCACATCACTTTCATGTAAGACTTTTTTTGCATTATGAAGTTCTTTTCACGACAATTAGCATAATATATTAATTTTATTCATTATGCTTTTCAAAAAACAATATGAAGTAGTACTGTTGAAAAGTTTGTATCTAAAGTAAAGTAAAACTAGTATCTTTTTCAACACAGGCTCACTGGAAAAACCTGTGGCAACATTTTTGCCAAATGTAAAATACTAACCAATACGTACATATCACTGCAGTTTCCAACAGAAATGAACACTTGAGGCAGTAAAACAGCAAGCACTTTTAATCGATTTCATATACAGATTATGAATTAATAAAGACTTCATGCGGCTCCTTGCACAATTTATGACCTCAAAACTTTTTACCATAGTGCATGATTTGTAAATGAATATATTTTGGAGTTTTCATAACTTAACCCGCTCCATATGTTCAGTTTTACTAACATACTAAGCTTGCTCGATAGCTGGTACAGAATTGTACTTTTGACGCGGAGTGCTCGGGTACGAATCCTGTGAAAGACGAGTCATGATAAATGAGCTCAACCACAAAAGTTCAAAAACAAGCTAAAATGGCATGGTTACGATTGCGTTTTTATGTCACATTTGCTTTTGTTAACACTATCGGGTAGGTTTAGGGTTTAGTGTAGGTATACGTTATTTTAAAATGGAGCATTAAGCTTTTAGCGCCACTCACCGGTCATTTCAACTCAGAACTGCGGTGATATGTACAAACTCCAACATAATAAAACGTTGCCATATTCACGTTGGTCTGTTCCGGAAAAAAACTAAACACGCTTTTATCGCCACTCACTGGACACAACGTGTATGGTGAGTGGCATAGTTTTAGCAAGAGCAAGAAAGGTTGACATGTAGCACGCTGAATCGCAAACCTCCGGGGAATCACTTGCTTTTAAAAAAAGTCTGCTGGCAAAAAGAGAATGTGATAGAGCTCGTAATAAACGAGAATCAACATTGGCTTGGCTTTTCGGATACTGCAAGAACTGAGGAATTTGAAATGTTGTGAAAGCAACACAGAGGTGGCATTTTTATTGCTCAGCAGGTGAGTAAGGTATTTTATCGAACAGATAAATTGGCATATCTCTCTAACAGAGTTCATTGTAAAGCATTATCTATTGTAAAGGGCCATTTCATTATGGTTGTTGTAGCGGTGTACTGGAATTTACAAGTGCCTTGTCCTCTTAATGGGTAAAGCTACAGTAACGTCTTCTCTTAAGCCTAGTAGTAAATTTGTATGAGCAGTAGGATAATCCCTCTTTTTTTAGTTGTGAGAAAGAACCATATTCATCCACACAGTCACGCAGAGCCGAAGCATAACCAAAACAATGTTCTTCCGCAAAATGCATGCAGTTTTGTTTTTAACTGCTAGATGTCAAACAGTTACATAGTGTACCTTTAATCAAAAAAGCAGAAAAACTGTGTAAAATACAATGTAAAATAACTATTTTCTATTTTAAATATATTTTAAAGCTGTCATTATTCCAGACTTGATTCTGCAGAATCAAGCATGATTCTTCTGCATGATTCTTCAGAGATCATTCTAATATGCTGCTTTGGTGCAAAATGTAATTTATTTCTTTTTTTATCCTTTTGATTTGTTTTTCATGAGTACATTTGCTGTGAAGTCTCATACATACAATGGTACTGATTATGTTTCCATATTTCTCTAAGACCCTGCTGTTCTGAAAGTCTGTATTCTCAGAACATTACCTTAAACGTTTGCTTATTGAGTCTGCCCTAACATCCATGTCTTAGATCTAAAATAAGCCATAAGCATTGATGAAAACGGTCTAAAACAATCCATTCACAGTCAAAGGAAATTTCAAGTCAATGAAGATATCTGAGAGGTCTTCATCTGTTATGTCAGTCGAGGAACTGAAAGGACACTGAGGCCAAAAAACATTATGAATATGTGATCACTCTAAACGTTTCCTTGTGGAGATCTCCATGCAAAGTTCTGCCTCCAAGTACATTACAGGTAAAAGAAAATGTAAAATAAAGCAGGGGTTCCAAGGACACATGCTGAAGCTTCACTGTGATATGTAGCCCATAAGTAAATATTGCCTTAATCCCTTGACAGCCAATTATAAAGGGGATTAATTTTCTTTTCAATTTTGCAACAAAGCCCTGAGTAGTGTAATTTTCTAGGATGTTCTGAGTCATTATCGATGCTTTCCAATCTTGTTATTCCCATAAAAAGGGGGTTGATTCATGCCAAATGCATTTGTATGTGACTCTGGTCTATGGCAGGAGGGTATGAGAAGGCCGTATATTTTATTCCCCGAGTCTTAGAGAGACTCGGCATCTCTGTATTTAGTCACGTTTATGCTGGCTTTGTACCTCCTGGCCCAGCTTGTCTGCTAATGTGCTCAATGAATGTTTAATTGAGAGGAATGATAGTAAGCTGCTTTTGTGAGGGTCCTTGACATGGCAGGACAAAAGTCTTTACAGGACTCAGCAGAGCTTATCCAGTCTGTTACTGAAGTGACATACGCTGACCTGGTGGGTAGGTGAATTTTAAGGTAATTTCATGATCTGCCCTCTCTCTTCTTTCTGTTGTTTCCTGTCTCAAAAAGTCAAGGATCACATTTTTGAAAAATCCAGAGGATCACAATGGATTCCAATTGAAATTGAAGTTAGCTTGTTGCTAAGCTAATCTGCATGTCGTGATGTAAGGAATACTCTTTCGGTTCAAGCCTCTACTCATTTCAACTGAGAACGAAATCTCAACAGCCATTTATGAGCACTATTTTAACATTTATCAAATACCATGAAGTGAAAGCTTCATCAAACCACCCAGGCATTGTCTTGAAAAGGTTGTTCCTCAAAACTCTTCTCAGGGAACAAGAGTGAGACTTGTGCTAGAATCAGACAACAACCATCTCTTTGAAGGACCTTCAGAGTTCAGTAGCTGTGAATATGGCAGCACTCAACCATATCAAGAACTCAACACTACTCTGTATGGGAAAGTGTCACAGAGGTACGAAGAGCTGTGAAAACACATCTGGAGTTTGCTAAAGGGCACAATTGTGGCCCATGCAGTTGTGATGTGGGAAATTACTTTATGGACAGATTAAATCAAGATGTTATCGAGAAGCTGTGTGTGAAGCTGACAAAGCTAACACTGCATACCTCAAAATCACTATTGCTCCATGTTGTCACAAAAGAACACCATGTGAGGGCAATGAGACTATAATGATAGAAATATTAAATAGTGTATTGTAGACAAAATATTTACTGTAGTAAAATATGTGACAACTAGCCCCAGTCTCGCCTATAGTGAAGTATCGTGCTACTAGTAACACTTTATTTCGATGGTCCACTTTTCTACTTACTAGAAGTAACTTTGCAACTACATGTCAACAACCAGTTATTAGAGTATCAGTAGACTACATGTCTTATTATCAGCTAACACTTTATTTTGATGCTCCCCCAACAGACATTCTACTGACTATAAGTAGGGTGAATTCAGGTTGATTGGGACACTTTTTGCCATTGTATCTTTACAACTACATGTCAACTTATTCTACTAACCTGAACTAAGACCTAACCTAACAGTCTACTAATACTCTAATGAGAGTTAGTTGAAATGTAGTTGCAAAGTTACTTAGAGTGTCTAAAGTGGACCATCAAACTAAAGTGTAACCGTATCATTCCATACAGCTGTTTTTTTTTATTTATCAGATGAGTAGGTTGATAAAGCAAGAAGAATAGATAGGAAATATTATGGAGAATCCAATTCAGTCTGAGGAACAGTAGTTGCATAAGGCACAACGATAGAAAATATTCAAATGTGGGACTGAATACATGTGTATAAATATGTATTTTTAGGTATTTTAGATCAGTATAAAAACAGAAAAACCCCTGAAAGTGTAAGATTTGGTACTTGGGAAAATGTATACAGTTAGTCTAGTTGACGGTGTGTATACCTCAAATCTGTCTCTGCTACTTTTATGTTTTTTATCTCTGTAATGCTGTGAGGTTTGGCTCAGGCTTCCAGGGATGCGTATTTCACCAACCAAAACAGCCTTCTAAAACCGGTGATATCTCAGTATTCATTGCCCCCCTTGCAGAGCGAGAAGGACTTTGTTATGCATTATTCATTTTTTCCGCTTTTGTTTCTTCCGTTCCTTCACCTTTTTATATTTCTTTGCCTTTTGTACATCGTCTCATAGTTTGTTTTCCTCCTGGCTTGGCACACATGAAAAATAAAGCCCCCGAGGCGGGAAATGTTGAGCAAGACATCTCCCTCACCTGAGATATTCAGAAAAGCAATACTCTGTGTGAGGGGAAAGCATGATATTAAGAGCGAAGCCAATTTGGCCCTTAACTGAAGCAAATCTGACATCACCTCAGGGAGCAGACAATTATGTAAAAGTGCCAAATAACGATTTTTCTGTTTCCATCAAACTCTCTTTTTATAATCACGTTATTATTTAGTACGCACTGATTCGCAGAAGAATCTCATTCGTGTTTTGCTCAAGTTCACTGCTCAGGCAACATCTGTAATGTGCTCCAGCTGATCTTTGTAATTCTTTGTTTGTTTGTAGACATTGATGAAGATTTGCAGTTTGTTTGCAAAAGAAACTAGGTTTATAAATAGCTAAACCCTTACGCACTATTTATCAAGTGAAATGGGCAGGCTGTAATACGGAAAGAAAGGACCAATTTAAATGTTTCTCTGCCAGTCGTAGGGATGGGAAACATTAGGGATGTAAAGATTTTGGTTCAGATTCTGATAGCACATAAGGTTCCAGGTCTTTAACGATTCCATTAATGATTCCATTAATAACAAATAGGCCTACTAACAAAATCATTTATTTTACAACAAAACTCTGGTGTTCCTCATTTTACACTCTCCTGGTCTTTTTTTTTCCTCTCTCTCTCTTTAAATTCAGTGTAATATATATATTTTTTCAATAATACTTTTTATTTAATATTTTTTATTTTGAGGGAATTTGATAGTACTAAGTAATATTTATGCAATAATTATTATTATTTTATTTATATGCTTTTTTTTGCATCATAGCTGATTTGTAGATTATAACCCCGAAAAATGTCTCATTCATTTCCAAAGCCGTCATTTTAGAGGACAATTTTTTTTTTAGGGTCGTTTAACCTTCTCAAATCATGTCCACTATTTTGTGTGTGTGTTTTCTTGTATGTATGGTTATACCAAATGGCTTAAAAAACATATCAAATGGTGCTTTTTGAAATTCTAAAAATGGCAAAAGTTTTCTGTGATGGGTAGGTTTAGGGGTAGTGTTAGTGTAGGCAGGGGGTAGAATGGAGAGTCCCTGTAAACCACATATGCAAGTGTGTGTGTGTGTGTGTGTGTGTGTGTGTGTTTGTGTGTCAAAACTCACCAAGTGGCATAGCATTCCGATGCATATCATTCCGAAGTAAAAAAAAAAAAAAATGAAATGATAAATTGTTTCAGTCAAAAAGAGACCAAAGAGCACCAGAGGGTTAACTGCATGTTTTTACTTAACCAGTCCGTAATTAAACTGATAAAGTCTCATTGTATACATGGAAATAACAGGTTATTAATTGATTTACAGTGTTATTGATTTAATGTTAATATACCTACTTTAACTATACCAACATCTGCCTTTTTACATTATAACCACCACATTAAAAACAAAACACCATAATAGTAAAACACACTACACTAAAATAATGCAATAACCATTAAATAAATAACAATGTAACACAAAACACGCTAATCTACATTTCTGATAACAAAAAAGAATAAACAAAATTATTTATCATATGTGATATGTAACGCAGGGACTTCTGGGAATGTCCTTATACTGTTTTTAACCGTATATGGTAATTCATAGTTTTTACTTCAGTATTTTTCTGTAAAAACTACAAACATGTTTTACAGTGCAGACTCATTCAAACCAATGAGTTTGAGACTTTTGAGTGATTCATTAAAAGAGCCTGCTTAAAAGAGTCATTAGTTCAGAGTTTGTCTCGAGGTGAGGAGAATAAGTACTGATGATGTTCAAGATTTATTTTTAAAGTCATATTTATGTGCTTTTTCCAATTATATAAGATTCGACTCATAATACCGTTTTTATTCAAATGGAAACTATGCATATTATTTTTGTTATTGCATAGTATTTGAGTGCAATGTTCCATCCATATTAATGCAGATCTTCAAAAACCATTAATGGTACAGAACCTCATAAAAAAAAATTGCATAATGTGAACATAATGTGCAAACATAATGTGCAAAAACTTTAGGCACATTAGATGCTAAATTAGTTATTTGTATATAGCTTTGAACCAGCAGATAAAAATAATGGAATTTAAACGAATTTTAGGTTCAAATTGGTTTGAAATACTGTTCATTCAGGCTGTGTGTGTGTGTGTATATATATATATACAGCGGGGGAAATAAGTATTGAACACGTCACCATTTTTCTCAGTAAATATATTTCCAAAGGTGCTATTGACATGAAATTTTCACCAGATGTTGATAACAACCCAAGTAATTCATACATACAAAGAAATCAAAACAAATAAGTTCAGAAATTAAGTTATGTGTAATAATGTGAAATGACACAGGGAAAAAGTACTGAACACATGAAGAAAGGGAGGTGCAAAAAGGCATGGAAAGCCAAGACAACAGCTAAAAACTATTAGTAATTAAAAAGCAATCCAGCCCCCTGTCCGTGCAAATTAATAACAGCTGGTTCAGTCCCAAATGATGGCCTACAAAAAGGTCTCATTGCCAAGGTGTCACACAAGACACATCTCATGATGGGTAAAAGCAAAGAGCTGTCTCAAGACCTTTGCAACCTATTTGTTCCAACACATAATGATGGCATTGGTTATAGGCGCCATTCTAAGCTTCTGAACGGTCCAGTGAGCACTTTTGGGGCCATAATACGGAAGTGGAAAGACAATAATTTCCGACAATAAATGTATAAATTCCGAAGTCATTTTTGACACGAATACATAAATACAATAATTTCACCATAAATTTGCCTCGACCAGTGCTCCTCGCAAGATTTCTGATAGAGGAGTTGGCTCGATTGGCTAAGCTGGCCAATCCTCATGGAGGGGCTAACTCCTCGCTAGGGCGCCGCCAACTAGCCAACTAGTTGAGCCAGACCACCGTTTATGAGCCACATGGGGGGGCGGCAGTTTTTCACTCGTGAAAAATCCTCTCACCGGCTCCCGCTCCCTGAAGATATTACTGCGCCAAGTCGAAGTGCTTACAAGCACTTGCTATGGTATTCCGCCATACAATATAGTTATCCATTTTACACGCTTAGAAAAGCGCAATGTTTTGTTTTGTGTCACCGTCCTAGGTCGAGTTACACTACGCGAGTAACTGTATTTAATTAGGGAAAACGTGGAGGTGTTTGGTAGCTTCTCTGCTTGGCACATATTGAATGAACTGGGCTAACAAAGTTTCGCCGCAAGACAGAGCGATTTAGTGCACGCACTGAGACGAGAGAGGTATGTATCAACTCGTCTTAGTTAAGGGAATAACATAGTTTAATATGAAAAAACGGTGGAGTATCCCTTTAAAGCCTCTTGGGGTACAACTCTAAAAAGTTTGAGAACCACTGGGACTGGGTTAAGGAATAGAACAAAATAAACATCAAAGCACAATACACATACCAAGAGCAGAAAGTAGGCCTACTCCCATGGTTACCAGACTATTGAAACCGGCTGAATATGACAGCCCCACCTAAGATATTTTTCACCAGCCGCCACAGGATAGCAGGTACTGTTGTCTCAAAGAAAACAGTAAGTAATGCACTCCACCGCCATGGCCTGTATGCACACTCACCACGCAAGACTCCATTACTGAAAAAAAAGCATGTTGAAGCTCATTTAAAGTTTGCTGCACAACATTTGGAAAAGCCAGGGAAATACTGGGAGAATTTAGTGTGGTCACATGAGAGCAAAATTGAACTGTTTGGATACCATAATACACACCATATTTGGAGGAGAAATGGCAGTGCACATTACCCTAAAAACACCATACAACTTGGTGTTGGCTCTTGGACAACTCTTCTGATTATTCTTTTCACTCCTCTATCAGAAATCTTGCGAGGAGGACTGGTCGAGGCAAATTTATGGTGAAATTATTGTCTTTCCACTTCCGTATTATGGCCCCAAAAGTGCTCACTGGACCATTCAGAAGCTTAGAATGGCGCCTATAACCAATGCCATCATTATGTTTTGCAACAATTAGGTTGCGAAGGTCTTGAGACAGCTCTTCGCTTTTACCCATCATGAGATGTGTCTTGTGTGACACCTTGGCAATGAGACCTTTTTGTAGGCCATCATTTGGGACTGAACCAGCTGTTATTAATTTGCACGGACAGGGGGCTGGATTGCTTTTTAATTACTAATAGTTTTAAGCTGTTGTCTTGGCTTTCCATGCCTTTTTGCACCTCCCTTTCTTCATGTGTTCAATACTTTTTCCCTGTGTCATTTCACATTATTACACATAACTTAATTTCTGAACTTATTTGTTTTGGTTTCTTTGTATGTATGAATTCCTTGGGTTGTTATCAACATCTGGTGAAAATTTCATGTCAATAGCACCTTTGGAAATATATTTATTGAGAAAAATGGTGACGTGTTCAATACTTATTTCCCCCGCTGTATATATGTGACCCTGGACCACAAAACCAGTCACATGGGTAATTTTTTTGAAATTGAGATTTATACATCATCTGAAAGCTGAACAAATATGCTTTCCATTGATGTATGATTTGTTAGGATAGGACAATATTTGGCCGAGATACAACTATTGAAAATCTGGAAATCTGGTGCAAAAAAATCTAAACACTGAGAAAATTGCCTTTAAAGTTGTCCTTTTATGTTCGCAATTGTGCTGCATTCACTCACAAAAATAAATATTTTATATATTTACGGTAGGAAATTTACAAAATATCTTCATGGAACATGATCTTTACTTAATATAATGATTTTTGGCAGAAAAGAAAAATTGATCATTTTGACCCATACAATGTGTTGTTAGCTATTGCCACAAACATACCTATGCTACTTGTGACTGGTTTTGTGATCCAGGGTCACATATGTATATATATATATATATATGTATGTGTGTGTATATATATATATCCTGAATGAACAGTATTTCAAACCAATTTGATCCTGGTACTCAATAATTCACAATGTAGATGACAATCACTGAAATTAAATGATAAAATTATTACACTGGGGACACAGTTCGACATTCATCCGAAGATGTGCAGGTGGTAACATCCTCAGTATTACTTTTATTTATAAAATTATTAGAGCCCGACCGATATGGATTTTTGGGCGCCGATGCCGATACCGATAAAAAAAAGCCAAATACCGATATATCGGCCGATATTATTTATGTGTATATTATAATACAGTAGCAATATTATTTATGTGTATTATAGTACAGTAAGTTTGGACACACTTTCCAATTGGTGTGTACAAACTTTTGATGGGTACTGTATATAGAATACACAGTATAAACAGAATAAATATATAAACGTTTTGCAATGATCACTCAAATGTGGTGATCAAACACTTGTGTGACAAAGATATGTAATGGAGGCAGGGTGAATGATAGAATGAGAATTTGAGCTGTAACCAAACTAGTTTGCATTGCATTTTATATTATATTATATTCTAAATACTGCATAATCTTCACTAACGACTTTGTCTTTTAATTTAGTCACGTTATTTAAAACATAACTTGTATCAATAAATATATCAAAAGTGTCACTGACAAAACCTTATCTTCTATTTTTAATCTTAATTTCTCTAATATCTACCAGTGGAGGAAGAACTCAGATCTTTTTAGTAAAGTAAAATTAATAATATCATAATGAAAACGTTTATAATTACATATGTACAGTAGTTTTATACTATTTTAAATAAGTAGTAAGCAAAATGTACTAAACGTGAAACTAGGCTACTCTCAATGCAAAATGGCCCTATATAAAGTGTTATAATTATATAAATTATTGGAATATTGCTTGATGTTGTAACGTAGCAGAATGAGCTTTAACACTGTGTCTACCGGACCCGGCCGTTATTTTTTGCCACTTTTGCCAGTTCTTTGTGACAGCTTTTAGGTGCTTTATTGGCAGCGCCATCCTTACATAAATCACCGCACGCTGCATTTTTTTAAATATTAATTTATCGGCCATTATAAATGCCGATACCGATAGTTAGGAAAATGCCTAATATTGGCCGATAATATCAGCCCGCCGATATATCGGTCGGGCTCTAAAAATTATTACTCTACACCTAACATTTACTCCACCAGGATGAGGTTTCTGAGGATGCAGCACAAGAAGAGATTATCTTATTTTACCACAAATGATTCTGACTGCAGGTATTGAAAGGGCAAAATTGTGTACTCTGTTAAGCACAGCATTGCACACATATCAACTGTTTCCAGGGACTATTTCAAATAAGCAGCTTGCTTAGGCCTTTTATCACACTGCCCTGCAAAAACCCATTTTTTAAATTATTGCTTGAGAAAAATTACAAAGCTTCTCTTTAGGTGCCTTGCAGAGTTGTCAGAGAAAGAGTCTGTTCACAGGGCTCTGATGCTGAAAGTAGGGGACTTTCAGCTCATTCTGGTTGGCAGAAAATGGCAGAGATTATATCTTTTCCCTGAGAAGCAGTGTGAAGTGAGTGCATGACTTGGCTATTTGTGGGATAGAAATGAATGCTATAACGGATTTTGGGAAAATAAAGGACTCTGGGAATGGGCTAGCCAAAGGCGAGATCTATTGACTGAGGCTCTTTTTGAGTTAGAGCACTTCACACGCAAAAGCTTTGAGTACAGAGCACTCACAAACGCCGTCTGATAATGTCAAACAGGCGGCTTTGCATTTGAAGATTTCTAAAGTGATTAACTCTTAAAGCTGATGGAGTTTAAGAATTCCCTTATTTTTATCTGCTAGTTCAAAGCTGAGAACTTCCTAAAAGGACCATGCGTTACTATTAATGAATTATGCAAAGTTTTGTATATTTTAAGCGAAGATGGGTTGCCATTTTTTCAGTCTGAACTAGGTTTAGCTGCTGGTATAGATCTAACTGCCAAGTTCTCGATTCTCCTTCTCTCCATTGAAAGCCAATTAAAAGTAGCTATACATGTACACTGTAGCCAAGTAATATATTTACTGAAAGTATTTCACTATATTATAGTTATATGTCAAATTTTGACGTGTTTTGTAAATTTGATTTAATTTGTTTTTAGTATAAACTATATGTTTATTTAACATTATAAAATAAAATATCAATTCTACAAAATATAAGTCCTCGAATTTTATTGGCAGATTGAGTATTCCAGACATGGCAATCTGTAGCCCACATTATTGGTGTGGATTTTCAGACCCTTGATACTTGCTGCGCGTTATATATTTACACCAGAAGGTGCCAACAATTGACTGTCTTTATATGCGAGTCCTTTGAATCATTAATTCATCCGATTTGTTTGAAAACACTGATTTGTCTATATGAATGAGTCGTTTAATCATTCACCAAACTGATTCATTCAAAAACACTGATTCATTCAGAGATGTCAATAGATTCTGCTTTGGCTTTGAGCAAAAATAGACAAAGTAACTGTCAATATTGTGTCTCAAATTGGTGTATAATAATTACAAGAATAACTACATTTTATTGTACTGTTGTAAAAAAATCTGTTACATGTTTTTGCTTGCGTGATTGCTTAAAATATTTTTCCTTGTCTGCTGCCTTTGATGTCACTACAAATGGTTAATTTCTTCTGCACGTTTAGAAGGGATAGGAAAACGTATTTAAAAAATGTGACTGGGGCAAATATCTCAAATTTATCATTCTTTCCACTTGAAGGCAATTTAAAAGCTTATCAAATAGTGTCATTCACAAGCATAAAGAGTAAACTGCATTTACTCCGTACAGCTGCATTCCAATTATGTCTTTTAGTTGTTTATATTGCCCTGCGTTCGCACAAATGTTAAATATTTCCTTTAACTGCCCTTAAAGAGGCAGTTAGCATAATCAGCATCAGTTTCCCATGGTATCTGATACCCTTGAAACACTTCAGTGTTCTCCTCCTGTGCAAACAAGAACTGTGCATATCAGGCATGCCAAGCATTAAAGCTGGAAAAAAAGTTCTTCACACAGCAACATAAGTGGAACAGACACACGCTAGACCTTGTTTTCTTTTTGTTATATTGCAACAGTTTTGCTCCAGACATAAAATATTGCATTGAACATGAAAATACAATTTTGGCTGTATCTGCTGAATGCTTCTCTTGCATCCTTATTTGATCTAATCAGCCGTGCAAGTCAGATATGACTCCATGCACTTTCAGCTCTCAGAAAGGAACATTATTTCTCCACAGCTGTGGCTCCCTGGCACGCAGGACATGAAGCGTTAGCCTCTGATGCCTGCCGTTAAAAAGCCACCAACCCTAGTTCTCATGCAAAACGCTTCAAAAGAGAGAGTTATTTTCTCCCACCAACAAATGGTCCTTCTTTATCTCTTTTTTTTTTTTCTCAGATGGAATAATCTTCAAAGTGTTGTGATGAGAGAAATCTGACATTCAGATAATGGAAAATACAGCCTGAGGATTTGGACATGAGTGGAGTGATTTAAAGGCACTGGGCAAATGAGCTGTGATTGGTTTTGTTAGCACTGTACTGTGTTGCATACATTTAAAATGTTTCATTTTTTTCTTTTTTTTAAATAAAATACCACATACAAAATCATTAAGTGTGTTTTAAACTGGTCATGCTGTATGTTTTTGCTTCACTAAAATGTATAAACTCATAAGAGTGAAACCGAACGTCATGAAAATAATGTTTACTGAATTTTTTTGTTTCCTCAATCCTTGTGCCAGATCCTTTTTTCCCCAAGTTTCCATGTAGTTAGCTACATTTTATTAGTAACTTGTAGCTTGGATTATTAATTAGCTTGATTGCAGTTTAAAGGGATAGTTCATCCAAAAATGAAAATTCTTTAACTAATTACTCACCCTCATGTCGTTCCAAACGAGTAAGATTTTCAGTTTCACTTTATTTTGATGGTCCCTTTAACACATTCTGTAAGTTCATACATTCTGTTACTATAAGTAATGTTGCATCTACACGTAGAATGTCTGTCGGAGGACCATCCTAATAAATAGTTAGAAGATATTAAGCAGACAGTCTACTAATACTCTAATTAGTTTTACAATCTCTTTATGAACTTTTTGAAGCGTCAAAGTGGTAGTTGCGTAACTGTCAACGGAGGGACAGAAAGCTCTCAGATTTCATCAAAAAGATCTTCATTTGTGTTCCGAAGATGAAACGAAAGTCTAGGTTTGGAACGACAGAATTTTCATTTTTGGGTGAACTATCCCTTTAACTGCCTTAAATTATGAGTAGCTTGTTGCAGTTTCAATGTAGCTTATAAAATACAAGTGTGCACAAAATGAGAGTAATATTTCTATAAAGTGTATTTAGTACATTCAAGTTCAACCAAAGGACATCCATATTGGACTGATGTTAAAAGCAGACCTGAATACCACTTTTGTTAAATTTTTTGTTGGTCCCTTGAACACGTTGGATCCATTGGTGATTGGTGTTTTTGTCATTTTCTTTTCATTTTATTAGTTTAATCTGTCTGTGTGATTCACTATCACCAGCTCATCAAGTTAGCTGGCTTTGATTGAGAACATTGGGAATCAGTGCACCCACAATGCACTGCACTGCACGCAGGGGGAGTGTTGTTCAGAGCCTCTATTGTTCACAAAGTCTGCCGTTAGCCATAACATAAAGAGCTCCCACAAGTATTTCATATTTCCAGACAGGCCAAACAGACTGTGTTCAGTTGATAGTGATAAAGAATGAATAAAGCAGTAATGTGGGTGGCTCAGTTTAGACACGCACAGTGAAATTATCCAAGGCCAGCGTTTTTGTCCCCAAAGAACTGCAGTTTGCTATTCAGCTATAGTCAAGGTAATAGCAATGGCTTTGACTTTGAAGTTTCAAGGAGGAAAAAAAAAAGCCTCTTCAGAAGTAATATGATAATTTGATGTAATAAGAATCTATATCACAGAAGATCATATGAGACATGTGCTTTGTAAGCCGTTAAGCCTTACATGTTTACATCCTAGACAAATTAAAGTTGTGTGCTTAATTAGATTTTTTGATTATTCATGCAATTTTAAAGCTGTCATGCCATATTAGGCCCACTGTGCGGAATAAACCCTGTTTTATGGAGAAACCACCCATGAACTTCCAGGAACATCCTAATGAAGCCAGTCTGATTAGTTCTGCGCAGGCAGTACATGATTTTAAAGGGATTGTTCACCAAAACATCTGTCAAGATATACTCACCCTCATGTTGTTGAAACAATCCATGTGACTTTCTTTCTTCCATATAATGAAAGTGAATGAGGACTGTGGCTATCCAATATGGAATAAATACCCTTTATAAAGCTATATATGAAATGCACAATATACATTTTTTTTGAAGCCATACAATAGCTTTGTACACATCATATGTACAACTTTATGTTGTGATTTTCATGATGCTTTTTTGTCATTTTGGAGCTTGACAGCCTTAATCTCCATTCACTTTCACTATAAGAAAAAAGCCTCCACCTCCACAGAAGAGTCATACTGGTTTGGAACAACAACATCTTGGGGGAGTACTCTCTTAAAAATAAAGGTTTAAAAAGATTTTTTTTTTTTTTTTTTTTGCAGTGATGCCATAGAAGAACCATTTTGTGTTCATTAAAGAGCCTTGCAGTGATCCTTTTTTAAAAGAACCATTTTTGTTTTAAATATAAAAATAAGAATATTTTAATAATCTAAAGAACCTTTTTCCACTATTAAGAATCTTTAGTGGAATGGAAAGGTTCAATGGATGTTAAAGGTTCTTGATGCAACCATAGATGCAAATAACCTTTATTTGTGTACATAATGACAAAACTTTAATTTTGAGGTGAACTTGCCATTTAAGATGGAAAATACACAGCTCAGATGCCCTACAGAATGAATGTTGAGAGGCAATATCTTAGAATGTCAAAATTTCATAAGATCATTATCAAGATCATTCTGCTCAGGTTGATAAATGAGCATTTTTATCCACTGTTAGAGTCGTGTCCTACCCACAAAAGTTGACTATCATCCAGGAAGACTGGTTTATGTTTATATTGAACTAAATTAGATCAAAAATTGAGCTTGAGTCAGACTACAGCTCTTCTAACATTGTCAGTGCCAGTAGGTCTGCCTTCCTTTATCTGAAATCTGTCCCTACGTTGGAGCCGGCGTGGAGGTCTGTTTCATTTTTTCGTAATAAGACTCCTCATCGTTATATTTCATGGCATGAAATGAAGGTCTGGAAAAGACCTCTTTTTTTGAAGTGTAGACGGAGCTCAATCCACTTCCCGGACTATGTTCATCTGTATCAGTTACCCAGCCCCTATAGGGTCCATTGTTTGTGATCCACCCAGCATCATTCAGCCAGCGACTTTTCACTTGAGAGGCTCAATACTTGTTTATCTTGTTTTATCGGCCCATGCCCTGTCCTGGCCTGTTCGTGGGGACCTAGCGGAGCTCTCCACACCGCAGATAAAATCATTGGGATACTGATAGAATGAATTAGCAGCACAGTTGGGATTGATTTCTAAATGGCCGTACACAAGGCAGCGAAGTGCTGCTCTGCACATCCAGGGGAAACCGGATCCGGCACGGGTCACATTAAAACGCAGCTTTGTTGCGTTAGGTTTCACCTGGAATGTTCCCTCAAATCAATGATGGGGGCTTAATTACTGGGTACTACCAGAAACAATATTGGCGGAACGTCATATTAGGAGATTTAGTTTCGGGTCTGAAAGCCGGTACGAAAACTCGGAAGGTCACTTGTTTGTTCTCAACCTCTCTTGGGGAAGCACCTTGCATGTACTGTCTTCAAACAAGACTTTCTTCATTTTGTCTTTCTCAATGCTCATTAATGTCAGAGCCCAATGGGTTGTTTACTCCGCAGGTAATGCAGCTGGACGTGTTTAATTTAAGGGGTGTTTTACAGTAAGTGTGGCATAGACTTTGATAAATGAAATTGTCTTGAAGATTAAAGAATGAATTAGTCTGTGAGTCTGACAGTGCTCTTCAGCTTTAAACAACTGCTCCCCTTTAATAAATTATTGAGTGTGGGATGAAAAATGTGAAGAGCAGGAAATTGCACAATGGAGCCATAGGGGAAATATGACAAGTCTCCACACGTCCAAAAAAATGTCCACCATCTTGAAGGTTAATAAAATGCGTCATGGATTGGAGTCTTTGCTTGAACGATCTCCCCTGATATACAGACATGCTATTGTATTTGACAACACTCTCAGGAACAGCCCTCCAGCTAAAAGTTTGGCCATAAAACTGGCTAGTCCAGTCAAATCACAATGTAGTTTTATACACTAATATATAATCTCTATTTATGCCTCCGCGCAATGTTTAACATCTTTCAGACTAACCAAAAGTAAATAATTTTCAAGCACATTGCTTTGGGGCTTTGGGGAAGAGAGCTCACTAGTTCATGAGTTGGAATGACACTTCACATGTTGATTTGGAATTAATTGGAATTAAAGGAAGTGGAATATATTGAATTACAATTGAAAGAAGTTCCACAGTTGTGTGTATGTGTGTTATATCATTATGGGGAAATGTTTAATCTTATGGGGACATTTTTGGTTATAAAACAGCTTATAAATCATACTAAATTATTGGTCTGAAGTTAAAATTTAAAAAGGTTAAGATCCACTGACTTAATTTAAAATTATTTGCATTTTGCTCATGGCTAAACGGGATCATAGTTGATTAGAGAATATGAAATGCATGATTGCTTTTCCTACTGAAATATGTGCACAAAAGTGGCAAAACAGTTCAGCGATTTCACCCTTGCTATTTCAAAAAGGACGAAGGCTGTCACATGTCAGCAGTGGGTCCCATCATTCAGTTCTTCTGTCAGTTAGGTCATGTAGCCTGTCCTATTAAACATTCCAGCACATCTGTGACAAAAGCTGAAGATCTGATACCTTAATAATTAGACATCGGCATTAATCATTAGAGCATCGATATGTGCTTGATGACTCAATGCAATAAGCAGACCCTTGTGGGAGAATGTGGTTGTATAAGGGTTGTAGGGCCGGTCGATTATCTCTGACCCGCCACATCGGTACGGAAACCAATTAAGTGTGTAGCAGTGACTAAGGTCCTGAGAGACGCACTGAGGACTACATCAGCCATGTCAATCACTCGCTAGCAGGCAGACACATGATCGATTAAGAGCCCTCCCTGGGGTTACGGTCTTTTTTACTTAAGTGTAGTGTGACTGGAATATAAAGTGGATGTAGTGTGTGAAAAGTGGCACTTTACGAAAGTTACATCTGTCTAAACCTCAGCGCTAGTTTCATATGTGTGTGTGGGGGCTTTTCAGGCAGTGTGAGGCTGAGGACGTTTTTACACCTGGCTCCATTTAAGCGTTTGTTACAGAACATGATAGTTTCCTCCCTTTTCTCCCTTTGGTTAATTTAGGCATATATGAACACTGCAATCACACTTGGATCCGCACCAAAATAATCGTCCCGGCATCGCCTGAACGAGGTGGTCTCAGCCTGATTCGCTTGTGGTGAGAAAGCAAACCGACCAAACAAACCAAACTGTATCATTTTTCATAATGGTTACTGTGTTACATAAAAAGCTGCAGTGTCTGTTGGTGAACACATGACTTATTGCACTTGAAAACTAAAGAGCATCTCTTCATCTTTAAATGTCATTGCTCTTCTCCAAAACAAGAATTGCAAGAATGCTGTCCCGACAAAGGGATATACAAATATATATATAAAAGCTTATATACCCTTAAAAATAAAGGTTCCAAAAAGGGGGTTTACCCAAAGGAACCTTCCCCAAGGATCCTTTCAGTGGACAGTTATTAAAAAAAAACAAAAAAAAAATAATTCTTTGTGCAAAGAACTTTTTATTAAACTAATGAATCTTTTTCAACAGTAAAGGTTCTTCATGTACCCATAGATGCCAATAAAGAACCTTTATTTTTGTGAGGATAGATTTGCATGTGTGTGTGTGTGTGCAGTGACAGCTCGTTCGTGGAGCTACAGTAACTTATCAGTCCATAGCGGGATGCTAATCCTGGGAAATAAACAGGTGCATTCTGACCAATAAGAAGACTGTTTTACACACATGTGACTTGCATAAACACATTTTGGTTATGAAATGTTGCCTTGTGAAAGTGATCCGAGCGAAGGAGAAAATGTAACAGCAACAAATTAAATCCCTGTTTCTTAACAAGGGAATCGATCTACAGGTCTGAACATGTGTGTATGTTCTGACAGTTAAAGGTATTTGAGGTTGTATTAGATTGTCTGAGGGCATGCATGAGGTTGCATAAGGACATCTGCGTGTCTGAGAGAACAGAGACCCACCACCCACTGACTACCCTCTGGTGGGACACTGACTGATGAACCATAACTTAGATCTACACTGCTAGCGCATTCTTTGCTCTTTTTCTGTTTAGTCTCCAATGCATAGCATTAAAACAATTACACTAAAAACACTTTTCAAAGCATGAATTATGATTGATGCTTGAATTATACATGTGTGAAAGTCAGGGCCTTTGTCATATATTTGTTCACATTTTTATCCAATGCTATCTCACGACCAATTCTTACGAATTCGTACGAGTGAGTAAAATGTGTCTGATTCGTACGAATTCGTACGACCTCACTCGTATGAATTCGTACGATTTGGTTAAACCCCAATGACGGTTAGGTTTAGGGGCGGGGTCAGGGGTAGGTTTCATTCGAACCTAGGGGTATGGGCAACTCGTAAAATATGTACGATTTAGCAAAAATCGGACAAATTAGTACGAGTGAGGTCGTATGAATTTGTATGAATTAGCCACCTCGTAAAATTTGTACGCATTGCCGTTAGATCGGGTTGTTTTTATCATATTTTTGTATGTTATAGTAAATGGGTCTTTTACAACATTTTATCTCCTTTAAATTTTTGTGACCGCTCTAGTGTAAGTGAGAGATGAGAAGAAACCTTCTTTTTTTGCCTTTCCATTTGTTTACAAGAATTATAGAAAACAGACTACGAGCAAATTCAGTCTGACAGCAAATTACCGAGACAATTTGTCAGTCATGCTGAAATTCTTACACATTATATCTGTAATAGAGGGCTCTTATTTGTCAGTATCTGTGTAATATAATGGATTTTGACAAAGTATGGGTGTGTAACAACAGCAAGTTGCTGTTAGCAACCTCATTACTGTAATGCAAAGTAGCAACTTCCAATTATCGACTTAAAGATCTATGAAATAAGCAAGTGTAAAAAGTCAGCTTGTCAAATACAATAATTATATTTTGCACAATTTTCTGCACTTACATCAAAGTCACTCTTATTCAAAACACCTCTTTATTAAAATCAGTCATTTTTAAGCACCAATCTTACTGGGTCAGTGAATCATTTCAAAGTAATTAGGAATTCAGTTTGATTCTGGTAAGTTATCTCTCTCTCTCTCTCTCTCTCTCTCTCTCTCTCTTTCTTTCTGCGTTCCCTGACTGATGTTTTTTAATTGAAACAGTCTGTAGTCTGTTCCTAATTTCAGATCCTGTTAAGACAATTAATAATGTATAGATATTCTAATTAAAATTTGCCTGCACCATTTTACAGTGTAAACACAATTGATCTTCTGTTAATTAAGTTTTAAACATCATTGATGGAATTCAGAATTAGTTGTGAATCTAAGACGGTTATCGATGCCTCCCACAGCAGTTCGATACATAAAATGGTGCACTGATTAAGACACATTAAAACAACGCTCACCCTTTCCATCGGATAGAAAACTGTTTATTAAAAACAAGTGCAATAAAAGCCCACTGCCACTTCAGCTGTTTTGTGAAGAGCTTAGACAACCATGATTACAGCAATGAGACTAAATTCCATAATAAAACAGGACTGCAGTATAATGACAGCGATGCAGGTGTAATACTGAGAAAATTATCAGTTGTTGATTACAGTTGAATTCATCCTGTGTTCTGGGAGAATGGATTTTCATTGAGATCTCTAAATTAGACATTCAACAAATCACAGTTGCTTCTGCAGTGCAATACAAAAAAATTAAAATAATATATATATATATATATATATATATATATATATATATATATATATATATATATATATATATATATATATATATATATATATATATATATATATATATATATATATATATACAGTGCAATGCATAAGTGAATACACCCATGCTAAAGTTGACTAAAAAGAGGAATAAAAAATCATATTTTGGAAATTGAACTTAATGCCTTAATTTAAAAAATTAGGAAAAATCCAACCTTTAAGGACACCAATTTTCTTTGTGAATGAATAATGTATCGTAAATAAATAAATGTTCTTCCTTAAAATACATGGTGCATAAGTGAGTACACCCCTATGTTAAATTCCCATAGAGGCAGGCAGATTTTTATTTTTAAGTATTTTTTTATATTTTTTTTTAGGATACTATGCATCCTGATAAAGTTCCCTTGGCCTTTGGAATTAAAATAGCCCCACATCATCACATAGCCTTCACCATACCTAGAGATTGACATGATTTTATTTCAGTTAGCCTAAAAGCTAGTTTGATTTGCATTGAGAGATGATCTTATGGAAAGTACCCCATGCCAATCTCTAGGTATGGTGAAGGCTATGTGATGATGTGGGGCTATTTTAATTCCAAAGGCCAAGGGAACTTTATCAGGATGCATAGTATCCTAATTTTTTTTTTACAAAAATACTTAAAAATAAAAATCTGCCTGCCTCTATGGGAATTTAACATAGGGGTGTACTCACTTATGCACCATGTATTTTAAGGAAGAACATTTATTTATTTACGATACATTATTCATTCACAAAGAAAATTGGTGTCCTTAAAGGTTGGATTTTTCCTAATTTTTTAAATTAAGGCATTAAGTTCAATTTCCAAAATATGATTTTTTATTCCTCTTTTTAGTCAACTTTAGCATGGGTGTATTCACTTATGCATTGCACTGTATGTATTAGTATTGAAGCATAATACGCCATTTTTATTCTGTTAAACCACGACTGTTTTGCATTTGTGTCTATGTGTAGAAGATGACATCTTATATACAACATGTATGCAGTATGTATTATTGCATACTGTGTAATGGCTATTCCTAATTTCATATTTTTAGTATGTCATATGTCATATGTTTCATATGTAAATGAACTTTACATGTGAAGAAAATTGCTTAAGTTAAAAAGTTATCATGTCATCGAAAAATAGTTTTTGCTTGATTTAAACAAACCTAACTACATTTTATTCTTAAAACAAGACTAACTCAATTAAGACATATTCTTTGAAATCAAGTCTTAATATCCTTATTACCTCTGAAATATGAAATGAATCTTGTTTTAAGAATGCTTCGATATTTAAACTGGAAAACAAGACAAAATACTGATAAAGACTGATTAAGAGAAATATTTTAGATTTTTTTAATTTAACGTACGGTATGTTTGGTACCATATCACTGCGTGCAGTCTGTAAGCAATACACGACAGAATGACCTCATCTCAGACATGCACCCTCCTCTCACCCCGTACACACACACATAAATAAATAAAGCTAAAGCCCAAACCAGAGCCTTGGCAATAATTAGACCTGAGAAGTTTAAAGGAGTTTAAAGGTACAGTAAACAGGAAGTTTTACTGTGCTGCCAGGCTTCACCCAGAGAGATTATAGATTGAGATCCACCCCCAGCAATGCCTCGACTCCAGATGCCCCTGTGACCCCTTTAAAACTGCTCTGGCTGCCAAGGCACAGTGGCACTCTTAGCTCGGGCCACGGGGTTCCTCTAGCTGAGAGGGCACCATCTGTCCAGCCCTGTTTGGTATTCGTTCAGGAGCCGCTGCGACACGGCCCCTTCTCATCCAGTAACTTGTTGTGATGGCAGCTCTTCCACCCTGTCTGTGGTGTGAAATGCTTGTGCTGTGGCCAGACCCAATGTTGTGAAAAGGTCAGTTGGCTGTCTGAATGCTGAAGACAGTCTCTTGTGTGTTCCTTTAGCTCTTTCTTTCTCTCTGTCTCTTTTTCTCATTAGTGCTCTGTGATTTTTGCTTTTTATATGCTTTTTATGAATCCCCAAATGTCTGATTAGTGAAAAGAGCAGCTTAGGTTAGCTATCGTAAGTTGTTTTACTTTGAATCGTTAAAAACTTGAAATTTAATTTGAATAGTTTGCTCAAAATGGAACATTTTGTTTTCTCAACCTCATGTCATTCTAAACCTGCATGATGTTCTTTTTTAGAATAAAATACAAGAACACAGAGCACCAAGAATTACTTAAAGGTGCAGTAAGCTTTTTTTGAGAGAGTGGAAAGCTGATCGGACCGAGCGCCACAACCCACTTGTAGCCAATCAGCAGTAGGGAGTGTGTCCACTCATGATGCGGGAGGAGAGAGAGAGCGAGCAAGAGGGAGATTTGAAGAAAGACTGTAGAAAGAGAAATGGCTGAGAGACATTACAAAAGAGAAAAGATCAGATGAATATCCCTGTAAAAAGAAGGTTATGATCAGGCAATTAGCTTTACGACCCGCGTTAATATTAGAAAAGCTTTACAACGATGGAGAGACCGAAGTGGGAAGGCCTGAAAATCGCTTACTGTAACCTAAACCAATTAAATGCATTGATCTTTGGTTTAAAACAACATCAGATCATTAGCTTGGTTCAGCTTGTCTATTTATGCATCAAATTATCAGGTGAAATAATCAAAGTATTTAGATCCCTTGAGACTGAAAGACAGCCTTCTGGCGTTGACTCGTTTTTTTATTGAAATATGAAACACATTTATAGACTACACAGCATTCTGTGCTGATACTTTTAGAAATGCAAGTCATTATTGCATTATTTAGGAACAAAATGATGGTGTTTTGTTATTATGGCCAGGATTTGCACCGCTAGTCCCCCCCATCTAACTGTGCACAATACAAAAAATACTAAAGCATTGCATGTCAAACAAAGGACTGATGATGTTTTTATGAACATAATATATATAGTTGGGAGATAGTCTGTGTTGTTAGAGATAGTCACAGTCTCTCTGTAGTGTCTGTTTGAGTGACACCAAAAGGTTCACTGTCGTCACTTACAAATCAAAGCGGTCCGCCATGTACACAGCTGGAGAAAGTTTGATGGAAGTATGGGATGAATGGATGAAAACACTTCTCCTCCCTCGCCAAGGCCTGGAAGTGAGCAAAATGGTCAGATATTAGACAGAGAATGACAAGCGAGCTGGTGTCTGTGTCAGAGAGTTTCTGGCCAGCTGACGTTCTAACTGTCACTTCAGGCTAGTGCCAGGTTGTTATTACATGCATGTAGCCTATCGTACATGTCCAATAAACATAAGATGTAATAACAACATAGCATGTATTTTTATGTCTTGCAAACATAAACATTTTGTTTGCTGTGTGTGAAGTATTGAACATTGCTGTTGTAAATTAATACCCTGGTAATCCAGAGTTCTTGCGAGAGCACAAGTTGAATTTGCTCAGCGAGTTATTCTGGTGTCGAGTAATGATGCTCATTAAATATGCCCCTCTATCTGAGCTGCACCAATCACATCGGGTTATCTGATATAGGCGGGCCAGAGGCGAGATGACGACAGCGCTGCGACGTCGAAGTCATTAGTAAACATTGCAAGATGGCTATGGATGAACACCATTTGTTTGAAACGGCTTTGGCCGCTACAATGAAATATTTAGACTTTTTCTCTAAAAGAGGAAAAGAAGACGGCGCTCAAATCGTTCCTTTGCAAGAAGGGCATTTTTGCTGTTTTGCTGACCGGATACAGTAAGAGTCTAATCTACCAGTTAGCTCCGCTGGTAGCTAAGCGATAACTTCTTGTGATTGGTCGTAGTGTTATCCAATTGCGTGCAGTGAGATTTTCAAATGCATGCTTGGTGCCGCCCCTCGAGCTGGCTGATTTTCACTAGTCGACGCCAGACCATTCATCTTTTAGATTTAGGTCTGGATTTCCAGGCTAGTAAATTCAGCTGAATATAGAAACTGTAAGTGTATTTTTTTAATTTATGCGAAATTGCAATAATTACTTGTGATAAGCCGCTTTCCGACCAAGTAGTTACAGGAACTTAGTTCTAGGAACTGTCCACTTCTAAACAGTTCTATGAACTACTCTCCCCCAAACTCGGTTTTGCTGTTTGCGTTCGCACTGGCCAAGTGGCCATAGGAACTGGTAGGAGGGGTAAGGGAGTGACGCAAGCACGGTGACTTTTATTTTGACGGAGCGACGGACCTTTATTTTGGCGGCACTGAGAACGCCAGAGCAAACAATGCTCGCATTCTCTGTGTTTATTAGTTAGCGATCTGTCTAACAGTACTGTTTAATATGTTATTAGATAGAACTGTTATAGAAAGTAGACACTATATGAAAAAAAGGTTATTAGCCTATGCCGTGTGGTTGATGTCCAGTGTTGCTAGCTGAGCAGATAAACATAATCATGTTTGGCTTGGTCCCCTCAAAGTTGCGTTGGATTTTCTCTTCAGCATAAAGGTTTAGAGACCCATCTATTACTGTTTTCCATGTTTGTATAGTTAGTTTCTGGAGTAAACATATAGGCTATAATCTGTGTGTTTACATTATAGCATAGACAGTATAAGAAGTGGACAGAGCCATCTCATTGGAACTCAATTGAGACAAGTGAAATTTTAGCGATTTTTTAGGACTTAGGTTCCTGACGCGCAGACTCAAACAGAGCTTGACGACGCAGATGTCACGTGAGCAATCCATCTGTCTTCTAGTGGCTGTGGCATGAGAAATCTGAATCATTCCCTTCCGAAACTTGCAGAGACGGAGAGTGTGAGTAGGAGCTGTCCATGAGCTAGGAGCAGGAGTAACTTTTGCTAGGTATTCTGATTAATTATTTTGTCATTTTGCCTCCATGTCTCCCCGATTGCGCGCAAGCTTCTCCTCCTGTCCATACGGTAATCTCTCTACTGCGCGACAGAGAGTCGCGTGGTTATGACGCAATCGTTAGCCTACTTTTACAAAAACTGCTTCTACGGGGCCGTAACGTAAGATACAAGGTAATGGAGCATTTTATACATTGTCGTGTTTCTTTAGAAATAAATAATGGACAAATGGAGTCTTCAAACGCCTCAGATGTAAAGTTATTCGCTGTCAAATTGACGCCAAAATGAATGGGAGTCAATGGAATGCTAACAGTAGGTGAAGTTCTGCTACAAGATGGTGGCACGCGGCCGGCTTCAACTTCCGGTCGACTTCCTTCCCGCTTGCATTATAGCTGTTTTAAAAATGGCGGGTGCTGGTGTTCCGCGTGCGTTCGGTCAATCAGCGTACACTAACTTCACGGGTAGTTCCTATAGTGCTGGTTTAGACCCTACTCTGAAGTAGGACCTAAATTAGTTCCTCCAAATGGAGTTCCTAGAACTAAAATCGTTCCTAGTTCCTGCGGTGCGAACACGCCAACATCCGGGTACTTTAGCCAATAGTTCTAGGAACTGTGAAAAGGTTCCTCCGGTCGGAAAGCGGCTAACTTATAGAGATAGAGCAAGAAAGAAAAAGGAGAGAAAGAATACAGCTCAACAACACAAATACAAGTAACGCAGGTCATAACAGTAAGAAAGCAAAGCTTTTTTTAATTATAGCAACACAAGATAATTGTTAAGTCCAACAGCAGAAAGTCCAGTAAATAATTGTCTTTCAGTCTTGCTGTCTTACTCTCTCACTTTGCTGTTATAACCTTGAGGTGTATAACCAGTGCAGTTAGCTCTATGCGTTACCGCTGTGAGTCGAATGAACTAATAGAGGGCACATTGACAGTTTTAATATATTTTTAGCCCTTAGTTTCATGCTGGGCTTCAATTAGTGGCCAAACTATGAGGCGCGGTGGCTCTTGGCTGGGCGCAGCCACTGAAAAAATAATAAAAAAAATGACCTGATATTACCCTCTTAATTTGAATGACAATTAGCATTTCATTCTTTTCCCCCCCTTTAATTGTCCTCCCATAAGGGGGTTAATTGAGATTTACACCAGGGGACATGTACCTTTCTCTCTGCAAAGGTTACGCAAATCAAATACATTGGAGAATGAACATATTGATGTGAAACTATAAAAAAATTACACATTTTTGAGTCTGTATCACAGGCTTTCACGGATGGATTTTTTTTTTTTGTGTGAAATTGATCTGTTAAACAGAAATGAATAAATACGAAAAAGTTGAATATATAATATAATATAATATAATATAATATAGGCCTAAAAAAATCAGGCACTTCTAAAACATCTATAATATAAGGAAATTCTGAAATAATTATTCTACGAGAAAGATGATGTAGTTACAACATCTTCCAGCAGGGGCTAACTGGGCCATGCTAACCTATCCTGAACTGAGTTCAAGCAGTAAACCTCCTCACCAGCAGGAGGCGCTACCGCAAGATACACACTAACATGAAAAAACTGACAAAACATTTGAAAGCATTGATAGAGGAAAAAACAGGCACGTTTAAGTCTGCGATCCGCCGTAAAGCAACAAGAAGAAGAAGAAGAAGAAAACAGGCACGTTCAGCTAAAGATAATCTGAGTTTACACGTCCAGCGCTTTCTAGCCTCTACTGAATTAAGTGGAATTTATGTTAAGTCTTTGTAAGTAGATTTCCAAGATTATGTCTTTTTATTAAGTCCTGTGTCTAATCTATGGTCTGTTTCAGCAAAGACAGTGTGCAAATACTATTTTTTTTGAAACCTCATTATGTTTAACTATGGCAGCTTTCTTTATTTTGATCTGTTGGCATTTTCTTTGGATGGCAAAAAGTACTGTAGGCTAAAAGTGTTGTTATATGCAAATTCTCAGATCATGTCTTAAAGAAATTATGGTAAACACTGATAATCTTGTACCTTTATCCTTTTTCTGATTTTCTTTTGTCTTGAACTGTGCTATCAGTGGGTGCAATTAATTCAGTGAATTTCTTAGTCTTTAAATCATGTATTTTTTAAAAACTAAGCATGTTTGATTTCTTCACCTATACTAACACATTCACTGTGCTAGGATGTTAAAATAACTCATCCAGACTCTACAGTTAGAGTCCAGCAGGGACATGGTTATTTATATCCGCTCCTTTCCCCGTTACAGAAATTCAGTGTGGCAGTGATGTGATGCAGGTCCACTCACACACTTCACGAACAGCTTGAAGGGTCATCGTCTCGTCCCCATAGCTTCTATCTTCCTCTTGATTAATAAACCTGATTGTGCTGGAGTGTGCTACAGTAATCAGCAATGACACACTGAAAACCATGAGACACTCCAGGCACTGACTCACCCATTTTGACTTCATTCATCTCTCTCTTTTAAATCTGCCCAGAGCCTCCCATGCAGCTCCTGGGTACTTCTTGTACAGATTTGCTTTCTGGACGGCTGTGCCTTTGAGAGGTTAGTGAGAAGATTTGGCCCTTAGTATTTTCACCCCCAAAAAATGGGTTTAAGCCAGTTTCTTAATAAAGATACCATTTGTATCTTTTGCTGTAGTGTGTCAGTAGGAAATTAGGTTAGGTTTGGCTGGTTAGCTTTGACAGTTAGTCCCTACTGGTAGAACTAGTATTTGCCTGCTGTTAGCATATTCCTCCATTGACAGTAATTAAAAAGTATATATGCAGCATACAGTATATCATAATATTATGATGCCCATTTAAATTATAATGCCCATTTTTTTTCATAAAAAGAACTTGAAATGTATTTGATTCCTAATTCCATGCTGATGCTACACTCTTGTTCTTTGCGCTACAAATTTTTTTGTTTTTGTTGTTTTTTTATTAAGAATTTATCTTTTCAGGTGTATTTGGTCAACAACAACAGAAAAAGAAATATCAGTGCAGTAGGACAATAATACACCTAAGATACAAACTATTAAAACAAGTCTTAAAATCTTAAGTTAGTTTTGATTCTCAAGTACTGCATTGTTTTATTTATTTATTTGTTTTTAAAGATATTTTTAATTTTTTTTTAAAATGTTACATTTTTGGAGGAGACACATGTAAATATGTTCATTATGGTATGTTTTTCATTTCTGCCACCTTTCACATCACAGTTTAGGTTTGGGACTGTTTGATTTCTGGTGGTGCCATAAGCCAATAAGGATTGTCATTATGGTCTTTTTGATCTGCAAATGATGCAAACCAGATCTGAACTTGCGTTTAGAGAAAACACTTGATAAAATATCTGACATTTTATACATTAATTAAAGAGCTAATATCCCTGCCCAAACCATAAAACTTTTTAACTGCAAATAAAACAGCTGAACCATAGTAAATGCCACGCTATTTCTCAAGATCCTGATTGTTTTTTGCTTGTGATTTTGCTGATGAAAAACAGGGAGAGTTGAAAAATTCGATGACAAAGAAGAACCACACTGTGCATCCATTAGATTTCCTTTCTCAAGCACTGAAAGTACAGTGAAGTCTGGTCACGGCACAATTCCCCTCCCACAGCTGTGTGTGTATCTGTCACAGCCGCTCTCTGTACTCTAAGACCTAACCTGGGAAGACACACACATGCCTAGTAATTGCCTACCAGACGGTGTAGTGTTCAGCCCAGCGCCCCATGTGCTCATTTCCTGCATATGCGGCAGGCTTTGCCCTCTCATTCCATTGTCATTCCTCTCCGCACTATCCATCCATGCATTCTTTTCCTTTCACATCCATGTATTCATCCATCCATGAATCCATACAGCTCAAACAACCCACCCCCCGCTTCCCAAACCCCTCTCAACCCCGGGTGCCATCCCTCTTCAGTGGAGCTGACTCCCATTGGGTGATGCTGTCATCTGTAATGACAGTGAGCTCTAGAGCTGCACCGCGTGTTTGTATGGAGAAACAGCTTGCATAAAGATTTTTTTTTTTAGCCCATAACCTGCTGTACAAACAGGCTCTTGGGCTAGATGAACCGTCTGCACTTTCCGAACGCGCTGAGTGCCTGAAATGTTGGAGGTTTTCTTTGTGGTCGGTAGAGATCTTTGAAGGGATCAGGGCTGCTGTGTTTGGACGGCGTCATCACACAAATGGAATTTTGGTGTGCAGGGACACTAGTTTAGTGTCTATCTAGTTTAGATATCTATCTATCTGTAAAAGTGGCCCATACGACTGTTCATCTTCTAAATTAATTTTATTGTGTGAATATAACATCCATCCATCCATCCATCCATCCATCCATCCATCCATCCATCCATCCATCCATCCATCCATCCATCCATCCATCCATCCATCCATCCATCCATCCATCCATCCATCCATCCATCCATCCATCCATCCATCCATCCATCCATCCATCCATCCATCCATCCATAAATGCTTTTGTTTTCTTTTTTATGAAGCTGTAACTATTACCTATTTCTTACCTAATCATTTTAATTGCATGGAAAATCAGTACATTATTAAAATGGTCTCCTTTTGTGTTCCACGGAAGAAACAAAGTCATACGGGTTTGGTGTGATGTGAATGGATAGTATCAGAATGTTCATTTGATTATGTTCGTTCCAGTTATCCTTTAGATTATAAGAAAACCTTTGTTAGTGTGTAGCAGTGTAGAGCAGATAAAGTGGCCTCTGTTGGTACAATGCATTAAAAAAATTATAATTTAAAATGTCAGTGCATGGCATTTTGCATCAGACCCCAAGGATTCAATTCATTGTGATCACATTCAATTCATTTCAGTATACTGTAGCCTAATTTGATCAGTATAGTCTCACGGGGTTAGACAAAAATCAAAGTTAGCAAAGGGGATAAAATGCCAATAGAGCCCTGTGAACTGTCATCTTCCCTAATAAAAGCACACAACAGAGTTTTACATTTAAAAAATATTTTATATATATTTATATATAATAACTGTGAACCTTCATGCATTTTCTCTGATCGGATAGCTATCCGATTGTGAAAAGACTAGGTGTAAATGCCCTGAAAAAAGCTTTCGTGATTTAAATCCAATCACTCAAACCACTTCAGGAGATGTTTTGAAATGCATTCCTGACAAAACTGGACAAGGGTAAATGCATCTGGTTGTTGAAAACATATGTAACTTCTACTCCATCCAAAATGGTAAGAAAATAAACGCATTAGAGCCTGTTATAGGCTACTGGTAGCCAGATATGACAGCGCTAATGCAACATGCATCGCATTCGCCACAGATATGGCCTTTGCAGATGAGTTGCTGAGTATCTCTTCAGCAAGTCAATTCACAAACTGCTGCAAATGAAACTGAAAGTTCACCGTCACATTCTGAAGCTCAACACAAAGTCAAATTCATTTAAAGTAGTGGGCCTAAATTACTGTACCAGTACTGATGCTGCTCTCTCTCCTCTTGTGGTCTTTGATATTGAAATTAGCTGATGATATATAAAATGCAGTGGATATCTGTTGCTTTTGTCAACGAGAACTCCATTAGATTTGCATATAGCGCGGGAATTGAAGATCGGATTTATATTCGTTTTGCGGAGGCACGTTTATGTGGCCAAGTGTAAATGGAACAGTTTTAACAAATCAGATTTCCGATCAGTAAAAACTTATGAAGTGACCAGGTGTAAACAGGCCCTTAGTGTTGCAATATGGTGTTATTTATCTAAAACAGAGGTGTCTTCCAGTGCTCCAATCCCATGTAAACACACCTGAACCAGCTAATCATGGTCTTACTGCGTTTTCGTTTTAACACTGCGATCTTCGTCCATTCTGGAGTTTCCATTGCGTTTCAGAAAAGATCGCCATCCACACTACATGAACGAAAATACGTCACATGACCATTCATACACACTGGGCATGCCCGTAGTGTGAACAGCTGCCGATTGTTGCCGATTGCTCTAATGATAGCTTGCCTGTTGTGCATGTAGGCAGCCGCAGTATTATAAAATGCAGAGTTTAACTGCACAATGGCTTCAAAAAAGAATAACAAAGTCAGCACATAAGCTTGCAGTTCTGTCTCCATGTTATTGTTTACCCTGTTGTCGAGGCTGGCCTGTTACAGAGCTGTTGAGAGAGACGGCTCTGATCTGTTATTGTCCTGATCCGGTAGCGTAATGGTCAAATGATAGGGGATTCACAAATCAGGGAAGGATACGCAATTATCCAGAAGACCCAATCAGGGAGCGTATGTGGGCAGCAATGTCTTTGTTTTCAAAAGTCTCAGTTTTGGTTCGTCTGCACTGAAATGCAACCCCAGAGTTTTCAAAATAAAATGGGCTCTGTAGCGTTTCT
This sequence comes from Abramis brama, assembly GCF_963993115.1. Classification (NCBI taxonomy): domain Eukaryota; kingdom Metazoa; phylum Chordata; class Actinopteri; order Cypriniformes; family Leuciscidae; genus Abramis; species Abramis brama. The sequence goes on from NC_139969.1 coordinate 11,716,543, forward strand.
GTCACAATCTCAGCCTGTGTTCATGTCTTGTGTGAGGACTTTTGTGTTATTTCCTGTCTTTGTGCCATGTTTTGTAGTTTTTCATGTAGTTTTTTCATTTTCGCCCTCACGCGAAACTCCTGATCTTGCAGATTCCTATTGGAATGACTGGATTTAGCCTGTGAAAGTTCGCAGAGCAACACTATATGTGACCACACCTTTAGAAGGAGTCCTTAATACAGTAGACACTGAAGCAGCTCAGTAGGATCATCCTCATCTACTCATCCCTTCTTTCAGTCATTAATTTTTCCCCTTCTCTCTCTCTCTCTTTCTATTGTCATCTTTAATCCTCTCAGTAGAGGCCTTCTGGTGATGAGGCTAGTATATGGAAATGAGGATGCCTGGGTCGGCAGCTGGATGGTAACTGGACCCTGTTGTAATAAGGATGAAGAATGACAATTTGAATTTGGAGATTAATGGATTTTCTGGAAAGGGCTTGTCACAGTGCCACAGCCAATGACCTTTTCAGATTTGACTGATGACTCTATTTTACCTGAACGAATTATCTGGTCCAAGGGGCAGTATGACCACTCTCTCTTCCCTGTTTTGTCTGAGATTTAGAAAAGATTATTGATATGTATTGGAATGTTAGAGTGAACTGTGAAAAGATTATCAGAATTTGTTGGTACTATATCAGCCACAAGAAGATAAGACGGCAATATTGTTTAATCCACTTCAAGAATTTCACAGAAAGTTCAGTAGTCAGTATCTGAAGGCTTTACATGATACTTATGCATGAATTCACAAGTTGAGTACTGCTTACTATGACTACAAGCAGAGACAATATAGGAGGACACAGACAGAAATCACTCATTATGGCAACTGTAACAATGTAAGTCAGCATGAAACAAAAATTGTAATTGTCTTTTTCTTATTGTGACGTATATCTGAGTAAAACGGCTTCTCAAAAAAAAGAAAGAAAAAAAAGTAGGCCGGGACTTGATTTTGTCCATCGGGAATTGATTGATTTGCTAGTTGAATGGGAAGGACCAAAAAAAGTGAAGAGTATGAAGGGGCTTTTGTGATAAGTCATTGAGAATTCTAAAAAAGAAAAATGAAATTAAATAATCCTGTATTGAACGTCTACAGTATTTATACTACTGCATGTCAGGCATATGCACAGGGCTCAATGTGCAGAGCACATGCACTTTTTGCCCTTACACTCCTAAGTGCCCTTTTTTTTTGGTGGTGGTTTTTTTTTTTTCTTCTTCAATAAATCAATGCTATTGGTCACCCTTTACGTCTGTCTTTCTGTTTTAAAAATATTTAGCCAATGAAAGTTCTTAAAAAAAGCTTGTGTAAATCTGGTTCGATCCTCAAACTGTCAGTAAGCCTGATAACTCCGCGCCCTCTTGACTGAATGAACTGAAGTTCCACAGCAGCCGCACAGCACACAGCAGCTGAACGAAGTTTTGCAAGGGTAAACAAAGATCTTGTTGTTTGAATAGGCCTAAGTACTAAACACTATGTCTATAAAGGCTCATATGTTATTTTTTTTATGTCTGACTGAGACGTGGGACCTGAGAGAGAGGTCTAACATTTGCCATCTAGTCATAGCCTACACTTAAATAGCCTGTGCATACAGTAGCATTTCATCTTTTATAAAATGAGATTTTGGCCAAATGTATTTTACAACAGGAAAAACTGAGCGCCCATATAGTTACAACAAACTACTTTGTAACCTGTTGATGAAAATGTATTGTGATGCCGCTGGCGCCATTTTAATGATGGACAAAATGCACATTTGCACACATTCGCTGGTCAAAAAACCCGTAAATGCATTTGAGTTTGACTTTTGTAAAATGTCAACAATATATTGCTAAGTAATACAACAACATAGCCTATAATTTGTTTTTACCATCGGAAAATCATAAGCACAGGTGCGCCCCCGCGCTGTTTCGTACTGGAACTTACACAAGCGTGATCCTCGTCACCTAGGTAACAAGATAAGAACATAAGAAATTTCTTCTTTGATTTATGATTGCTGATACACTTAATTTATTATTTTATTAACATTTAATCATGTTATGGTATTAAATTATGGTTAATTCAAGGCTGTTAATATGTTCGTATTCGCTTTCTAGCTAAATTTTTAATCTTTTTTAATTTAATAATTTTTAATTTGAATTTTTGTATAAATGTAGTAAAACGTTTTTTTTTTCTTTTTTCTTTAGGGCTTTAGCCTAACCCTCTAACCCAATCTATATTATTATTATGGTTGCTATTAATAGTGAATAAATCTAAAGCTTTTGAGACAATTATTTTGTGTTATTGAATTTGTCATGAAGATGTGACCATTTCTTCCTTTTATGTAGGCTTACTAAATAATCTTAATATAAAAAAAAAGTGAGGGGGGTTCCCTTTTTCAGTTTCAACACATGCCTCTCAAAAGGTCTGTGCACGGCCCTGCTGCATGTACAAGTAATAGTCATGAGTCCTCAACATGAAGGGACTCCACGTTATTTCTTTGAATAAGACACGTTAAAGGTGCTCTAAGTAACTTTTTTACCTTAACTGAACAGCTTCGGAGTCAGTGGAATGGTTATATTACTTATTTCGGGTTGAATGGTGGTGGTTTCGCACCCCCCTGGTGCCCGAGAGCGGAAAAAACTCACTTGCAACTTTGGGCCGGCGGGCCGCCGGCCTCGCCGTCAGGAAGTATCGCGTGATATCAGGTCTCGCGATGTAACGAATTGCTTGACGGCACTGCACACGTACACGCCCCCATTCAAGCACAGGCTAGCTATAAGCAAAGGGCAACGATAGATTGAGTTATGGCTGAGCCTGTAAAAAAGAAGCAGAAAGCTAGGAAATCTTTGTCGGAGGACCAACAAAAGAGGAAACGGGATACTGACCGAGCAAGTCAGACTCGAGTAAATATCAGACCGGCTTTTTCAGAATAGGGAGAAAAGCCTGCAAAACGGATGCTGACCTGGCCTTCTTGCTGTTGCACTTGTAAGTATCTTTGGAATAAACTGTGTTTAATATTTAAATTTCAAGTAATTGTGACCTCAGGATGTTTGCTATTGTCTGTAAAGGTTTTTATTATGATCGCTGTCTGTTACAGGCTTACTAGTACGCTAGATAGGCTACTATAACTTTGATGTTAGCATTGTCATTAGCAAACAAGTTTGATTTCTGTAGTTGTTTGGCCGTTCCTCTGTCGGTTTTATTTGTGTAACTTACACTTTTATTTTATGTCACTAAGTCATCGCGTCTGATAATAGGCAATAAACATGTTGCACATATCATGATCGAGCTAGAAAAAACGTTCTGATGTTTTCTTAGACAAGCAAAGGTAAACCGTCATTCTACCAGATTTAGACAACAGTTCGTTTTTATGACAGAGTGTTTGAAAGCATTTACTACCAGACACTAGGGGGAGCTTCATAGAGAAAAAAACACTCAGGCTTGCCTGGTGTCCCTTTAACAATCTAATAGTTTAATTCCTCAAAGAAACATGTGCACAAGGGTTAAACTTACATCAGACAACTGAGTATCTATTACGCAAGGAAAAATCGACATAAATATGTTTAAATGGAGGTCTTGACACATACCAGAGCAGACATCTTTCTATGAGGTATTCAGATATGCCTGCTATTCATGCAATATCTTTTTACATATTTTTGCGGAGGTGATAAATTTTAATCACTACCGAAGACATTGTGTTCTGCACACTAAGGAATATGTCCTCTTAAAGTATAAGCATAAAAATGAAATTTAAGAGGTGAATGGTGAGGAGAGTGATACTTATTTTCTTAGGTATCGCCATTTGAGAAAGCTGCAGTCTCTCTTTTTCTGTTTTCCAAGGTTTTTAGCCACTTAAACATCAAATGATGCTAAAAGCATGAAAATTGCATGCTACAGTATTTGTGTGGTGTGTGTGTGACTGAGAGAGAGCAAGAGCTTGAGACTGAGAGTGTACATCTTTATGTACTACATTATGTTTTTGCAGTATATTAACTAGCCTCAGCTTCCTATGGAACAGCCACAGTCTGTTCACAATCTGATGCAAATTGCACACAAATTTTGTGCTCAATAATCATTTCTTATTATTATCTTGTTGAAAATAGGTCCTGCTTAATATTTTTGTGGAAACAGAGATAAAAAAATTCAGGATTCTTTGATGAACAACATTTATTTGAACATTTATTTGAACTTATTTTTTTTAATCAATTGAATGTGTCCTTGCTGCATAAAATAATCAATTTATTTAAACAAAACATTTTTACTGACCTCAAACTATTTAACGGTAGTGCATCTATCTTGTTTTTCAGTAAAGCTTTTGGTATGAGCGACCTGAGTTTGAATCCGCCTTTTCCCAATCTCATTCTTCTCCCATTCCCTATTGCATATCAGCTAGGAAAGGGATTTTCTTTTACATGCCTAACAGATATTTAATAGTGGTAATAAGGTATTTAAAGGGTATTAAATAGGCCAATAATTACAGGCACATGGACCGTGACTTATGCAGCCTTTATTGTTACCACTCTTATTAATCTTTGTTAAAGGGCCTATATGCAACTTTTTCCCCAAAATAAACGTAACAATAGCCTTTTTATTTGACCATGTATGACTCAAACATCTCCTGATGAGCATACTGACACCTTGTCAGCTCACAGCGGGTGCACCTATAAGCCTGTATCCTATTATTCCTATTTTCTGTCGGGTCGGATTTTTCGCGCGCTGTCTGCGGATGTGACGTCAAGCGCGTTCATGTTAAACATTTCAGATCACTCTGCCACCACCTCTAGTCAGCAAACAAACTTAGTTTCTCAAACAATATATGTATTTGACTGTTCTTACCTCTGTAAACATAATGTAGACTTCTTTGCAGCGGATGACTTGTGAAGTGTGCACGTACGAGAGCGAGCAGAAAGGAAGAGCAGTTCCGTTTTTTGGCCACAGGTGTCAGTCGCGAGTTTAAATTTCAGAAAAAAGCATATAGCCCCTTTAAAGTTGGTCAATAAAAATACAACTGTTCATTCTTAGTTCATGTTAGCTTAGGTTCATTAAAAATATTGTAGATATGAATAATGTATTAGTAAATGTTGAAATGAACATTAACTAAAGATTGATAAATGCTATTTTCCATTTTTTAGTTCATGTTATGTAATTATGTGTTATGTAATGTTAGAATCTTCTGTAGCGCTTGCAGCGCTCTTTCAGAAAACCTCCTCCTTCCCCAGCTCATGTTTGTAAATGAGAAGTGGTTCTCAAACAGTTTACTTGGGTAAATAAAGGCTCCACCTGTATAGATCTGCTACGGGTAATTCATGTATGCTATATTGTACACCAGCAGCGTGTCGTGTATGTATTGGCAGTAGCAAGTCCGGTACTTGCTCTGAAGCAGCAGTAACAACAACAACAGCAGCAGCATATCAGGGGCCTGTACCATGAAGGTAGCTGAACAAACTCGGGGTTACAGGATTAGTTTTGAGTTGACAAAACCAAACCGATGCAATCAGGCTTTATTGGTACCATGATGCAGCTCATCAACTTTCTTTGTCAACTCAGGCTTTGATCCTCAAGCTATGATTACTCCACGCGCGCGTGCACATACAAGAGTGACGTCGACACTGAACAACCAATCGCGGGTAGAGCGAGAGCGATATATTTTTCTGCGGAGGAGCAAGAGATAATCATTCATAATTACGATGAATTTAAATATGTATTTCAAGCTCGAAACAATACGTTCTCTGCTGCCAAAGCAAGAGAAGACTGTTGGAGAAAGATTGCTGATTGTTAATGTGTAAGTTAAACAAATACGTTCTATATTTATGTAAAATTATGTATGTATATATGTATGCCTATATGTGTACTATAGCCTATAGCTTATTTTTATAATATATAAAAAATGTGCATGTATGTACTAAGAAAGATTAATATTCATTGATTTTTAGATTTTTAGATGCAACCCCAACTCCAAATGTTCTTGGCAGCAGATAAAGACAAAATATAAAAATATAATTCAAAGGTTATTTCAAGGAGTTAAATCAAAGAGTATTTACCACAACCTTTTATTACTTTTGTGAACATTTTATCACACTTGTTTGCAGCAAACAGAAATAAATAGTTAAATTCAGAAAACCAGAATACACTGTGGCAGAGGAGTTGGCTCTGAGTAGGCAATAAGGGACGGCCGATTATGGATGTGATTACAGGTGCTGTACAATCTGACCCTGGTGCTGGCTCCTCTAAGCAAGTAACACTGGGTACGTGTGCAATACATTACTACTTTTTTTTTTAAGTTTTAAATATGGCTGACTGTATGTTCTGCAGGGAAATACAGTGTCCCTGTTGAAGCTAGCACACATTCACACACACACACACACACACACACACACACACACACACACACACACACACACACACACACACACACACACACACACACACACACACACACACACACACACACTATTAGGGTGAAGCAAATGATGAAGACACTCTGTCTGTGTGTTCTCAGACAGTTGCTGATGTGAATGCACTGGGCTTTTTATTATGGCAAACATTTGAATGTGTGGCATAAAAAAGAGACTGGCCCTTACACATCTCTTTTGTAGGATTTTTCACAACCTGACCAGAAACTGAGGCCTCTACCTCAATGGGCTTCAGAAGAAATGTGTAAGGATTTAAAACCCTTGACATAAACTACAGTCAGTCCTGTGTTTGTAGGAAGTCAAGGAACTTTTTGTGATTTGATGAGCCTCCAGAAAACTTGTAATGATCATGTTTGTGGTGGAATTATGTTTCAGGTGGAAACAGACTCAGTCAGGGCCCTGTACAAAATGAGTCTTGAACTAGACTGCACACTAAAGGAGACTTGAACTAGACTGCACACTAAAGGAGTCTTGAACTAGACTGCACACTAAAGGAGTCTTGAACTAGAATGCACACTAAAGGAGCTGACTGTGAGCTGAGGAGGCTCCAAACAAAATCAAACAGCTGGATAAAACTGATCTCAGTATGTATATAGTTATATAGTGTATATATATATATTAGTATAACTTATTTAACCAAGTAACACTTTAGTATGAATATTTATTAATGCAACTTTCTCTTGCTCTCTTTCTCCCTCCCATCCCACAAAACCAATAAAACAGTTTGAGACCTATCTGCAGTTTCAATGTGCTTTTATTAAGTGTAATATTGTATGGTGATTGCATCTCTGCACCAGCTGGATGGTCAAGTGTGATCGGGTCAGTTTCATCGGGGAGAAGCTGGTTTTGTGTTTCTCGCTCCTTTCTACTGGTGGCTATATTGTGCAGAATGGCACATGCAGCCACTATCTGTGATGCCCGCTCTGGTGACTCTGAAGCGCCGAACACAGTTGAAATGTGCCTTTAGGATGCCAAAGGTCATCTCTATCTTCACTCTGGTTTTACTGAGGGCCACATTGAAGCGGTGCTGTGGCCCTATCTGAGGGTCATGATAGGGGGTTATTGTGTAGGTTTTTCTATCTCAGTTCAAATGAACAGTGTTTTGTACTGTACCAAATTTAACTTGCTTTCCTCAAAGCGCTGACACAACACAGACTCATGGAAAATTTGTAAGACAAGCACTGGAGCCAGGCCATTTGGCATCCAAACTTGATCATATGTTCATGACCACAAGTCATCTGCAGATGAAATGTTTAGTAGATCATTGTTATATCTGTTAAAGTTACTATTAATTTAAAGCTTCATCTCACAGAAAATAATCATCTCACATATTCACATCATCTCTACCTGAACATTATGGCTGTGATAGGACTTCCTATTAACATAATCTGCCTCATGTTCCCCTAGAGCAGTGGAGATTGGAGCAATAGACTGCATGTTGCAATGACTTGGGAATCCTATCATACGATTATCAGAATAATAATAAAAAAGATTCAAAATAATTCTTAACATGTATTATATTGTATAGTACATTTGTGAAATTTGCTTTTTAAGAAAAGAAAAAAAAGTGTTCATGTGATGTCACCCTATCAATATATCTTACCGGCAATTTTATAAAAGCCCTCTTTTATGGACATGGTCGATAAATGTCCGGGGAACATTATTAGTTAAACTTTTCATGTACTCCTGCAGAGCGAGGACCACCTTGCGAATGGTTCGACAAACATATGTTTTCTCCTAGCTTCTGTGCGTCACCCACCGTGCAAGAATGTACCACTTGCAAAAAAAAAAAAAAAAAAAAATGCAACGCAATATTTGCGGTACAGTAAGTGCATGAATTCGACGTGTTAAATTCTTTATGTGCGGCTCAAGAAGTTCGCAAAGATAAGACATTCCTTCCGCGGAAAATCTGTATCTTTCATACAAGTAACTATCAGGAAAGGCAAGGGGATTTTGTCTGGCTAAAAACTCTTTCTCTACGAAGTGCTCGTCAAACAATTTGTGCTGAGATGTCCACCGGATTTCGAAGAAAAGGTGAAGTCATTGTAACAGACACTTGGAATAAGTTACGTCACCTATATGTTTCTTTGCTCTCAGCTGATTGGTCAAACTTCAGTCTGAGATCTTGAATCCAGAACATAACCTGCCCCGGAGCAGGTTAGCCGTGCAGCGTAAGATACCATGGCAACGAACACCGATTAAAGCCGAGCTACTTTCATAGTACCTAAAACCCAGGGTTGGCGGAAACTAAGCTGAAACATAGCTGGCTAGCCACCTAATCCGGCTTCATGGTACAGGCCCCAGATCTATTTCCCCAAGACCAAACATAACAACATTGCTATATCCATTACCATGCCAAACACTCTAAAAGTTGTCATGACAGAAATTCATATACCTGCACACATTGGGCTCCAGTTATAACTTCCTAGTCAGAAGCTCCTAGCTTGTTGCCCGAGTGATGCTATAATTGTTCGATAACAAGCTGGGCCATTTATAGCAGCAGTTAATACAGACAGATCTTATGTTTTAATGGTTGTGGACTGTGGAGCAGAAGTTGAGATGAATCACGCTGAGGCTGTAAACGCCACTCACTTCCTCACAGACTCCAGCAGTCTCGATGGTTAGCGGTTATGCTAATTAAAAATGCAGTATGACAGTGCTTAATGTGATGCCTGAGTTCTTTATTGTATGAGGGTGAATTCCTTTAGTTATCTTGGCTAATGGATAACTTGACATGTTGTTTAAAACCTAATCCAGTAGGTTTCTCTCTCAATTATGGTATATTTTGCACTTGCGTATTATAATTTGCGGTGTCACTCAGTGTAAACAAAGGAACATTATTCAGATATGACTCAGAGGACGCATGCTGTAGCACACAAACACATCAGCCACCGCGTCCCCACCTTAAATGTCTCGTAAAAGGTCACGTTTAACATTTGAGTAAGCCATCAAGCGCAGCACAGCTGTAATAAGGGCAAGTGGGGATTATTTTGGGTAGAAGGAAATCACACCTACAAAACCAATTTCACACGCTCAGCACTAATAAGGCAAGATGAGATTCTTCTAAAAACTTTAAAGCCGAAGTGTGGAAAAAGTTTGTTATATACACACACACAACTGTTCAACAGATGATTTGATATGATTTTTAATGTTTTTGAAAGTATCTTGTTCTCATCAAGGCTGCATTTATTTGATCACAATACAGTAAAAACTGTAATACTGTGAAATATGATTACTATTTAAATTGACAGTTTTCTATTTTAACATTTTCATTTGTTCTTCCAGTCTTCATTGTCACATAATCCTTCAGAAATCATTCTAATGCTGAAACATTTATTAGTATTATCAATGTTGAAATTCTCTGATGAATAGAAAGTTCAATATATATCAAGATATAATGTTACAAAATATAAATATTTTGTAACATTATGAATGTCTTTACTGTCATGTTTAATCAATTTAGTGTGTCCTTGCTGATTTAAAGTGTTGATTTCTTCCAAAAAATCTCACTGTTGGTAGTGTAAATCTGTATTTTTTTGTCTTGATTTTTTTATTCGAAATAAATAAACACCCCAGGAGACATCTGTTTGAGAAGAATATATTTTAAGACTTATTTTATATATCTCAGTATAATCTACAGTATATACATTTTTTTTTTTTTTTAAACGTACAATATATAGTGATGTTTATTCTTAAAACAAGAAATAAATGCCACTGATGTAAGAAAAATCTATAGATATATTCTCTGAAAAATGTTACAAAGACTTGATGTGTTCCATAAGCACAATCATTATTTTGGTTTAATGCAGATATTACACGCATTTAGCATGCTATGATTCAAACTAGCCAAAGTTTTTCACACATATAGAGTCAATCATGGCTAAAGACATTGTTGATTTTGATAATGCACTGTGTAAGACCTTACCTCTTTTAAAAAGCAATCTAACTGCAATACTTTAAGAGGCTTCTTGGATCATTGCATTTTAGGTGCGGCTTTCAGGAGGTGTGGACTGTGAAATTAGAGCTGGAATCTGGAGGTGTGAGGAACTATAGGAATGATGCTGACCTCAAACTCCAGAAAACAACTAAAAGCCTCTTAGATTGTGCTGTGGGACAGATGCAAGCCCATGCCTGAGGCACATCTACACTGCTGCATTGTTCCATTGTCCCTGGAGAAATATGAGATTATCCATTAGAGGGAAACCGCTAGGATTGATCCGAGATCCGTTAGACATTGGGTTGGCACTCACAAAATATTGCGGAGATACAGTGAATAAGTCTGTTGCTCTATTTCCATGTGGTAGAATTTTAGCATCAAAATATTTTCATAAATATTGAGTCTATATGCAAACAACTGTTGTAAATTCCATATTTGCAGTGAGCTTTATTGTAACTACTGATGTAAACCTGCTCTGCTGTCAGCAACGGTCTAATGATGCATGTTACTGCATCGCCAATTAATCTAATGAGAATTAAATGGCTTTTCACCATAATTTATCATGTCTGTAGAGAAACCAGAGTAATCATATTTAGTACGATTAAAGAGCTAAAACTTTGGTTAGAGCCTTGACTTGGAAGGTCATACGTTGAGGTACTACAAACCTTATAGACCTCCTTGGTAAACGAAACACACAAAAGAGATGAAACAGCATTGCTTAACCATTTAATACAGTATCATATTTGATTCACAAATTTCTAAGGCCTCTGATCAACATGATAAAATCTACACACAATGCCTTCTGTCATCTGATTAATAGTTTATACTTTTTTTTTTTTTAGCAAGTTTAGTTTTTGAAAAAACATTCTCATTTGGGTCTTTGCACTTATCAGTTTCAAGATGAACACTTTCTGGATTGAAGAAATTTAGATTTACTTGAATTTTTTATGAAAACCCTGTGAATATCAAATATGGTACATCAGGCTTTTGATGAAGGATTGTTTGTACATCTCTCAATCATCATTGAGTTGCATTGCATTATGTTTTGCTCCCCAGAAAAAAAAAAAAAAACCCTACAGAGCTTT